>NW_024065931.1:121270-681637 GCF_011947395.1 Colletotrichum karsti
TATTACTTCCACTTAATGGTTTTACCATAAAATAAAGGAACCCCCCCCCCCCCCCCCCCGGGCCCAGATAACATCCGAACTATGGATCTTGAGACTGGATGGTCTGGTGGTGCTATCACGGATGCCTCCAAGTGGTGAACGTCGAAGGTTTTCGACACGCGCTGTGGCCCACTTGCTTCTCGTGGACGAGCCTGGCAGGCCAAGAATGTGGTTTACCCTACAACTGTGGCATTCCAAGCCGCTTGGTCACAATCGTTTTCACGTGGCACATTGGCCCTCCAGGCCTTGATGTTCTGAGGAGATTCATTGAGGAAGATTGCCGCTATGTCATATGGCCAAGTCTAAGCCCATGCGCAAGGCAATGCTCCTGAGAAACCCATCTGTCCCGTCTCTCTGCGAAGCACTTGATAGCAAGCACAAAGAGCGTGCTGCAGGCGAGAAGCACAATGGTTCTTACTTGCCGATGTATCCATGGTCCCCTTGTAAGACTACTTGACTAAGTACACGGACTGGCTGTCATGGTTCATAGCTGGTGGTCGCGTCTGATATCCACGTTAGATCGGATCAAGACTCCGGGCCGGTCTTCGGAGACGAAGTCAAGCTACGCGCTTCCTACCAAAGGCAAGACAAGTCAGCATGGACACACTCCATCTCCACAAAGATTTACTGTTTAAAACATTTTGGCTGGGGTTATCAGCTAGACCTAAGGCTCCTGGACAATGGCTTCTGCTTCCCCTTGATTCCTTACATTTGGAGGTGATTCAGTCGCCTTCAGAATATCACCCATTTCCCGCTCATGCTTGACTGTTCCTCCCTAGTCAGATTCGTGAACTACAACGATACCGAGTGGACGAAGAGGTTCTCGCACACTTCGCTGCAATTTGATCTATGTTCAACATTCACATGGGCGATGCTGTCACTTCTGAGAAGAAGCCAAATAGCAGGAATGATTCCCGTGTGGCTAAAATCTTAGTCAACCCGCAAGAAGTCAGCGAGAGTGATTCATCAAAGCACAGGAAAGGCTGCCAATTTATTGCTGTCGTTCACTACTTAATTCTGGGATCTCTTGATCTGGTTTTAGTCTCATTTTATATTCAACGTTAACTAGACTAAGACATTCACCGAGGGCTGGATATGTGGTCTTGCTGATTCACCTACTTACCTCTCGATGAGCTCTTTTCTATGTATAAATTCAATCCTCCTATAACTTATCAGAAAAGCCGTACCTCTCTTGGTCACTACTAAATAATGCAGACATATTTTACGATCACGATTTGTCCGCACCTCACACAACATCAAAAGTCAACACAACGTGAACCGTCAAAGCAACATGGAACAGTCCACCTCGACATCTGGCAACAATGGCCTTCCCTATCTGCCCTACGAGATCTTTCTTCTCGTTGCTGAAGCCTTTCTTGATGCCGCAGAAGCTTCCACGGTCCCGTTCGATTGGTTTCTGGAGTACGACGATTCAACTTCCAAAATCTGCGTCCAGACACATCGCCTGGCATATGATCCTGGTTCTATCAAAGCTTTCAAGCAAAGTCAGATGGAGCGGTTTCTCAGCTTCCAGCCCATCTACCAAGTCGATCATTGCGTTCGGAAGATGGCCCTGAAAACTTTCTTCTTCTTTCCGAGTACGCAAGCTCTCCCCCTTTCAAACGTCTGGATCTGTCCCAGAGTCGACCGCCTGCACCTCACCACTGACAACCCTTGGAGTTACCGAGGTTTCCTGAGGGCAAAACGGTTACAAGTCGAACCGCACAACCTTGGAGGCATTCGCGACATGGAAAACGTTTACCTTGGCGGTATTTGCACATATCCAGAGGTCTCGGCCAAGCGCCTGAAATGGGCAATCACAATGCTCCCGAAACTCAAGACTGCCTGGTTCACCTCTCCTCTGTCGATTCGCGACCACCAACTCGGGATTCGCTTGTCATTCTTTGAAAGTGTCTCGTTTTGGAGTCCGATTCCAGGGGAAATCTCCCTGACGGGTGAAGCGCTATCAAAGGTGAACCTCACTGCAAATCTACTGCAGAGCAAGGGAGTTCAAGTCTTAGTTGAATTCAAAGGCCAGCCACCTGATGAGCCGGCCATTGAGTTGGCCCTCACGGACGGAAGGTTACACGCGCGCTTCACTGATGCGGATTGTTCGATCTCCAACCCGATCCTGAAGGCGTTACGGCATTCTGGGCGTTCACTTCTGTATCCAAATTGGAAACGCCGGCGGTCTCCTCGAACATATTCGTCCAGCAGCGATATTAGCAGCATTTTCTAATCGGATCGAAGTGATGTCCTCATGACGTCGACGTCTATTACGGCCACGCAGAAGACCAGCCGACAGGAACGATCTTCGGCATGTCTCCCTAGTCCATCGCTAAAGACTTTGCAGGCAGCGGTACGGTGTTTCATTCTTCTCTTGCACTCATCCTCGTCGAAAACCTACCTGGAACAACGACACGACGGCGGTGCTTCCCAGGTACCCAGAACCTTTCAGAACCTCTTCATCCGCTATCCGTCACCTCGCTCTTGCTAATTGTCTGCGGAATCAACATGTGAAGCATTTCCACATCATACTTCCGAGATAGAAGTGGCTGGTAAAGGGAGTCTGAGTTGTACGAGGAGAATATCGAGGGCGGCAAAGTATTGATGGAAGTTGCGATCTATGAGACCACTAGAGACTTAGACACGCTTTCAGTTAGTGCAGAAGAGAAATATCCAATGCGTAAATCTGCATTTTCTGCCTTGAGACTTGGGCTTTGCACCTATCTGTACTTGATTCCTGCCTACTGCTGTGAACACATTCATAAAAGCTGAAGGATGGAAGTTGCCAAAAATCACCCCCTGTTCCACGACAACGGGGAGGTCTACACTTTCCAACTCTCAACTATGTTCATCGGGTCGTACGTAGATCCGCACGCCTTTTCTTTTGGTGGAGGGCAAGCGCTGTGTAACTTGAACCTACCGAAACGCCAACAGGGTATTCACGGGGTCAATTAAATTTCTTGTGGTCCGGCGCGGCTAGCTTGTGCCCGAACCTTGATACCTACTACATCAAGGCAAATTTTGCAAGTTCTATCTCCGAATCCTTACTCTTGATCCAGTCAGCTTCAAGATGCCATCAACTTCCATAAAATACTTTGCCGATTGTCTTATTGCGCCCCAACAAAAACATACCATTATGAGCCTCCCCAACGTCCCGACGCCAGATAACGGCGATCGCCGCGCGCCCTTGCCTACGGAGGTCGTTCTCAAGATAATGAAAGTCTTCGTCCAAAATGAGCTCCGAGAGCTCCGAGAAGCTCAGGATTCCGTCGAAACTTATTGGTTCCTCGACAAGCTCACGGGCAATCCCAGCGTCAACCTCAGGGAAGTGCTCCGAAAGACGCCCAATATGAACCGGATACACAAAGGCCGCTTCAAGTGCCTTCGTACATCACTACAAATCTGCTATAGAACCCGGCAAATCGTCCTTCGATCGTTCAGGAGGCTCGAAATTCCCCAACGAATCCACTGGGATACCAGAACCATGCGGACAGGCGCTCTTTGGATATGGCCCGAGAGAGACATATTCGTTCTCAGCGTCCAGACAAGCCAATTTGATAACTGGCAGGTCGTCTCGGGTGAACCCTTCTCCGACGAGATCAGGACGGTTCGATTGTGCTATGATCCCTTTCGGAACATCGACTCCCTGCCTCGATCGTTCTGGGCCCTTCTCAGCCTGCCGAGACTGAGGAGTGTGGGATTGGTAAACTTCAACAGCTCGTGTGGGCTCGCGTGGAAATCCTCATTGCTGGACAAATCTAGGTATCCCTCTTACCCGTGGGATCGATGGTTCCATGCTGCGGAGGTAGTAAGGATCGGTAGACTATCCAAACAACACATTTCAGAGTTGGATTCTTTTTGGGACCCTCTGTTGGATATCTTTCACGGGGCTCAAGCGGCTGAATAGTAGAAACAACTTGATATAAAGATATTGAGGTCAATAGTGTCAATAAAGGTAATAGGAGCGGGCATGAGAAGGTGGCAAAATACTCGTACGAAAGCCATCTCTTGACTAATGGATGGGAAAGTGTGACGATCACGTGTTACGAGAAGCAGGGTCACGTATTTCCAACAACCACGTGTCGAGGTGATAAGTCGACTGACGGCGCTTCTGGCACATCTCGATCAAACATGCTATGAGGTCTCAGTCTGCACGTTGTTGATGAGGTATCATTGCTTGCAACTGATGTTAAGATGTTATCTGCCTTCATAAATAGCGCTTCGCCTGGCCGCCGTATCAGGGGGCGAAGCATCGCGATTTGTAAAGTCTACCACTTGGAGCGTGGAGAAATACCCTGTGGGCTTTCCTCTTATGGTTTTTCCATTCTATCTTTGAGTGAGGTAACCTCAAGGTTGCGCCTCCTTTTCGTCTTTTACAAAAGCCAACCTCTTCCGCTTTCCCCACGCTTCCCTTCCTCAGCTTAAGAGCCTACGTCTAATCCCTTCTCTTCAGCATGCATTCCTTATGAGAAGGGTAAAGAAACATGAACACCGTATCGTTCGTAGACTTCTCTTCTGTCTTCATCTTCGAGCCACCACAGCAATACCACGCTGTGGCAGCCTGCAGCAATAGTATGGCCGACGTCTCGCCGCTGCCGGCCGCAGCTGGCACAATGACGCAGCCATCTCTCAAGAAAATCTGGTCTGGCCTGCCTTACGAGATATTTCTTCTCATCGTCGACGAGATGATCGAAGATGCCTGGGTCATTTCAATCGCCGAGCCTTTGGTCGTGCGCCTAAACACAGAGGATTTCTCCATGAAAGCCCACAAGATGTTCACCCAACCCGCTGGACATGAACAGTACCACCAAATACTGTTCTACGATTCCACGATACACTGCAACCGACTCCGGCGAATTCGAACCACGCTCCATCTCAATCGGAAAACGAGGGCCATGGTTGAAGCAAGATTCATTCGTTTACCCTCTCTTAAGCCCTGTGATCCTGATTTCCCACAGTGGAAGCCTTGCATGTGGCTCTGCCCGGGCACCGACATCTTCTACGCCACCCTCAAATGGCTCTTTGCCGTACTCATCGACATCCGCCGTATGGGGGAGATGCAACACGGCTCAGCGCTGCAGCATCTCGACAACCTGCGTCTTGAAGCTGACAGCTGCAGCTCGATCTTGAGGTTTTTCATCCCAAACATTGCTGCCATTATTAAGATGTCCAACCTCAAGTCAGTCACGTTTGTCATGGAAGTAGATGATCCCTTCTTCCAATACTCTCTTGCCCCCCTCGTACAATACTATTCACGTCGCTCCGCGGATCACCCCGTCCCAGCCGATGTCGCCCTAAGCCGACACTTGGAATATCAAGTGGACGGTACTGTTCACTTGTGGGCGCCGATCTGGGCCAAGGGAATCCGCGTTCTGATTGATGTGTCAGACGAGTGCGCGCACCACAGCGCGGTGGGGGAGCTGTTTCCGAGGCATGGGGAAATCAGGGTGCGACTCTTTCCTCCCCCGACGTGCGACTGCTACAAGCCTGAGTAGAAAGGAGGTCGGGAATCCAGTGATATATTTGGACTTTCGCCGTTGCTCTTAGGGGGGTTAAAGAATTTGCCCGATTCTAAACTCGCGGTTCTTATGGAGTAATACAGGCGGAGATCTAATGATAGAATACGAGCCCGATGAGGATGGTCAGGGCGACTCTGTAAGACAGTCTCCTGTTCTTTGTACTCTTCATCGCCGTCGTCAAGTTTGTTATCGGAACCTTTGGGTTGAGAGGGCAAGTGATGTAGTTCAAGGCAAAGCAAGAGTGTGACAAAGTGCGCCCAGAACATGGGAAAGAAGGAATATCATCAAGAGTGATAGCTACGTATCGGCAGAGACGCATCTCGGATGGGATCTATATGGATATCAACTAGCATCATAACAATAGCAATTCGGCGCAATACAAAGTAGTAACCATTCCATAGCATCCTGACAAGACATCTTTCATGAGCTACAACGTTGCGACACGTAACAAATGTGCCCTTTGGATCGTGATATGAACATGACGAGCATGAACTGGAACTGGTGCTTGTAATGAAACACAAGGATAGATAATAGTCGAACTGGTGTGAACGAGCAGTACAATACCTTTCCAGGCACCGCTATTCCGCAGTCATCAATGATCATAATCGTCTTCGTCTTCGTCTACGCCATTATCCTCGGACTGGTCCACAGTATTAGTATCATCACAATCGCAACCTCACTCAAAATCCCAGGTGAGAAGAAAGGACAAAAGCCATACGGGCGTGTGTACTTCAGAAATCCTTCAGCCGCCGTGGTTGAGGACACCCAGAAAGTAAAAGTCGCAATACCACCCTTTCATGTAGTCAAGATACCGGCTACTACTACTGAGCAGCTGCCAACATCGTTCTCATCAACGCTATCGTTTCCTCGGCTAAGTCTGTAGTAATAGTATCATTACTATCACAACCTCACTTGAGGACCAGGTGAAAATGAAAGAACGATAGTCACACTTGTGCCTTAAATCCTCCGGCGCCGTTAAGCCCATCCAAGGTATTGATCAGGCCCATACTTCCAACCATGCAACTGCCACTTAGCACTCGTCATCCCCATCCCCATCGCCATCGTCCCCAGTCTAGGCCGTACTATCAGTCTCCTCACAGTCGTAACCTCACCGGATCAAAGTTCCAGAGACTCCCCAGGACCGACCCTCCCCCATCACTTACATCCTCAAACCCCAGACCCCTTAGTCTGCAGACGACCTCTGATACGACGACACCTCTATGTTGGGACATGACGAAGTAGCCACCAACATCAGCCTGAGACTCCCGATGGGGCTGGGTCGGAGATGAAGAGCGCTCTCGCGACGATGAGGAGGACGCCAACAACAACATCAGTCGCGGCGATCAGGGTGACAACTACACCAGTCTCGACGTTGCAGGAGGAACCCGACGAACGAAGTTTTCGACGGCAGCGGGATGGAGGTGAGGCAGTTGGTACGAACTCCCACCTCCACTCCCTAATCACATCCTCCTCCAAAACACCCGAACACACCTCTCCCCAATCCCATCCCCAAGCCATTACTCCTTACCCGCTCTCATCAATCGCCTCTCGCCTGATCCTCGTCGCGGTATGCCAGACACCCCCCCTCTTCGTGATGACCCTCGTCTCCATTGTCATCCTTCGCCATCATCGTTGTCATCGCCGTGGCACCCTTCGTCGTCGTCGTCGTCGCCATAGTTCGTTTCCTCGACGACCTGTATCATCCCTCGTTCATCTCATACCATCGGGTATGACCGTCGTTCGTTGTGGGTTGTGGGTTGAAGTCGTCGTCGTCGTGGATATTCGTATCGCCATCGTCGTCGTCGTCATCATCGTATCAAGTCGCGTTCTCTCGTTTGAGGGTCCATCCATCACCGAATTCCATCGCAGAACATCACATCCATCTAACCCTCCTCTTCCGTATCCCAATCATCCCAATCACCCTCATCTTCATCTTCGTCGTTGCACTCGAATCCGCCAAGACCACACCAACCTCCCCCGAAACCCACCAAAAACCACCTCTCACATAAGAAGACAAAACTCACACAAGAATTCAATCAGAAAGCAGGAAACACGTCAAATTATAAACAACTACCTACCACCCACAAAAACCCCAAAGCTCCGCGCGGACGTGGGCGTCAGACAAGAGAAAGAATCCAGTAATGACGTACCGGCCGATCACCGCCGATCCCCATCGCCTCCACTCACCTGAAAAGTTACACCAGACCCAAGCGACCCATCCGCACCGTCCTCATCTCTTTTTTTGACTGGGTGAACCAAAGTAACGATGGAACGAACATAGAAATGAAGAAGGGGCCGATTGTGTTTGCGGAAGAAGTGGTGGGAGTGGCTGCGGCTCGCTGCAGAATATTGCGATTTGCCCGTCACGTCCGTGGAAAACCCGTCGCAAAAATCGTAAAAAACCACAAAAACTTCCCCGCTTCTCAATACTCTTCAAACCCGTCCGCCGTCATCGAGGAGCAGAAAAAAAAGCCAACGGTCCTCACCTTTTCGCCCCA
The DNA here is from genome assembly GCF_011947395.1 of Colletotrichum karsti. NCBI lineage: Eukaryota > Fungi > Ascomycota > Sordariomycetes > Glomerellales > Glomerellaceae > Colletotrichum > Colletotrichum karsti. The sequence goes on from NW_024065931.1 coordinate 129,333, forward strand.
ACCTTTTGAAACGGGCACAACAGCGCTCGACGTGCTGTCAGTCGCCGTTCCGCGGCAGATCCATGGGCCCATGACGAACCTCGGCCCGCCGATCTTTGCCACAACGTGTCGCCGCGCTGTCCCTCACAGGTTTAGCAGGACGGGGACCGCACAGCAGAAATTGTCCATCTCAGCCCTAAACAGGACGGCACTGGGGAGGATCTCCTCCCGAATAGGCACGAAGCACGCCGATCGTGGCCCGGAATGGCGCGTATCACCGTCGCATCTGCGGTGAGGGCGGTCGCAGATCGTGAATATCGGGACGGTCAGCAGCGGCGGTTGGTCGGATTGTTCGCGGGAAGACGCCTGAATGTTCGTCCCTCGCTGCAGATCGTGAGATCTCCGCGTGGCGGCAGCTTGCCGCCTCCCTTTGACGCCATTGACCAGTGGGATCGCTCCCAAGACTCAGCGGCGGTGATCTCAGGATCCTCATGCTCTTCGGCGGGTGTCTAGATGGCCTCAAGAGCCTTTGAGAGGCTCTCGCTCCGGGAGATCAACCAGTTGGAGGCTACCAACAGTCGGGAGACCGAGAAACGCACGCAAGATCGCCGACTTGGCTGCTCGGTGTGCAGGGGGAATCCCCTCAACCTGCAGGAGGGAGCGGTGATGTGGTCAGGAACACCGCAAAATTGTGCGGCCCTAACCCCTCATCGCTTCACGGCGGCTCCCTCAGTCGACCCCCACGTATGGGGAGACAAGAGGGCAACACCGCCACGGTTCCCCTTCGCGATGCCCCTTCGAGACGTCTCTCTCGACATGTGGCGACACCTTCAGACTGCCGCATCAGGAAAGAGACAAGCCGTGTTCGAGGTCGCCATTGGCTCACCGTCAACGTTCCAGCAGGAGACTCCCGCTACCAGGCAGAGAAACCTAGTCCTAGTTGTGGCTGGAGTTGTGGAGGATGCGTGAGAACACTCAGACGGAGGGAAGCTCACCTCGGGGCGGGCTTGAAGGACACTGTTTCGACAAAATGTAAGCAACTTGCACTCAAGAGAAGGAGGGACATAGCTTGTGCATGGACATCAGACCAGCTTCGACCCGGGGAAAGGCTGCGAGCGCGTTCTTGTCCGGGCCTCATCGCTCCTTTATCCTCTTCACCTCGACGAGATGACCCCCTGTGGCTCGGGAGAGGCGTTCCTCTTCAGATGGGACCCCTCCACCATGCCCGAGGCCTCGTGGGACCCCTATCCTCGGCGATCCCAGGAGTCTGGAAGCAGGTAGGGGGCGGCAGCCCAATGAGCGCGGCTGTTGCTCGACCTGATAGAAAGTGACTTCTCACTAACGGGACCCCAAAGAGACGCTCACCCCTTGGCGCCAGTTGCCGCTGCACGAACTGCACGCACGACAACCCGTTGTTTCTTTCCCCTCCTCGTCTGCTGTGGCGAGTGCATGAGGCTGGAGCCAGTCAGGTCTCGAAAGTCTCCCACACCTTTCACACGCCCCTAGCAAACGCGTGCAGATGTCCGCGCTTCGTCTGCTCAGCCACAGAGCCACGCAAGTCCCAAGTCGTTTCGGTTGGAGATCGGAGCTGTGGCTAGCCCTCAGTGCCACATCCAGCAAGTGATCGACAGCCGTGTGGCGTCGAAGAGAAGTCAAACTTTTGACTCAACCGCCCGCTAAACTCAATTGCTGTACGCGAAGGGGGTGAACCCTTGGCCAGCTGAGATGCTGGATTCCGGACGTCTCTGACTGGTTGCTTCCCCTGAAGACTGAGGCGTGTTTGATGTTGTGTTTGCAGTGATCGACCTGACGATGATGGGATAACCGCTCATATTGACGAGCTGTGGCACCCATTGTGGCTAGCAGCCGCGCAATCGTGGCATACTTGTGTCATTGCACAGACTCAGTAATGCCATCAGCCCTCCTTTTCCTTGCATAATTCTTTGTTGCTTGCAATCCGTTCTTTGGAGAGCATCCATTTGTCTCTCCGAGGTCTCGCCTTTGCTTCCCAGGCCCAGACTCGTCTTCCTCGGGACCCACGATCCTCCCTGGGGATCTGATGATCGACATCTGGATATCCGGATCGGGAATTTGTCGAGCCAGCGACCGCCTGACGGTAAACAAGCGGCAGCCTGGGATCGATCCGCATGTATTCGACCCTTTCGTATCTCGAACCATTGAAATCACTCTGCCACACGAGCTCGGCATGTCACTGTGGCGAGTGCCCTCCTCCACCCGTTCCAGGCGCGCTTGCCCCGATGTACCGGTACATTGGGCATGGCCTGTGGCTTTCACCCCGCCATCGCAGGCCTTGTGATGTCCTCGAGCTGTATGATGCATGCCAGCGAGATATCCGCATGTGCTGTTGCGCAGGCACAGGGTCCCCGTGTTGCAGCGAGCGACGAAGACAACGGCGATGATGGAGCTCCTTTAGAACTCTTTCCAGTGTTTGGTGTCGCTCGTTTCTCGCAGTTGTTGCGATATCGTCTGGAGCTTTGACGGACTTGGTCCATCTCAACATGGTCTTGTTCACGGGATAGGCTCCGGTGCTCCCAAACGTCCGGTTCATCCTGAGGAAACGTAGAGTTGCATCTGACGGGGCCAGGGGCGGCGGGACAGTCTTGGCCGAGGAGGATCATCCCCACCACAGGAGACTGGCCCCCGATTCCTGCATACAGTATTCCAGTGTATTTGGAGCAGACAGTTGACGACCCCAAATTTCCCCGCAGCTGGTGGGATGGTCATTGAAAAACTTCGGAGCTCTCCTGTGTTATGCAATGACCGTGAGGTAAGTATTATAGCAAACACCCACATTGTTTGACTTGTTAAGCGCAAACAGGCGCCTCGGCATACCGAAACATCAGCTGAATGCTCGTGGCTAAGTGAGAGTAATTGCCGGAACAAAATGTCCATCGTCGCTCAACTGAGAGGGACAGTTGACCTCGTCTCAAGTTCTGGGTCTCTGATGTCGTCTGACAGGGCAGGTTTCGTGCGGCTCAACGCGATCCGGACTCGGTTATGTCCAGTGGTGTTGCGCATGAAAACATTCTTTCGTCGTCTTTTGATTTCGCATAAGCCAGCTTGCCAGCTGAATGTCAGGTCTCAACCGCAATGTATACCCAGAACCATTCAGTATCCTAAAATAATCAGCAAACCCGCGGGCAGATAATCGGTACTTCGTTCAGAAGCCAGTCCTTTGTACCAGACAATCGGCAAAGCAGACGGCGATCCTCAACGCACGGTTGAGTGGTTGATATGTAGACACCGAGATGTAGAACCGGCCAGCATAAAGACGCCATACCAACTCAAAACCAACGGCATCAAAATGACGGTGAGAAGTACCCCTTCATCACCAAGAGATCAGCCCATGTCGGCGTAAGGCCTCCTGCTCGGTTAGAGAAGACAGGAAGGTAAGGAGGAAAGCCGCGTCGACGATCAGCCACAAAATGCCACATGTGGCTTGTCGGTGTGATAGCCCGTACGTAGGGCTGCGGGGTAGTCTCTCGACGGTGACACTGGGCTGATGTTCTTTGGCAACATGTACCGGCGCATCAGCCCTGAAATTGCGAGGAGATGATGTGACAGGGCCGATGGAGCGTCTAGACCACCCTAACGCGCAAACACTCGCCACAACTCTTGTGGCTGGCCCAACTCTCTTGAGTAGAGCGGCTGTCGATCGGTGTGGCTAAACGTCTGTTGTCGGCAACAGGGAAGGCCGTTTTCGATGATTTTGCTGAGGGGTTTGGGCGGCCTCGCTGGGTACCCTCGTACTGCGCCGATCAAACGGAAGAGCCGGGAATCCGGCCGATGTTGTCCAGCCCGAGGGGCTCGGAGAGTGTGCTGGAGTCGGATGAAGGCCGTGAGCAGTCGGTGGCCGCGGAGCGACCGGGACACCATCACCACTCACCCAACAGTGCTCCTCGTGGCACAAGATGCTGAAAAGCCACTGCCGAGACCCGAGGTGCGCGGGTTGCATTGAATGTCGGAATGGACCGTGGCGATATTGTCTCTGGATTCAGCCTCAGCTCGTGGCAATTTGTCAACATGGTGGTCGTTTCTGTTGTTGAATCCGCCAAAATAGACTTCCCGGAGGGTTGATAACGAGGTATTCAACAACCACGAAGGGATTAACTTCGTTTTACCGGCTTCGTTTGAAGTTGTCTCCATTGCTCCGGTTGGAGGAGATCACACCTCCTTCTGCTCGCCGGAGCGTCATGGCCTTCTCGGATTGCCGTGCTGTCTTAGAAGCTCGGTGATCACAATTGGACGTGTCGAGGGGTGTTGTTGGTGGTTGCAACAGTCCCGTGAAAGCCAGTGAACCTCGGGCTTGTTAGAGGGTACGAGTACGCCCAGATCTTGCCGGGCCGGCGCGGCGTCAGTTAGGGCAGTGTCCACTAGGCGCGCCGTAATGCGCCCGATAGAACGGACACGTCGGGTCGCGTGGCTAGTGACCGTCCGCCTCAACACAGCGTCCGTGGTGAGCACGTTTTCAAGGGTGCTCCTGGACACCGCTCATCGAAGGTTTGAGCCCGTTCCTTTGACACGAGGAAATTGTAACCACCCTTCTCCTGGTGTCCGATAATGAGGGAATCCAACGTACCTGCGATGAGTGAGGACCAGACCGTCGTAGACGCTAGCGAGCGTGCATGTCGACAGACGTTTCAACGCCGCACCAAGTGGCTCCCGCCGTCGAAATGAGCGCTTCCCACGCGAAATTAGCCACGGCACACCCGTCTCCCAATCATCGTGCCCGATGCCGATTCTGATCTCCTGGGCAGCAATATCATCGTGCATAACGACCACGGAACCGATATGAACCCTAGAATTAGTGCTGTAGTGAACGGCTGTGTTTCCGATTCTGTCAATAGCATCAATCGACGCCCATGTCGACGCCCGCGCGGATGGAAAGTATGATGTCAAAATAAATGGCGTAAAATTCTGTTCTCCAGATTGACCAGAGAATCAGTGGGTATGTTGCTAAGGTACAAGCTGCAGCGCAGAAGAGCTCGTGCTCCATGAAATGTGCCCTCCGATGCTTGCATGACTTCGTCAACCAGCTGTCGGCTTGTGCGCAAGCCGATGTACATGTTGTTTTGCGTTGAACAAAAGAAAGACAGCGGTTCGGGCACCAAATAATATGGTAAAAGTTGATGCGAGAATCAGAGAGATAGAGGTGAAAGAAACCGCATCCTGGGCTGTCAACAACCCATTCGTGCCACGGTAGAGGTGGACCAAGTCGTTTTCGAGGCCTCCCCCGCCGCGTGTCAGCGCCTCGTGCTTTCAGTAAGCCTCTCAAATGTACCGACAGCCCATGTAAGGGCGGGATATCTTGTGTGTTTTGTTGCCATGCCCGTAGTGTCCCAAATCTAAATGCCCAAATCATAAATCCGCCCACGTATTGGTGACCAGATGCGTTGAAAAGAAGAAGCGGCCCATCGAGGGACTTGGTATCTCAAAATCAACAACGCCAACTGAGTGATTTCCCAACCATGCGTGTGCGAGTCCGTATGTGTCCCTCTGGCGTGCCTGGCGACAGACAGCCAGAACGCAACAAGTACAAACCCCGTCTAGTATCCGAATCCGTTTGAATTGTTGCTGAAGTAGAAGAAGGATCCAATTATGTAAAATTAGAAGTTGAGGCGCAATTCGTAGCCTCCGTGCAAAGATGGTTGGTCCGCGGCGTCGCCTTCGTTGGGGTCGACAACCATGTCCCATTCTCGCTTGGGCTGAACATCGTCCGTAAGCTCCTTGATTTCGAGCTTCATGTCCTGGCCTTCTCTCAGTTCTGCAATGACGTCGTCATCCATTTCAACCTCGAGGCCGCGATCCAGGACATGGACGGTTCGCACGATCTTTGATGGGTCGATGTTCCACTTGGCAGCCACGCGGAAGTTGAAATCCTTCAGGTTGCGCTGAGCCAAGTAGATGGCCCTGTAATACTCGCGCTTCTCGGGCTCGTTCGAGTTGGGTCGGACGAGGTAGAAGCAAGCGACAGGCTTGGCGACACGCTCAGGAGGGGGGCGGTAAGACGGGTCGACCCCCAAGGCCTCGATCCAGCCGCTCAAGTTGCCTGTGTCATCGGTCTTGCTGACCTTCGTCGGCTGGTCGGAGCCCTGTCGTGACGCAGGCTCTCCAGATCCCTCGCCATCAAAGGCAGACCATTGTCGGTTTGGCACTGCCGAGGCCTGAGACACCAACGACAGAGAGCTCGGCGATGGAGAGACCAAAGAGGAGCCTGCAACAGAGCTCCGTCCACTGCGTGCTTGCCAGGCTGGCCCTTCCCGAGATTCCACCTTTGCAAGGTCACCCTGCTCCCCGGGGAGAGACACAGGATGGAGATCGGGGTCGTCGAGTTCTTCGCCGCGAAGGTAAAGCACACTGACTGGCCTTGTGCTCGTGAACATGTCCTGCAGTGTCTGGAGCTTGAAATGCAAGTCTTCTTCAAGAGGGGGGCGGGTGCCCCCCGCCGAACTCGTCGAAGACATTGACCAGGTTCGCTTGTGTTTCTGAACCTTGCCGGGTCGTTGATCCGCGCCCTTCACTTGTGATGTGGCTGAGGACCTCTTGCGCTTGCCAAAGTCCTTCATCCCGCTCTCGGCCTGTGCGATTTGCTGCTTGAGTTTGTCGATTGTCTTCTTGACGTGTGCGACGTCGTTGGAAAGCTTGCGTTCGGCTCCATGGTCGCGGAAGAGCTTGACCTTGCAGAAACAGATCTCGGGGTTGGCGTCCGCAGCCGGCTGAGAAGGGTCTGAGGGAAGAGTCATAGTCTTGGCGCATAGTCGAACCGGAATACCCTTCACGCCCTTTGAGTGACTGAAGTCCGTCGACAAGAAGTTGAAGCGGACAGCAATGTTGCACTCTGGGCCGCCGTTGATGCCAGGGGTCCAGACGACGGAGAATCCATCGAAAGATGACGATTCCAACTCGATACGGGTTCTCTTGTCGTCACCTTCGGTAGGTTGACCGGCTTCCACATATTCCACAGCCTGTAGTTTTCCTCCTCTTTGGTGGGCCTCGTTCGTGCCTCTTCCCTCCTTCCATAAAGCCCAGCAAACTCCAGGCTTCTGTCTCTGTTGCTCATCCTCAAAAGAGATACGCACAAACGTGCGGAACTTGGTGCCGGGAGCAACAGGGATGGTGGCATTGGTATCCACGATGGAAAGAGAGTAAGCCTGGCCTTTGTTAAGATAAGTCACAGGGATCTCGTCCGCGTGCTTGATCATGGCCGTGGGCGCGTTGAGGGTCGAGTGGAAGCGGAACTTCTCAGCAGATGGCGGTAGGGCAGCGGCCATGGGCATGCCGCCAAATTGGGCCCCTTGTTGAAAACCGACCATGGGTGAGTTGTGAAACGCACTGTCGATTGAGGCCATCCTTTCCTCAGATGGGTCAGAGTTCATGGGCGATCCATCCTGCTCCATGGTCTCATAGCCGGTGTCCTGGTGCACAAATGTCGAAGGTGCAAAGGACTGCTGTGGCGCCGCAGCCTGGATGAAGGGGTTGAAATGCGGCGGGAACTGCTGGGCGTGCATCCCCTGGTAACCGGCGAGGTCCATCATGGCCGGCCCGGAGTTCATCGCGCCCTCCGACGTGGGCATCGACAACGGAGTGCCGAGCCCCATGCCGAGACCCAGAGTGGGTGTGTGCAGGTCACCGGCCTGCGGGTGGTAGATGGTGTTGGTGCCTCCCGGAGTGGGAGTGTAGTACCCAGGCGGCGCATTGGCGAAGTTGGTGAAGGAGAACGAGTTGGGATCAAGCAGTGAGGGAGTGAACCTCCACGGCTCATTCGTCGCTCTCGGTGTCGGATCTTGGTCCCTGAAAGCTTCATGACTGAGACTATGGCTTCTGCGGGAAGTATAATATTAGCAAACACGTCATTTACGTCGAAAGCAGTACGGATCCGTCTTCTCGATGGATTGAATTTGCGAGGGTGTTGTTGATCCACCAACGACAAAGTACCCCGCGTTTCTGCCTACTCGAGTCATCCCGGGCGGTACGGCCGGACGGCCCAAGGCCAACGGCAAACCTCGAGACGGCAAACAGAGACAAAAGCTTCGGCGGAAAACTGGTTCGGGGACGGGTACTGACCTCTCTTGCTGTCCTGGGAGTCCTGGGATGGGGGCGACGGCGGCGCTGTCTACGGCGACACCAGCCGGTGCACCGGTGGTTGCAGCTACCTCGGGGAACTGCCTTCTGAATTGGGCCAGCAGTTCATCGCCGGGTTTTTGGGCGCTTGCTCTGTAGAGAAGAGACACGAGTCAGTGGGAGGCCGGGACAGCGCAAAAAAGGTTTCGAGATGGCGCAACAACGCGCAGCGTGTGTGCGGGGAGCCGGGTCGCACAGTTATTTTTGTCGGCGCATGAGGGAAAAGACATGGCAGAGCTTACCTTTGACGAAACATTTGGAGGGTATTTGTGTGCGCTGTCCAGCGACAGCAGTTCAGTGGTGGTTTTCAGCGCAGGATATGTCCTGGATCTTTCCGGTCTCTTTCTGGCGAGTGATCGAATTATACGAATCCTCGCCTTTGGTTTAGCTTGAGCTTGCTTGCTTGCTTCGAACGCGTTGGTTGACGATTCAGCTGGGCTGAGCTGGTCTTGGCCTTTTTTTTTTCCTTCTTAACGAGCGTAGGTGAGGTGGGGGAATGCCGAGCTTTGGTGCTTCATAGAGCGGTGGGAGAAAACGAGTGAATGGGTCGGTGATGGTTTCGCACGCGGTCGCAGAGAAATACCCGAGCGGAATTGGGTGGTCAAATGAAGATGGGCAAGCGACAGTGACCGCTGGCAAATCGAAAAGTTGCTGGTCGAAGGAAAAGGGCCGCTCTGGTATGACGTCCGTGGGGAGAGAGCGGTATATTAGAGGGCGTTGTGGGTACCTGACAAGTGCGTATGTGAGGCAAGGTGGACAGCTCGACAAGGATAGAGCGGAGAAAGGATGGCCTAGATGCGCCGTCGACTGTTGCTGTCGATATTGGCCTTTCTTCTTCTCTGCGTCGGTACGTCGGCGAGAGTTGTTTGAACGGGGTCAGGCGGCGTAGATGTGAGGGCGAAGACGAAGTTCGACGGGACTCATATGTGACTTGAGTGGTTCGGCGTAGGTCGCGGGATCTTGGTAGCCGGGTGTGAGCGTGGCTGCTTGGTGGACTGCTGCGCGATGTGAGTTGTGAGCATTCGAAGACGGCGCGTGTTGGTAGACCAGGCTGGTGAGGACCAGGTGATGCGATGAGGAGGTGAGCCCAAGGACGATGTGTTGATGTGTGAGGGCGGACTAGACGGGATATTATGAGGTCGGAGCAGACGGGTATTCCAGGCAGGACTTTGCAGAGAATCAAGGGAACGGAACGGGATGGATGAATGGGATGAGCGGTATCTAATGTATGTATGTGTATGTGGTGTAGGCGTAGGCGTAGGCGCGCATGTCGAGGATGGTCAGGTATGGATGGTGTGTGCGCGCGGGTTCGAGGAGCGGTGCCCTTGGGCTGGGTAGTTGGGTCCGCGGTCTGGGTCCTCCTTGGAGAGAGAGGAGAAAGGTATGGGTATGGGGCCTTGGGCTATGGGTTCAGGGTATGGGTTCAGAAGTCGTGGGTAAAGGGTGTGTGAGGTCGTGGGGAGAGGTAGGGTGTGGGAGATGGAAAATGAGAATGGGTATGGGTACGGGATGGAGATATGAGCCAGGGTCAGAGGAGAGAGAGAGACTGGGAGAGACTGAGGTGCGTGGCTGTCGGGTATGGGTACCTTACGATGTGCTTGGGTAAAGGTGATGAAGCAAGTAACTGTGGTACGTACTCTTTGTTTTTGTGTGTGTTATTTTTTTTCTGGTCTGAGGTTCTGTCTGCAAGTGAGGTGAAGGAGCTAGGTAGCAGCTGTGCGGCGTAGCTGGGCCGAGAGACACGTTGGAGGAGACTTGGCCGAGAGGTGGACGGGAGAGCAGACGAAATTGGAGTAAGAGTAGGTACTTTGTCGAGGGCGGGAGGAAGGGGCGTAGATGGCGGGAAATAATGCAGAAAAAACGGTGTTGTTGGAGGGGATGAGGAGTCAGATATCTGAGGAAGATTCCGAGTAAAAGAGTCGAGGTGAGTGAGGTGAGCTGAGCTGAGAGCGAGAGGTGCGAGGTAATGTAGGTAAACGAGCGACGGGTTGACTCGAGTCGAAATTCAACCAAGGTAGAGCTGTGTATGTCTTTGAAGCACGTAGGCAATAAGGCGCGGTGTGTGTGGTGAGGTGAGGTGAGGTGAGGTGAGGTGCGGTGCGGAATATTAAGGTGAGAGAGACAAATGCAGGCTGGTCGAGGAAGAGGCTGCAGACCGGAGAGAGAAAGTGTGGTGGTCGTCGTCCTCTTTTGGGCTGATGACGGGAGCTGCTGTGCTGGGAGGTTCCAAGTGGAGCGTGGAGCGTACTGAAGTAGAGCGTGGAAATGGAAGGGAAGTCCCGATACTTCTAATTGCGACTGCAATGTATGGGAATTGGGAGAGACGGTACGTATCTTTACACACGTGAGAAACGGCCATCGATGGCAGTACTCAGCATCCACCGTCTCTCTCTCTCTCTCTCTCTCCTTCCTCTGTCCTCTGTCTGCTGCTGCAGCATGCGACAGGACAGGGATTAGGCGTCTTCTTCGGCGGCACCCTACTCCCGCCGCTGCTCTCCCTTGTCAAGCCGTCTTCCACCTCGAAAAAATAATTGTTAGTGCAGGACAATGGACGTTGTACTTCACCCCCCCGCTCTCTGCCTCCCCCGGCTGAGATGTGTTGACAGGGCTTGTCTATGTCGACGCCCCCGCCGTGGGAGCGCCAGACTGCAGCACACAGATGATGAAAGTACCCAAATCAGTACGTACTCTTATCCAGATGGCGGATGAAGACGTGGACATGCGAGGTGAGGTGACGGCTGACCGATTCATCCTCCACAACCTCGTAGCCGAACGACTCGATTTCGGGTCTCGAGTCGATGTCAGGCAAAGCAAAGCAAAGCAGAAAACAGAGTTGTTACGGAAAAATGCATGATTGCATTCAGTAAGTACCAGTGACTGGTGCCTTCTCTGCATGCTCGTGTCAAGGTTGGAGATGTCATGGGGTCTGTCAAAGTCGTCTACTTTCCGACGCTTTCTTTTCGCGCATGAAGCTCTCGAGTCTTGAGGCTACCCTGCCTTTCCAGAGACTGGAGGCTACCATTCGTTTCTTTCTCCCCTGCAGAGTCAGCCGACACTTTTCTCTCCGATTTCAGTAGACTCGGAGAAAGAGCGAGAGAGAGAGAGGCAGAGACGGTCGGGAGAGTGGGGGATATTGGCAGGGGAGCGCCGCACCACGGCCGCCTTACCCAACTGACGTAGTGCTTTTTGGGGTCTTCCGTCTTCCGGCTCACCTTGCCTCGCCAGTCAGGCCAACCACCTCAGACGTTTCCATTGCCCGTCACCTTATTTTGTTGTTGAATTTGGAGAAAGAAACGGAGACGGGCAGAAATAACGAGACTGACAGGACCCGGGAGCTTTTTTGTCCCGAGTCTGGTCGTCTGGGTCGGGTCCGACCTACTAAGGTAGGGGCACAGATGGCAGGTCCCTTCTTGCTTCATTGGGTCAGGTCTGGTTTCTCTGGCTCGTTCTTTCCTCGTCCGTTCCACGTCCCTTCCTCCGCACGATCTCTGAGATACAACGTTATTGCCGCGTCCATTAAAGACGGGGACGGAGGCAGGTACGGACGGACACCGAGGGTTAGTTATTTCCATTGGTCAACGGATTTACAGCGACGCCTACGTCCTGAGGCGTCATTCCTCGTATTGCCTGTTCAGGGCGACGTCTCACAACTGCTTCCTTTCTGCTATCACGACATATGAGTATGTATTTAACAATTGTCATTAAATTTATAACAACATAGAAAGAAATACCCAGATGCATAGATTCTTGCCTATGCGAGTAAACAGCGCCATTCCCGCTGCCTTAGCGCACCTGCTACTCCCGTCTTTTTACTAGGTGCTACCTAAAGTATGAGGCGCTTTCCCCAAAAACAGATGCTTCACACATGGCAGGCGCGATGGGAGGCACCTTACTCAAACCTTAACGTGCCTGTGCCTGCCTTGCGCCTTACCTTACGTAGTGCGCAGGACATCACATCCGCCGGCATGGAAGGTGGTAGTCAACGTTACCTTACCTTCCTTCTCCAAGTTGCTATGCCATTTTGAAGTAGACGGCAACAGCAAACAACCTGAACTACCTTACTAGGTAGCTAAGGTAAGGCACGCAGTAAGGTTGCTCTCAGCTGCCCACTACACCTTGTATCTTTCCATCACATCATCTTCCCGCACAAGGACCTCCCTTCACCCAATTTTTTTCAACGCTTGACGTCCATCTCCAACTCAATTTTGGCACCAGGCGGAAAACTGGATTTCCTTTTTCCCATCCTCTCTTTGGCATCCCCGTGTGCCGTGCTCCCTCCGCCGCTTCGTCATTCCCATCCACCACCCGCCCAATCTGTCGTCTCGCAAGCTTCATCCCTCTCCGACTGGACTGCCAATAGACACCATGTACCAAAACACCCACGCCGCTCGTGGTGCGGAGTCGACGGGTGGATATCGTCTGATTAAGGCGCTGACTCCTGGATCGGTACTTCTGAGATCATCGCGCTTCCGCCAGCCAGCTGCTCCAGTTTCCTCCCAGCGCCGCCCGACAAAATCCTCAACCTTATGGACAGACGCCGGAGCATTGGACAACTCCGTCTCTTGGTACGGAATATTGTCGTTGTCCTGCGCAAAAACACCACCACCTCAGCTTTATGCGCCGGCACTAATTGCCTGGGATCCGCCCGGAACAGACGCCCAACTTCGTCTCCTCTGCCGCCCGCCCGACCCTCTGGCACTTTGCTGCCCACAGCTTCGTTCATCTCTTGCTTGCTAGTCGCGACCTCTAGCGCGGCGTCCAATATCCGTCTTTGCTTCTTCTATCAATCCGTCAAGCCGCCCGAGATAATCTGCCAGCCCCCCTCGCCCCGTCCGATGCTTGGGACGCATTCCACGGGAACGTCTAGCTTCATCGCGCAATACCGTTCCGTCTGGCAATCCCCGTCCAGACGACTGAAATGGGCAAAGCAGCATTGGCGCTTCTCTCTCATGCACTCCGTGGCTCACCAGCCGAGAACAATGCAACGGCTTGTGATGATTATCACGGCTCGCATGTCGCTAAAATCCATGCATTGACACTGACGCTGGCGTCCTCACCTATTACTCGAACTACCCGTCTCGCCTCATCACACCAACAGAGCATTGCATAAAGTTGCTTCTGCTGCTAGGTCGACAGCGGCCTAGAAAGAACAACGGCCATGACGATGTACTACTACAATTTACAATACCCATCGACAATGCGCCAGATGGACCGAAGACCCCTGGACCCTTTGCCCGTGTGGCTGTGCAATCTCCGTTTTGCCCCTCGCTGGCTCGCCGAAGCGCCTTAGACGAGGTGAAGAGCCGTCACATCCCAATCCAGCCATGTCGCAGCGGGATACGTCCGAAGTAAGCAGCAACAGCGGACTCCATCGCAGCGTGACTGCTGGGAACCTCATCTGAATATGTCGACATCATCCTCAGAGGCGGTCATGCGGCATGCCCGGTAGGCACCGGCCAACAACGGCACTCATCGTGCTCATCATTGAGTCGATCATCGCATGGTCGGGCAGCTGAGCCGGCGCAAAAATCAATGGAAAGCCAGTGTGACCCCACGCCCGCGGCTCAATGCAGCCGACAACTTACACTACTCGGCGGCGATATTGGTCTCGGATCGACCATCGCAACGTTAGATTCTTGGGATACGCTTTCGCTTGGCCCTATCTATGACTAGCGAAGGCAGATCGTTGCTCAATACGCCGCACCCTCCAGACTCATGTCGATGCGAACCACGATTCAGCGACCAGATCAGCGCTCCATCCATCAAAGACACCGCGCGTTCCTGTTCATGATGATTTATCATCTAGAGTTTGGCCGACGGCTCGAGATGAATGTCAAAGCCTATGCCGAGTTGCAGGCTAATAACATGCACGTTCGCTCATCGCAAAGCTATGGTTGTCCAACTCAAGCGACGTTTCGATTCAATATCTTGCAGAATGGTTGATTCGACAGCATCTCCCGCCGGGCCTCGGCCACTGCATCCTATTGCAGACGAGCGTCTGTAGCTCTGCCGAACGTTACACGCCCTCTAGTGAACTCTAAACGGCGCTATTGCACCGTCGCCAACGTCTTTTTGGCTGCCGCGCCGTTAGGACACAATTGAACCGATATTGGTACCCGCGCGGAATGAGGCACGTGGCGTGGCTTTCGTTGTGCCCATACCGCGTATGTCGACCATTGGAAGTGTTTTCATTACGACAGCCGGTAACTTCGACAGTCGCTAAGAGTTTGGCATTGACAGATTCTTTTCTTAGCCACTGCATGTTGTGGAACACTGTCACCCTGGTTCTACCGACAAGCCGTCAGTCAATGAGGCAAATGAACTGCAACGCCACACCGAGCGATCGTCCTGAACACATTTCCCAATGGCGTGCCATTCTCCGGACGAACACCTATCGGGTATTCTCTCTGATCTCCAGAAACGATATTTTTATCGTCAAATCATCTCCAGCAATCAATACTACGACCTCGTCTCGTCACCTCTGACTCATCGATGTCGGAGACAGACTGCTTACAACACATTGCTGTCATCAGGACGTGCTGCCTCAGGGCGAAAGCAATTTCCGTGCCCCTGATCGTCGGGGCGCTTACATGGCGTCCTGTGAGGGCGTCGGTTGTTGTACACCTCCGCTTGGTGGAGAACGCGCAACAGTTGTCCAGCCACAAAGAGACTCCTCCCGCAACTCAATGTCACGGGTTATGATGCTCCATGCAAACCGAAGCGTTGGACTGTGTCGTCTTCATCGTGGCGGTCAAAGACGACGGAGGCGTTGACGTCATAACTTTGAGGAGACGTTTGGTGTTTGCAACGGTCTTAGAAGCTCGGAGGCCCCACGGCCCGTTTTGTGCAATTTCGTCCAGCCTCCGACTCTGCATACAGAGCTCGACACGGAGCCCAGGCTGAGCTGGCCAACAAGGGTGGGTGTAAGCATTCTGAGAGCTGGACGTTGCTCAAGTGTTTCGAGTTAAGCTCTCTTACATCAACGTATCCCGAAACACCTTGCCAGGCACCTTACACTTGCCGTCGATTGTCCCGGCCCGGCGCGGCATTTCGAGACACTGCAGACGGGAATGCTACGCTGGCGCGACTAAATCTGATTCTCGTCGAATCTTCGTCCTCAACGAGAAACGGATCCTGAAATGGTTCTCGACTCCTTTCATTTTGCGCGTGTAAGATTTGCGAGGGTGCGTCAATGATCCTGGACATCAGCCCCAACAACTGTCACCAGCAATGTGTCGCCAGATTGGCGCGACTGTCAATTGAACGAAATGGCGTTGGGATCCTTGTTTCATCTAAGCTTATTTACCACAGGACTCTTCTTCCGCCGGCCCTCAGCTTCGGGGCGCATCGCATCATTATGGTGAATCAAGCAGATTCTGTTTACTAACAGACGGGGACAAGTCGTACACAATCCGCTCATCTTTAACCTATTAGGCCTACTTGCCAGCATTACGCTTATCTACTTGAGCGCAGCCCTGAAGATCGACTGTCGATGAGGCTTAAGCGATGTTCTGGGCCATCTCACAACGCTCGGGCGAGCCCCTTCAGCACCCAGCACGTCCCAATAGTTCGGTGGAGGCACTGAGACCCGACGCGAGTCTTGACACCTGCCCTTGCAGCCCTTGCAGAATGGAACCAACGACGATTTTGTTCTTTGATATCAACGACAGGCTAGAATGGACAGCCAGCGCCATACGCTATGACAACGCCGAACGAGACGGCGCCCCCCATCACCCTAGGGCGCCGCGCGCCGCACGACTAATGCTAGTGTCAACGGCCTCGCGACAGGTCTCGATTTGGGAATGGTCGTCGAAGCCGTCTCATGTCAGGCATCGATCTAAGGAGCTGGAGCAAGCAGCTGGCGGGGTCGTTTCGCACCAATGTGATTGCTCTCAAATTTTCAGGACGAGGCGGAGAAACTCTTACGTCATTCCGACCCCGGCGCACCTCCTTACCCACATATCAATGTCGAAACTCGTCAAGAAGCCCAACCACAGGCCACGATACTGAGAACGCGATCGCGGATCAGCAGGAGCTAAGCTCATGTCTCGGAGGATGTTTTTCCGACTGATTCGGGAGGACGCTACGCTAGATACCAACTGAGTATCGAAGCAGAATCAGAGAACGTTGAGGAAGGGTTCGCCAATTAGTCTGTGACGCCGATCGCTTGCAAACGTTGGAGAATTCTGCCCTATGGGTAGTTCATCCCACCGCCGTATATTTCGGGGGAAAACATGAGGCCAATGAACGTGGCTTTTGGTCATCAAATCCATCAACCACCGTAATTGGTAACTCTTGCCAGCCCGTTCATCCCGTGTTGGCGGCGGCCCAGTCGGCACGGCACAACAGCTCGCAAAACCTCCGATCCCAACTGGACCACCTGGAGCAGCGCCGCCCCCAACCAGACCTCTCATAATCAAGCACAGAGTCAGGTACACGGAGAAGGCTGCGTCGGCCCCCAACGACGCATATCTGGTACTCTTTGTCAACCCTGACAAAGGGGTACTGGTTGCACCTTGCAGCAAAGAAATTACTTACCCTGGCGCCAGGGATAGCTGTTCACAACAGAGGTCCCCGATTCTTGGAGTATGGCTTTCGTCGAATTGTGACAAGTCAGGGAAAACCTGACAAAACCGGGCGTGTCATGCGAAGTTTCCTCAGCCTCAAGGTCGCCGCACATTAAAACCGCATGGATTTGGACAGACAGGCATCTGGCAGACCCAGATAATCATCAGACATCGGTAGTTGGAGGTCCCAGAGAATTCCAGCTGTGCGGTATCACACCTTGGTGTACGGATACGGTTGGCGGCCAAACAGGATATGGCAGAATGTTGATGGGGCCTCCGTGGGATCAACCTCGTGATCACTTGCAGCCATGTGCGCTGGCAAGGGGCATGGTTCAACAAACATCACCAGAAATTCGCCTCCCCAGAGTCGTGTTCATTACCATCGCCAAATGCTAATACCTCACTGACGACATGGGTGACCAGTAGGAATGGGACTGACTGCGTACAGTTTGGTTCGTTACTTTGGGAGTTTGACTTGGTGACACCGGGATGGAGACGAGCGACAGGAAGAAAATTCTTTCGCGGGCGGATCATGCTGGCTTGCCTCGTGAGGATGCAGCCAGTTGGAGACGCGGCTCGCGTTGTGGTGCTCAAAAGCTCTCGGGGTCATTGGGGAGAAACGGAGGCGGACGGGGCCAAGGGACTCCATCTCCATCTCCAACCGGACCGGGGATGGATGTCGAACGCACCGCCACGGAACAATGATGTCATACCATGACCAGCAGAACTCCGCGTTGCGGGTTCCTTCACCGAAATGCCTCGTGGATGCAGCATTTTCTCCACCACCCCACGGCACTGAGGACTTCGTACGAGCTTGTCGACACTACACCTCCAATAACAGCATGTTGCTGCAAACCTACATCTGCACCATGTGCGTCGGCTTGATTCATGCTGGAGGAGGTCTTGAATAACGGCTGCCAGAATTACGTTGGGCCAACCGTCGCAAACAGATGAAACACACGCCGACAGAGACGATCCATGGTTTGCAAGCCAATAACACAATTCAAGCCGGATAACTACGAAACCTGAAACGCTGCCATCTGATCATGTGTGCCATTTGGCTGCATCATCCACAGAGTCTGCCAAAAATGGTTGGAAACCGTAAGCAGTCAGTCGTCGCGCGGTCCGAATGGGGGTCTCGAGAAACGGCGGCAACGTCATCCCTTCGCTTTCGCTGCAGATGGGCCCCATCCAACCGCTCTCTTTTCGGTCTGACGATGCACCGGAGCTCGGGGGCGAGTCTCGGCGCCTCATGCTTTTCGGATCGCGGCACATGGATGATGTGGCGTCTAAAGCTCCCGCCGAGTCTGCTCTGGCAGTCCGGCATAACTCTCATGCTCGAATTTGACCACCGCTCGCCCGGATAATTCACCGGGTGTGGATACGTTGTGGTGCTGCCAGGCGAGATGGTCGAGTACTTTGGCGGTGGGTATTCGACTCCAAAAGGAGCTCCCAGGGCCTTACCCCGGGATCTCGAAGGCTTCCCAGGATGCCATGTCCAACCCAATTGCCTCCCGTTTGCCCACGACGCGCCGGACGACGATGCCGACCTCGGGCAGCAGGCCGGCACGGCGTCGGCGGGCTTACGAACAGTGGCAAACATGCTCGGTGGAATTCACCATCACGAGCACCATCGTTCGGCACTATCGACCAAGAGCACGGAGCCAGCAGCATACCGTGAGCAGCAGTATTACCGGGGGCAATCCGTCTCGCGCGACGTTATCGCGAGCCAAAATTTCGCCAAGCTTTGCAAATGCAACCCTCTGGACTGGCTTGTGGGCGGCCGGTCGTGGCGCTCTCCCAGACCTGGTTCAAGGTCTCTCTGATCGCGCCAAAATCCCAGAGGGTCTCTATGCACGTTTGCGGAGCCGAACGAGGTGTGGCTTCGGAGCATGAGCTCTTGGGGGAAGACGAACCCCCCCAACCGACTACAGACCCCCCATGCTGTCCCGTCTGATGGCATGCTCACTCGCTCGCAATGTCCGCACAAGATTGTGACGACTGATGGTGTGCTTCCCAATCTGGACTTATCGATGAGCCCAGCTTGGGATCTTCTGCGAGACGGCCCTGGGGTACAGGACACTAGCCGCGAGCCCGATCGATACCAACAGTCGGCTAGTCTTATCAAGGGTCCAAAAGTCTGCCGCAGGGCATCCATCGGTGGTTGTCAGTCACGGCGGCCAGCTAGATACAGATGCCAGATTTGCCATCGGTCAACCAACACGGGCAGAGTCGCGAGTGCTGGCGAGGTCACAGCGAGAGCAGTGGAGGCGCCTGAGGCAAGCGAGAGGTGCAATTCGAGGCGAGCGAGGTTGCAGTGATCCAACAAGCCGTCGCGCCTGAAATTGCTTACTCTCGTGACACTTCCAGGTCAGCGTAGGATTCCGTGCCTCGACGACCTGCCGTAATTGCTACAGTCTGTCAACTCCACAGCAACGGAGGCGCAGAGCGGCGAGAGCCGCCTGAGGCACAGATCGTGATGACGGAGATTCAGCATTATCACGGCTCGTTAAGTCTCAACAAACCTGTCAAAGTTCGCTTCGACGCAGGCGCGAGTCAGTCGATAGAGCTTGAACCATAAACAACATTTGGACGGGAGAGCCTCAGCATCGTCAAGAGTCGACGGGATGCATGCCCACGTCTCATTACCCTGGAGCTTAATCCCAATTACCGTACGATGGCAGTGTACAAAGGCATGCTCTCGGGACTTGAGCCCCGCCTCCGGAGGTGGACACTGGACAGCATGGGCGGCGCATCTCGGGCAGTGGAGACGCGAAGTGGCCATCAAGCGCGCCGGTGATGAGAAGCTTTCGTCAATATGCGTCAGGGCAAGCCCTCTTACCGGACGGTTGTCTTGACCTGCTTGGGTTGAGGGCCACCTCACGTTGCAGTCGGAGACCCGGGGCAGGACGATGCCCTGTGCCGGGACATGGACGTTGGCCTTCCAGGGACCGTTGTCATCCCCCCCGGGACGTGCCCTCTGCTCGGGTCCAGGAAATGACGACGCTTAGGGTTAAGTTTGTAAGCGCGGTGTTCGACGAGGGTTGCCAGGCGGAGGTTGCAGCACTAAGGGCGGCGAAGATGTGCTTCGTTGCGCAGGTACTCACCAACACAACAAACCTCTTTTGAGTCTTCTCACGGGACATGCGGGGGCAGAGAAAGAAGCAGCAACAAGTTCCGCCGGATCGCCGCCCAGCCCACGGCGCAATTTACCGGACGTCGGTTCAACGGATTCGCTGTTGGATCTTTGGGCTCGGTGGGCATGTTTGTCGTTGCTTTCGCTGTGGTCCGGCATCCTCAGTGGCCATCGGAGAGCATCCCGCGTGCGCGCGCCCTCCAATCGCCAGGATCAGGGTTCAGTATGTGGATTTGCCCTGGGAATACTTTATAAAGGGTCCCCATCGACGCCACCGGGATGCAGCGATTATTGACGGCCACTGCTGCCCAAGAGAGTATGTGTTTTGTCGATCATGATGTCATAGGCGATGGGAAGGAAGATGGCAGTTGGGAGGGCAGAAAAATCTTCGATGAGACTTCCATTTCCGTGGGTCTTGCGGGGACAACCCGGGATTCGAGTTCGGAGAGGGGGGGCCGCACGAGCAGAGGCAGATTGGTCCCTGACCGATTACCATGATCAAGGTTGGCGAAAGGGACGGATGAACAAGGGTCGAGGAGCTTTGGGTTTAATGGTCTGTTGGCATCGAGGGGACAATGAGGAAGGCGGGAAAGGAAAACAGCGATGATCATTGCTGTCACAGGTAGGTTTCTCGATGGTGGGAATCCGTGGATGGAACCCTTGATCGCGGGTCCCCTGGGAAAATCATTGAATATTGATATTTATAGCGGGCTGAGCCACGATGGGGGAGACCTGGAGGGGAGGCACTGACGTTATTTGCGTACGATTTTTGCAGATGTCGGACATGGGAGACGCTGGGACACTGGGACGCTTGGGAATAAGGGGGTCGACATGTTGCGGTGGGTGTCACGACCGTCGTGAACCCCCCGGTTCCCCGAGACGCATGTCGGACGTACGTCTCGAGGAGGCGGCCGCGGGATGGGCGTTGGATTGGTGATGACCGGGCCCTGTGCTCCGTCTTCCACCGGAGGCTTTGCCACCCGTTGATCGCTCGTGTTCGGCCGGCTGCCCGGGGACCACAGGGGGCGCGCGGCGCTAGATGAACACCTCGAACCAGACGATTGGGGTTGCGGCAACCCAGTCTCGAGGAGATTTGACGATGGCGGCGGTGCTTATTGGGCGGGGGCCGGCGGTTGGAGCTCGTCCGGTTCGGTGGCCGCTGCTGGTACTCATCTGGGTGGCATTCTGGCGATGCAACGCTTCAGGTGAACCCGTCACTTGGAATGCCTTTCGACGGTAAGAATGCAGATCTTCCAAGATTCCCATGCGGACGAGGACCCTGAAGTTGGCAGTTGGGGGTGAGCAATACGAAGAGAGCTCCGGTGAACGACTGCCGAATGCAGGTACTGGACGGCGGTGGTGGGGGGTTGGTCTGCTTTTTTCTCCGTCATCCATCAACATTTTTCTGTGGAAGGTGGTGTTAGCACATCCAATATCGACGATTGACGATGGATTTGGGGTCCATGCGAAGGCGAAAAGTGTGGGAAGGATGGAAAGCATTGACTTTGACGACGATCCCAAGAGACGCACGAAGGGTAGCATGATGGACGGGGATGTTCCCTCTGCGTGCTATTCTTGGGTTTGACTCGCCCTTCCCCTTTGAAGGGTCCTGATATGAGGATACTGAAGGGTACGGAGCGTGCAAAGTATCTATCTCTCCGGAAAGAGTTTGATGAGGGTTGGCTTGATGGGACGGGATGTCGTTGGGCCTTGGAGGAACCCCGGTAGGACCCTGAAATGCGGTGGGAATTGGGGGTGTTCCTGGAAAAACGGCCGCCGGACACCCCAGGGCGGACGCAGAAGAGAGCCGCCTTATTTTTCTCTCTCTGTGGTCGGCTCGTGTCTCGTGATGGCTTCAGGAGATGACGGAGGTCACGAGACACATACACGACGCGGCGGAGCGCAGTCCGGTGGCAGGCCGAGGTTGGCAGGCCGAGAGGAGGAGCGGGAAAGGGGGACGGGATGGGATGGGATGGGATGGGGACCGGGGAGGCGAGGAGGCTTACGTCTCGCGGGCGTGTTTGCATAGCATGGCATTTTTTCGATGCGGATACGTCGTGAGTGTGGGATTTGGGATTTCTTTTTACTCGTGACGCTTTTTGCGTCGGCTGCTACTAAGGCGAGTTGGATCTTGGTCGGCTTGCAGCCGGGCCGGGGTTTTGCTCGTCGTAGACCAGCTTTCTTTACCTTAGCTTCGGCTTGGTGATGGTGGTGAAAGGATATGCCGAGGAGGCTACGAGGGCTTTCTTGGTGCTTCTTGTGAGGAGTGGAAGAGGGGGTTCCTTTCACGAGCCTTCTCTTTGACGGTTGGCTTTGTTTGCGTGTGTTCGTTGCGTAGAGAGGTTGTAGCTTCTTTCTTTCTGAGGACTGCAAGGAAAGGTTGATCGCGTGGTAATGTGGACTTCTGATGAAACCCCTCATTTGATTTCCCAAGCTGCTACGTTCGACATTTGATACTTTAATGCAGAGGCGAGAGGCGAGAGAGATGATGCTGTTCGTCGAATGGCGGGATCAGTGTTCATTTGAGAGGAGTGGATGGATATCATCAAATCCCGTCACAGATGGATCTCTCTTCGATCCCACGATTGCGGAGATGAAGAAGACCCGGCTGAAGCCACAACCGCACACACATAACCACACAGACAAGAGAGATGCTGAAAGAAAACGCCGGAGTCGGATCAAATCAAGTCAAGTCACCTGGCCCCGAAGAGAGAGGAGGGGAAAGGAGGGGATCCAACCGTTTTACCACACAAGCAGATGAAAAAGAAGAAAAAGCCGCCGCAGCCTCTCGTTGACGCCATGTGCTATTACAGCCGGGGAGAGCTCTCGAGTCAAGGACGAGACGAGAGTGAGTGAGTGTGAGAGTATGTCTCGGGGCTTGTGATGGCGGTTGGATTGGACCATGTGCGCGGATGATTGGCCGATGTCCGGCGTTTACCTTTGGTTGGCACTGGCACATGTTTTCGGTCCGGGGATGAGGTGATTTTGTACCGGGTTGAGGTAGAGTACGTCTGCCTTTGGAAATGGAAGTTGATGATGAGGGGAGAGAGGGGGGATATTTGGTTTCTGGAGATGTTTTTCAAGAGTTTGTTCTTTGCCTTGAGTTGTGTTGAGATTGTTTGATTGATATTTTGTAAGATGGACTGAAGAGACACGAAGTCGCGAAAAGTCAGAGGTGCAAGGCCCCGGTCCCCCTCGTTTCGGTGGATAAGCGCCGAAAGCTCTTATCGTCCCGTCTTTCAGAAGGTCAGCCCGCTGTCGTTGCGCTGTACCTTCCGTCTGTCCTCCCCCAAAGGGTGCCCCTCCTTCTGATAATCAGCGGCCCATCTGAAACCTTATCAGCGGGACACACAGTCTCGAAGACAGTGCTCGCTGCCACCGGTTCGCGCCAAGACGCCGGAAGAGCGTCTAGAAAACGTCACGGTCTGGCACTGTACGCCAAGGTGGTGTCGCCCTTGCCGTGGGCCGTGAACAGCCTTAGCGCGGGGCCTGTCGACATCGTCACGGCAGTCAGTCGCTCCTCGAGCGGTGCATGCCATTCCTCATGTACCTGTCTCCCATGAATTTGCCTTTTGGGATACCTTGAGGGAAGGCGAGTTACGTGTATTCTTTTTTTCCTTTACCCGCGCTTCTGCATCGTTTTCTTACCTTGCCTACCTTTTTACCTACGGATACCTACCAACTCACCCACGCCTCTTCTCTTTATCCTATCCCATCCGACCGACCTACCTTACCGCCAAAGGAGAAGACAAATCCACTGAGATTCATCTCCGTTTCCTTTTAATTTTCTTATATGTGTTTCCGAGTTGTTCTTCCTTCCTGCGTACGAACAGATTTCTTTCATCCTCTGCTCGGATATCCGCGCCGCGCATGAGTCGGACGACTGAAACGAAACGGGAACGATCCTCATCCTTGACCCGGCGTCGAGATCCATCGGTCTAGAACTACCGTACCTTTACCGACTGGTTGTCCTCTTCTTCGACCACGTCTTCAAATCCTTACTGCGAAAGAGAGAGAGAGAGACAACGCAGAGAAGGAATAGAAGATACACGAAGAGGCGCGCGCGCAAACAGAAACAGCTTTTCCCTCCAGGTCGTCGTCATCATTCGAGAGCTTTAACAGCGGTTTTGCTGAACACGGTCCCCACGTCCACGCCTCTCTCAACAACCACCCCCGCCAGCCGTTCTCGGCCCCCCACCTTATCTTTCGCAGCAAAGCCGCCATTTTTCCACACCAAGCAGCAACCAGAAAAACGTCGTCATCGTCCGTCACCTCCCAAAAACCACCACCACACTTCCACCCGCGACGACGACAACAATAACCATGGCTTCCAAAACTGCACACGATACTCCCGCGGAGGAGACCCAGAGCGACGGGTCCAAGCTGAAGACCTTTATCGGTATCCTGAAGAAGTGAGTACATACCTACGCACGCAAGTCTAGCGGTCTGTCTCTGCATGCGCCGCCGCGCCGCTCAGAGGGGAAGGAAGGCAGAGGGCCAACATGGAGGCGAAATCCTGCGCGGCTTCGCGGCGCGGGGGCCTGACGAGCGATGGTGCCCCTCGAAGGGTAAACCGCAGCGTTTTTTGTCGAGCAGGAAGAAGAACAACAGAGATCGGAACAACCTTTGCTGACCTCTGCCCCCATCCAGGTTCATCGGCGTTGCTGACCTCGCCGCCGTGCGCTTCTCGCTCCCCTCCCAACTCCTCGAGCCCACGCCGAACCTCGAATACTGGAACTACCTCGACGCACCCAACGCCTTCGTCGCCATCGGCACCTCCGACGAGCCCCTCGACCGCATGCTCGAGGTCTGCCGCTTCTGGTTCACAAAGGACCTGAAGTACGCAAAGGGAAAGCCCTGCAAACCATACAACTCGTGCCTGGGAGAGTTCTTCAGGGTGAGTGCTGGCCTCCCTTTTCCACGAAGGAAAACCATGTGCCGTCCATGACTCGTCGTGATGCTGACGCCGGAAACCCGACCAGTGTAATTGGGAAACCGAAGACAACGCCCCCAAGATCAACACCACCGCCCTCAAGACCGGAAGCGGGACCGCAAGCAGCTCCTCCTCCTTCAAGTCCGCAAAGGCGGACAAGAACGCCTCCGCCGTCTCCCTCTCCGTGCCCCAGCACGGCACCTCCACCCCGGACAACAAGCCCATCCGCGTCTCCTACCTCACAGAGCAGACCTCCCACCACCCCCCCGTAAGCGCCTTCCACATCAGCTGCCCCGAGCGCGGCCTCTCCGCCCGGGGGTACGACCAGATCACGGCAAAGTTCACGGGCACCTCCATCCGCGTCCTGCCCGGCGAGCACAACCTCGGCATCTTCGTCACCCTCGAGAACCGCGGCGGCGAGACCTACCGCCTCACCCACCCGGCCGCCCACCTCGGCGGCATCCTCCGCGGCAGCCTGAGCGTCAGCGTCAGCGAGATGGCCTACATCACGTGTCCGCAGACCAAGCTGAAGACCATCCTGCACTACGTCGAGGCGGGCTGGCTCGGCCGCTCCACGAACCGCGTCGAGGGCGTCATCTTCAGGTACGACCCGGACAACGACGACAAGGTCAACATCAAGGACGTCCCCGAGGCCGACGTCGTCGCCCGCCTGAGCGGTCCCTGGCGCGAAAAGGTCCAGTTCACCTTGGGCCCCAAGCCGGTGGTATGTATTTCCTCCGCCCCAACTCTCCCTTACCATCTGCAGAGTGTACTAACTTGTCCAAGGACTCCCACCCCCCGGAGGCCCGCTACACAATCATCGACCTCGGCCCCCTCAACGTCGCGCCCAAGGTCCTTCCCCCCGCCGAGAAGCAGCTCGAGAACGAGTCCCTCCAGCTCTGGTCCGGCGTCACCGAGGCCATCCACGCCAAGCAGTTCTCCAAGGCGACGACGGTCAAGGTGGAGCTCGAGGAACGGCAGCGCGAAAAGGCCCGCGAGCGCGAGAAGACGGGCGAGGTCTTCAAACCCGTCTTCTTCGAGCCGCAGAGCGCCGTCGCCGGCAGCGAGGGCCGGCCCGAGCTCACCGACAAGGGCCGCGAGGTGCTCGCCCGCGCGCAGAAGGGCGAGTGGGACATGGGCGGCGTCTTGTAGGGACGGGGCGGCGCCCGGGGGAGGAGGAAGACGACGGCGCGGTGTCGTAGGCGGGACGATGGGACTACGCCGCGACGGGGAGAGTGAAATTTGTGTGTGGATCAGAGGCATACGGGTATGGCAAATGGCATATTTACAGCGCTGGTGCTGCATCGAGGCTTCTGCTCTTTTTGAAGCCCTTCCTTTTTATTAAATCCTTCATTGGGATACGGGGAGAGGGCGGGGAGGGAGGGGTTTGGTTTTATTAACATTGGGCATCCATCCGTCCCGAGATCCGTTTGTTTTCATGTTTTTTTTCTCACGGCCGACGGCATGATCACCGCTACTACTTTACTACTACACACGCACGCCCAGTACTATTACCACCGCTCTCGATTGGGAATGAGGTTGCATTATTTCCTTTATTTATCCTGGTCGTTCTGTTTGAGATTCCCGTTAGATGAGAAGAAGACTGAAGAAGAAATGTATGGGTTTGTGAGATTTATGGAGGTGATGGTGAGGAGTAATTGCATTGCGTTGCTGGTGATGGGGGGAGTATATATACGCGAGGTTCGACATGAGTTACACACATATACACTTGAGCCGGGGGAGGTGACTTACGAGTCGAGATCATCTAGAAGAACAGAGGTTCGTCGGAGAATTTAATATCACGTTTTCTTTTCCTGGTTTGAGATGACACTTGACGTATTTTCTGCCCGGATGTGTATGTGTTTGTGCTTCGGAAAACTGACTGGCAGCTTTTCTGCCCGGATGTATTCTTTTCTCGGAGAACACACCCACCCCCCTTTTTCCATGACTCCCTGGAGGATGGAAGATGTGGAGGGGGGCGGGAATGGATGGAAATGAGACGACGAGATGAGGGTTCATGCGTGTGTTCCGGGGGAGGGGGGGTTTTCCGGGCTGGAGATCCGAGATTTGCGTATGGTGGTGGTGGCGTGGATTTGTGAGGCAGGGAAGGGGAAGGGGAAGGGGGGAAGGGGGTATGCTCTTTTTTTGGTTTTCCCGGTTCGGAGATGGGATGGCTTGGCTTTGTTTTCCGGGAGTGAGGGAGATCGGATGAGTTTTGGGAGTCGGGTTTAGGGTATCGTGGTATCAACTTCGTTTTAGAGGGGCTGTTACAGCGAGAGGTTGCTGGATTTTGTAAGTTGTTTGTATGAAAAGATACGGATCTAGTTTGTTTGAATAGAGTGTGTTAAGGGACGATGGGTTTGTTTTATAGCTTGTTGAATGTGCTCTTTCTAGGTTGGAGGTTGTTAATCTGTGGTACGTGATGTTCGAGGCGGATTGAGTTACTGGCTGGATGTGAATAGATGTGTGTCATGAAGTGAGATTTGTATGGTACAGGGGAAAGAAGTCTTGAAGGTCTCGATATTTCGTAGTCTTTGGTGCGTCCGGAACGAGGTCATCGTCGTTGAATTGGCGTCTGTGACGGCGGAGATCGGATCAGAGCCAGGTTTGTGGTGGTATCGAAGTAGTCACCAAGGAGAAGAGGGGAAGGAGGAGGGGGGCTTTCTCCGTTTCTCGGTTTTGGGGCTGTTCTCGAGTGTCGTCTGCGTTTTCCCTCTCGAGTCGTCGGTGGCGTGTGGTTCGTCGGGAGGCTTCTTCTTCTATCGGTTCTCGATGACGAGGGAGAGATGGTTTTGGGAAGTGGCGAGATGGTAGAGGAAGGGGAGTAGGAGGTTGTTTGAGCTGGGTCAACTCGGCGAGTTTGAAAGATGATTGGAGCCATTCTGAAAGACACTCTCTCAATGTCTGGCTTGAAACTCCTGTCTCGGGGCAACGAGGATGTGGAAGGCGGGCTATCAACGTAGGTAGCCTAGGGGCGATGTCATCCTCCACGACTTTGAGGAAGATCTTGATCGGGATCCTTGGGGGTGCCAGTGTGTCTGCATAGGTGGTCTTAGTATATTGAAGAGACGAGTCGTCCATTTTGCGTGTGCTTAGCTGCGCGAGACTGCGTCTGACATTTCTATTCGGTTGATGCGATGGGTTGAGCAGCCGATGTTGAACTTGTGGTCGCTTGAAGACCGTCCTCATTGGTCGACTGAATTCTTTGTCCTTCCTAGGTAGCCTTTCTAAACGGTTGCCAGAAGAATTCAATAGAAGGCTCAGGAGTTGTAATTTCTTGCAGTTTGCAGTTTGGAAGGTGAAGTCGGCCAGGTGGGGCGCTAATGGCCCTCCTTCCCCCTCAGCTTACTCTGACTTCCTTCTGTTGCCTTCCTTTACTTTTCTGATCTTCCGTTGCTTCCGCAAACACAACTGATATCACATGGATTCTTCACATTCTTCAACCAAGAACCACCACCCAGACAGAAAAAAACACCAAAAAGCAGTGAGGTGACGACAACTTCTTCCTCATCGTCAGTCTTGGAGGTCTCTTTGTGTGAAACAAGAGCGCATTTTCCTCCATCCTCCATCCTCCTCCCTCCTTCCACTACCAGTTACTTTTTCCGTCCTCTCTCCACACCAAAGTACCAACATAAAGCAAGGAAAGAAGTGACCATGGGTGAGTACAGCTCTTCATGCAACGCCTCGGCACTTTGAGACTGATTGATCCAAAACAAGGCGCCGTTCTTCCTTACGAGATCTTTCTCATGGTGGTCGAAGCCGTCATCGACAACGCAGTGTCTCAATCATCGATGAAACCCAGAATCTTGAAGACCGCCTATATCCATGAGGACTTCCCAGATGATTTCCCGGACAACGACCACGGCACCCATCTCATTGTCAAGTGGCCCACCGACCTTTTCAATCGCTTCCATCTCATCCGCGACATTCGTCAGGTCAACCGGCAAGCTCGATGTTTGGTCGAGAACACGTTCTTTCAAATTCCTGCGGCTTTGCATGGCAAGCGGATATACGGATGCCTGCCCGTCGTCATGATCTGGACGTGCCCTCAAGCTGACGCATTCGCGTACCCATCCATCAACGAATTCCCAGAGGACGATCGAATTTTCGGGCGTATAGAGAACGTAACCATGAAGGCGATAAGTCTGGACGCGCAAGAAATTGCCAATTGCGTCCTGGCTTTGCCGAACTTGCGGTCCATTTACCTGACGCCCAGCGAGACGTGGGCGCAGCGCCTCGACAACGAGCCTCACAACCATGCTGAAGATTTGCCACTCGACATGATTTCGTGGCCCGACCTAGAGCATGTAGCAACTGTGCTTGGAACAGCTACGTCACAAGTTCTCTGGGACCGCAACATTCGCGTCATCTTCGCGACGCACGACGGCGAGCGTCTCGACCGCGCGTTCGAGCTGGTTCGTACAATCGACGCTAATCCACAGGCTGACGAGGGTGATTGGGGCATTCGAATGAGGTTCTTCGATCTTGAGTGTTATTGCTATTATTACTCTACGGATGAAGAAATCGTCAACAACGCGGGCTGGGACAGGCTTCCAATTGTATGGCATGACGGCGACTCCGACGATAGCAGCGGCGGAGGTATTTAGGCGATAGGATGATAGATATGAGGGAAGAATAAGAATCATCGAAAGCCTGAAGGCAATGGCGGAAGAGACCTTTCATACGATAATGGGAAACCTCCAATCTCATAGTCAGGAACAATGAGAATAGCGATGCTTGAAGGGCATTCAGAACAGAGTATCCGCAGAAATCAGAGGCATCCGCAATTGCGTGTAACTTATTTTGCGGAACCAATGCAAACAGTTACGAGTTACTATCTACACCACTGCGACGTGATATTCGTTGCGAGCTTCGACATCCATTGCGCCTTCGAATAGTTTGTGATCTCATGCCAGCATTCGGCAAGTAAAGGCGATATTTGTTCCCGCCGAATTACGATTATTTCGGCATTGTAAGAATATCTTAGAACCATGAACGGTGCCGTTCGAAAACCTGATGTACGTCGTGGCAAAGAGCGCAGAAGATGCGAAGCGTCGTCTCTACAGCAATCGTGGGGTGCGAAAACTCGAATCACAGGGGATTCACTGGTACGATAGGCATGAATGTTGAAATTGTCCTGGAATTCCAAACCCATAAGATCAACAACTTTGCATGATACTTTTCTAGTCAAAAGGTATGGCATGTGAAAACTCATTAAAATCCCAATTACTTATCGTGTTGGAGCCATTGCCTCCACGATGGAAAGAGAGACGACAAGGTTCCCGGGGCGGAAACCCACCTCGGACCCCACACCCCCGTGCCGCCGGCGCCGGGACCCGTCCCGGTGTTACGACCGCCCGGACGTAAGACACAACCCTCTGCCTGTGCCGCTAGTCCCGTCATAACTTTCCCATGAAGAACAGATCTACGCAGGGATTTCCAGAGCTGACCTGAGCTTGAACCAATGACTCCGAGGATCAACATGCCGCAAGTACAAGCCGTCCTCCTCGCGACACAACTCCAATAAGTACCGCGTCTTGTTCGAGTCAAACGTCTGACCATCAAGTATAACACGAACACCCCTATCCAAGAGAGGCGTCCAAAGGGCCTCATAATGCGTGAGGTAGTCTCGTATCTGTCCGACCTCGGGCGCATCGACAGGTACGACGACACCGGGCCCGCAGAACTTCTCGGGCAGCGGTTCGACGGCCACTCTTATCCCGAGATGGAGGACTCTGAGATTCGCCAGTGTCAGTAGGGCTCGACAGTTGGCTCTCATGTCCTCGACACTCCGCAGAACAGGTGCGAACACGACGTTCTGGATGTGTGCCGTGATCTGCCTACCCCGAGGCGACTGGTGAATGAGCCTATATAGGACGGTGTTGCCGAGCCGGATAATCAAGCGATTGGAAGTGGTTGTTGAAAACTCTATAACAGGATGGAAGAAGTCGATCTTGGGATGCGCCCACGCATAGGGCACACGATCGGTCGTAGGTCCGTAGGGGCACCAGTACGGGAGGCGAGAGAATCTCCGACGAACAATTCTGAACGCGCTGCTGTTGACTTCAGAGATGCGAAGGGTGTCATTCAAGGCTCTGTTCGGATGTCTGGGTATTCCGCCGAGTTTGGGTTGTATGTCGTCTACGGAAAAGATGGTGAACTGGTCGAATACTTCCCCGGCGAACCCGTGCAGCCACCAGGTCATCGGCTGGTCGAATGCTTTTGCTTCTGCGTCGTCGATGATGGCCTCAACTATCAGGAGGAAGATTTCGTGAGGGAGGAACATCGGGCGAAGGGTCGTGGCTTGTGCCGTTAGGGGTAAGGCAGAGTCACCCATGACGACTAGTGCTTGATGGATGAAGATCATGGCTTCTCATCTTTCCAGATTGCCCGTCTTAAGTTGTATTCTCGTCATTATCGTTCTGGGTGAGATTCTCATTGCTTCAATGAGATTAATGCATGAAAGACGTTCTGACACAACTCTTTCCACTTGTTGATCTGCATCAAAAAGTGAGGATGATGCATATTAAATGACAAAGAAAACGAGACTTCTGTAGTAAGCAGGCACACTCCAAGAAACACCATTGAAAGCCACTAGACCTTCTTTGAGACAAGGTTGCAAGATCTGGCCCCAGAGACTGAGTCTCACGCAAAAGAGTCCCTGCTTCTAGAATCGCCCTCCAGCGTCCAGGATGGGTAGACTTTTGTCTTTAGAAGTGGATAGATGCTTTGTGCGATATAGTGAGATACATATTTCATGTTATTGATGTTTAATACTCTTTATAAAACATATTTCAAAAATCTAGAGTAATGCTTCACTCTGCTACTACAACGTCAAATATGATAAAACTAAAACTTAATGCTGCAGCTGGCTGCAAAGGTACAATAGCATGGGGTAAGAATTCCCTCAAAGAGAGTTGATATAGCTAGCCTCATTTACTCAAACTCATTCAAAACGAATGAGGAGGTAGATGGGTCGTAGCCCATCACTTGTGCCATCCATTCATCCATGTCCCACTGCTCCATGAGCGGCTCGAAGCCCTCGGTCTGCCTCGTCCCAAGAACTTGTTCCATTTGTTCTATCTCCATCAGCATCTTTTCGTGGCCTTTGCTTGCGAGGTTCCCCGCCCGCATCATGTAATTCAGTACGTTCTTGCCCGTCGAGTACGTTTCGAAATCGCTTTCCTTTTCGTCGAAGCTCGCCGTCCGCCGCTTGTTCACCGTCATGGCTAGGGAGAGAATCGTAAGGCCTGAGAATAGATGGATGCTATCCCAGAACCCGAATTTGGCTGACGGCGTTAGACGCACACAGTCTCGGAGAAGCGGCCGGGGCGGATGGATATGGACGTTGCGTAACACTCACCGACTCTTTCTCTGTGCCATAGGCCGATCATAATGCATACATTCGTTCGGGCGGCCCGGAGACACCGGTCACTGAAAGCCTCCAGGCTTTCTCGAGATGCGTTTCCAGCTTCATTGGACATGATATGGGTGATCTGCCTCAGGAAGAAGGGGCGAAGAAGTAGAATGAAGCACTAGAGCACACGTGAGTAGCGTCAGCTTGATGATGCTCCAGGGCAACCAGAGTTTGTGGCCAGGCGATGCCCAAGCGCTGGGTAACGCACATGATTGCATCGTAGGTAAAGCGAGGCAAGAGACCTCATGTTCGTCATCTGCGCCATGGCGTCTGGCATTCCCAACTCGCAGTCAAACGACATACATGCCGGTAGCTCCTTCTTCCAAGACTCCAGCTTCAGCAGAATGGGCCGTGCTCGCCTCTCAAAGTGAGGGATGTCGTCTCTGATAGACTGCCACGCATCAATGAAAACGTCGGCTTCTGCCTTCATCATCGTGATCTGGATACGTGCGCGGAGGAAGTCGGCCTCGAAGAAATTGCCGGCATCTTCAGGGCCCAATGGTTCCTCGCTTGGGTAATCGACCTTGATCTGTTCAGGCTGGAAAGAGGACCAAGCCCCTAGTTCACTGCTGGTCATTTTGTCCAGGCAGTACGATGTCCAGCACACTCTCTTCCGGTGTTCATGTTCCGACGGGGCGAATGAAGACGCCAACGCTGTTTGGTGTAATCTGAGAACATTACAGATCCTGGCACTCATCCCTGCGTACATATATGCCGTTCTCTTACGGTTGAGGGAATAGGAGTAAAAGGCCTGTGAGATGAAGTTAGCTCCTTCACTTAATACCTTGAACAGAATAGGGCGTATGTAATGAGGTTTTGACTGGGCGTACTGCTAAATTTAATATTTCGATGTGGTCGATGCTGGGCTCTTCGCATGGCAACTTCAACAGCAAGAGGGCTTGCTCGAAGAACTTCCCTCCTGGAGGTGGTCTTTGACTAGTCCCCAAATCATCATTATCTGCGCCGCTTTCTGTCGAAGCAAGATTGATGGACGGTGCAGGATATTGGACGAAAGTCTCGCCGAGAGCGAACACTATTAGCATCCGGCAGAGGGAGAGTCGGTCTCGTGACTGAGGTGATTCCGGACTTTTGTACGTCAAGTCCATCCGTTCTTTAAATTCTCTCCACATGAACCAATGGTAGTCGTGGCCCATGTATATTTCGACTTGATCCAGTAAATGGCAGGCGTATGGATACGGAGGCAAAGACAAGCTTATTTGAGGATCTACAGCAATGCACATGTTAGTCTCATGGGCACAGCTCGTAAACTCAGACGGAAGTAGAGGTCATTTTCTCACGTGATGTGTCATGGGCCAAGTGAAAATACTCGTACGAGGTTGATGGCTTTGATGACTCCCGCGTTGTTTCACACAGCATACTCCCTCCGTCTGGGGACGGATCGGACTGTGCTGCGGCGGCGTTCTGTTGAAGCTGTTTCACCTTCTCCACGAAAAACTCGGCGGCCGAATTCTCCACGGTAGCTTGGCTAGAAGTAATCGGAGGGTCATCATTTGCAAAGAAACCTGCGCCTTCGGGTTCCTCGGAGCGGGAGCTGTGATGAGGGCTTCGAAGCAGTCGTCTTCTATCGTTTTCAAGACTCCGAAGATAGTTCTCGGGCACGGCAAGGACTTTCTCGCGCTCTGGATAGACACAGTCCGTCTTGGCAGCTGCGCAGTTGCGACACGGCTTCTCTTTGGCTTGTTGTTAGCCGGGCGCCGGGTTAAAGTGGTTTGAATGAAATTTTCCATACCTCTCGAGCATTTCACTTTCTGCCGGTGGCAGCGACGACAGGCGGTACTCTTTCGCCCAGCGCTCTGACGCATGCTGTCCGCCATCATGCCGACTTTCTTTGGTCGCGGTTGCTTCGCATTGGGCGGAGGAAGGGTGATTGGGAAACTCCCCGTGCACGGTGCTCGGTTTAGCAAGGGACCGGTACTGCCCTGATCTCATGAGGTGCTGGATAACGCCTGGAAATTCTTCTCCACAGCTTATCTATGTATTTCCCCTCATCAGAATAGTTCATACCAAGGACGTCATTTAACCCTACGTTAGTTATCCGGCATGGTTCTTACCTTAGCGAACTCGTTTTTTTGAGCAATGCAGTGCTGGACTCGAATCATTCGGACGCCTCTGGCGACGGCTCCCATAGTTCTGGAGCCTCGGCCTCATTGCATATTCCCGTCGCCGCTGACCTGGAAGACCTCGTCGTTGCTTATACGGAGGACTTGTCCCATGAGTCGTGCGATGAGGCGACGACCTGGCTCTGTCTCCAGCAGTTAACCACGGAGCCCCGGGCTCCTTCCAGCCCTTCCACCTCCTGCCTCATCAACGCGCCAAAGCCTGAGAGCTACAAAACATTGAAAGATTTACTTTACAACTACAAACCCTTTATAGTTTCACCAATATTACTTCAAAGTCTTCTATTCGAAGAATTATGAATTGTCGACTTAAGAAACCGCCTTTGAGCGTGCGGCGATAGTTTTACAATCTTCAGACTCTACTGCGAAAGAGTGTGTGCACCGTAGCGAATTCGTCTACACAGTTACCTTACACAAGATCCCTAAATTGCCCCATTCAACTAGTTGATCGTCATTCAATCCATGATTGGATGGAGCCAATCCAGCAAGTCGGTTTTGAACGGTACTATTGACTTCGTTATTCGCTCTCAGTGATCGGGTAAGAGCCCCAAAGTATCCCGTTGACTAAACAAGATACAAGTTTACTACCCAGAGATCTTAGCTATTCCTAATAAAGGCGAACAGCGGCTCGAGGCTCTTTGCGGTTTCGATCTCTTTCAGCCAGTCCAGCAACTTCCTCAAGTCCTGCTTGCGGGCTGTTGACGCAAGTTTGTCGGCCAGCTTGTCACGGCCATAAGCTACTTCCTGGTCCCATGGGTCACCATCTGCGTAATCGCTTCGTCGCGTCCAAGTTTGTCCCCGAACCACTAAACTCGCTGCCCCTGGCATCCGGCGTATCTGGCCCTGAGCCATGTCCTGCGCAAAGGACCGCGAGTCTTCAAAAAGCTCAATGCGGACTTTCTTCCGTAAATCCAGTGCAGTTTGAGACTCGGCAATCTGGGAATCAAACCACTCCGCGCCCGGTGTAATACCCATAACCATCATAGCCACAGCGTGGTGGTAACTGAAGCAGTAGCTGCTGAACGTTTTCGGCCTGGGGTTCCTAAACCGCGAAGAGTTTGCCAGAGGGCCAGTGAATATGACGATTTCGTCCACGACATCCGGGTCGGGTTTGTGTTCCCCGATAAGACGGGCAAGGGCGGTCATGGGAGAGTGCATGAACCGGCACGTGGGCCATGGCTTGTAAGTTATAGCATCTAGATGCCAAACGGACCCAAGTCCCTCGGCCATGCTTTCACGCCGAGGCATGGCGGCAGCGTACATCTCCGGGATGCCGACCGCCCCGTCAAGAATGCCCTCAAAACCCGTGAGACCTTCTCTCGCGGAGATGACGCCGTGCATCCCCGTCACCGCACACCAACCAGAGTCGCAATACTTGTTGTCCGGCAGATGAAGGGCTTCCGACCAGCGACTGCCGATGGGCAGAGGTATGTTGGAGCAGGATATTCCTAGTGCCATTTGCAGAGAGTCCGAATCTAGCCCTATGGTCCGGGCATAGGCAACGCAAGACGCGACCACGACGGGCGCAGCGACGCCCCAGATCTCGGAGAACCCTGTGACTTGGCCATCTTCAACCGACATCATGGGGCCGATGGCGCTGGCGAGACGGCCACCCGCCTCGTACCCCGCGATGATGCCGGCTACTAGATCTGCGCCAGATCTGTTCTCAGCCTCTGCTGCTGTCATCGCCGCGCAGACCGCACCAATGCCGAAATGCACGCCGACGGGATAAGTCTCGTCCCAGTCGAGAAGGTTACTAAGCCGAGCGTTGGCGTAGAGAGCCCGCGAGGCCCCTTGAGGATCCAATGAGCCCGCCATTGACGCCTTCCCAGGTCCGCCGAAGACATTTGAGACAGCGATGACCTTGCGTGATGCTTGGACACTGGCTCCCGCGCGAAGGCAGCTCAGAGTATCTAATAAGAGATTGTGTGCTGACTCTCGCACGCCGAAGGACACATTGTCGCTAGAAAGGGACGTGAAGAAATCCGCCAGCTGTTTAGTAACGGGTGTTTTGTCCATATCGGGGACTAATTGGGTTATAAAGAGTTTACTTTGTGACGAATACAGACCCGATGATACTGTTTCCGAGAAACCAGAGCACAAGGAGAAATATAGTTTCTTATTTCCAATCTTTTGGGGGTCTGAAGTTCCTGAAGCTTACTCAAGACGAAGGGCGTCGGGAAATGAGGCCGGCGCTAACCATCACCGCCTATCTCCGCGTCGGTAATTGAGGCTTCCAACTCCGATTGCACGCGGCCCCGGCCGCCGAAAAGTTACTACATCGAATGCCGTGCCATTCAGTTGGACATGGTCCAGCGTAACAGCTTCTAGGTCCCTGCACGATACTAACGCACAATCTCTATCAATACCGGGGCACGTTTAGGCCAAGTTGGAATCCATCAAGACCGGCGAAGGCATTCAGCCATTTCCTTTCACTCGTAGGAGGTCGCGTCTTGCCATTACTCAGGCGTCCCACATACGGAATGTGGCAGAGATCACGGCCTCAGCGGCATTTCCATCAGCTGCTGACTGACCTCGTTTTCGTCAAGGCCAGAAATACCGTCCATCACTACATAGACGATACGTCATTTACCGCCATGATCTATCCTCAATGCTTGACCTGTCATGTAGCGTTATGGATTGATGGCTACCGCCGGTACCTCTACCATACACAGAACCTTCAGAGAATCGAAGTATCATCTACGTTTGAATCTGGAATCCAAAAAAGCATTTGCGTCGTAGGGCATAATGATAACCTGAGCGGCTAGGAGCACCTGTATCAATAACTCCCTTGCTCATCATAGAAAGAAGCGCTTCTGGTAGGGAAAGTCTCAATTCTGGGGTCTTCCGTACCCCTCGCTCATCACCAACGGTATTGAAATCTCGAATGTGTCTATCTTAAAGCCTCGCTCGTGAGGTGGTGAACACGAAATCATTGACCAAAGTGCCCGCTGCCCTGGCAACGCCGAAACTGAACACGTAGCCGCCACCGCCAGTCCCTTTGATAGTCAGTCTGCGGTATCGTGTGGACGACAAGGCCTGTGCTGCAATGGTGACTCACCGTAGGCGTGAACGACACTCTGGCCGTCCAGATTCTCCTTCTCTACCCGCACTCCTCCAGTCCTAGCCGGGCGGAACCCGACGTTATCCCGTATGATCTCGACGTTTTCGATCTTGTTGTCCCTGAATACTGATGGAGCATTCTCGTGCACACGTCTTAGGATCTAGAGGGGGGACGAAAACGTTATGTCCAAGATCAAAGTCAACGTCTTTGGGGCAAGCACACTCACGTCGTCTCTGATGTCCAGGTCAATAGCGGTGTCACTGCATCGTTATTGAGTAACTCGTTAGTTCTGACCAAGATGGAGATGTCATTGGAACGGTGCTATTACTTACGTGTTGTTGACCTGTTTGATTCCACCCAGGATAGCAGTGCCATCTAGTCGAGGAATGACATATGTGTATGCCTTGCCATGGCGCATTAGAATCTTGTCAAAATCCGTTTTGATCAAGATCGTCTGGCCCCGGACCTCTTGCACGCTTTCATCGCGGACGTCATGCAGGAACCTAGCACCGCAGCCGGTAGAGTTGACCAGAACGTCGTGGTTGAGGTGCTTCAGATCAGAGAGGGATTCAATATTCTGGCGCATGAACACCACGCCTCTGTCTTTCAACTGCTGCGCTAGCCAAGGAAGGAACGTCGTGGGGGTGAGAACAACGGTTTTGTCTGTAAGAAAAGGGCCATTAGCAAAAGTAAATATCGGTGCGGCTATTGCCTGTGCATATGTCATACAGCTCATCCCACAGACGACACCCTGGGGTAGCTCTTCTGGACGCATGGCTCTGAACTATTCAGGGTCAGCTATCTTTCATATTCCAGCAGACAGTTCTGAAACATCGTACCCCGGGCATCAGGTCTTTGTACCAGATCTTGTCGATAGTGGTCGCCTCTTGGAGGTCAATCATCTCGATTCTCTGCAAGGGTCCTCCGTTAGCTCAGTTTTGATGGGCTGATGGGTTGTCGCATGAGTTGAATACCTTGACGCTTGACTCAGGGTTCGAGTCTGCCAGAGCCCACAAGAAAGCGAACGCATCCCTCTGCATCTTCTGCTCGGCTGCGGTTGAGCCATCTAGACCGAGAAACACTGCACCTGCCCATGGGGATGCCCACTGATGGCTCGGGGAGTCCCCGGGCAAGTCTCGCGCAACGATCGTGACTTCGTGAAATCTAGAGAGCATACTGGCAACGGCCATGCCGACGATGCTTGGATGTCTGTTAGATCAGCGAAGGCAGGCAGGGTTGGTGTCCGAGTCGAAGAGTGGGAAACAGTAAAGAACTAACCCGGCTCCAACGATAGTTACCTTGGGCATTGCGGCCGAGAGCTTTGTGAAGCGCGTCAATTGCGTGAAGTGATGATTTGGGGTTCTATGTTGGGCAAAGAGAGACTACGAGATGCCAAGTGCCCAGCTGGTGGATCATGTAAAGTAAGCTATAGCAAAGCTACAATGCGCATCTACGATAGAGATGTGCGCCGGCTTTTTAACTTGAGAACACCGGATTTCATACACAAACATGGCACGCCGAGCACCGCAGCTCATTTGAAGGGAGCTTGTCCCGATAATGGGAGCGTTTGTTGGGTCTTGTTGGCAGCTCTGCCAGGTTTCCAGTTAAGAGACCAATCATCCATTGGAATTCCATGATATATGCTCGAATATGGAGCAAATCGGTCATCGCCATCCAGTAAAGTC
Source organism: Colletotrichum karsti (assembly GCF_011947395.1). NCBI lineage: Eukaryota > Fungi > Ascomycota > Sordariomycetes > Glomerellales > Glomerellaceae > Colletotrichum > Colletotrichum karsti. The sequence goes on from NW_024065931.1 coordinate 168,394, forward strand.
TAGGGCAACAACACCGATCGCGAGGTGCATAGACTCCGCCTCACGACACCCCACAGACGCTAGGGAAATCAAGCCGACCCCGCGACCCACGAACACAACAGATCGGTAAATATCACCGACTCAGCATGAACCAAGTCTTTTTCAGGGGTTGGGCCATCCCCGGGGTCGCCCCGCACTTCTGGAGTTCCACCACGGGGATTCTCCAAGAAAACCTATCTGCAAACGATCACGTGCCATAGTCATGTCCAGACTCGATCACCTGCGCTGTTATAACTCAAGTATATATGGTTTGGGTTTGAAGCCCTGAGTGCCTGGCCAATATGTTAGTTTGTACAAGCTGCTTTGCGAGCCTTTCCTTGTCGTTTGTTCTTGGTTCTACAGACTCCAATCCGGTCGTCCACAGCGCTCTGAGAACCCTCCCCAATCTTTGATACGATGAACGCGTCCATCAGCAGGTCGTCCATGGAGCCCGGAAGAGACACTATATCGACAGTTGATCTAGGCAAGGGTTCCGATAACCCTCGCGGAGAGTACGAGGAGTACCTCGAACTGAGTCGAGAGTTCACCGGCAAGCGGTTGCAGAAGCTGGTGCGCAAAGTCGAGTTAGTGGTCTTTCCAGTCTCTCCATGTCTATCTCTAGATCCCTTTCGGAACCACTCACGCGATCCAGTTGGCACGTACTGCCGCAATTGATCATCATTTACTTGCTATCCTACATCGATCGCAACAATGTTGGTATGGGCACCCTACACGTCGACACGCCCCGCACTTCAGTCCTCCGACGAAACCACGTTCATCGGTCATTCTCTCTGACTTCGTTGCCAACACCAGGTAACGCGAAGCTGTTCGGAGCCCTTCCGGACATGAGAATGTCTGGGCAAGACTGGAACACTGGGCTGGCCGTGTTTTTCGTCACCTATGCAGCCGGTGGAGTGTAGGTTCTCAGGACAATGCAAGCGTGATGCAGGAATCAGATCATCTGGCTAATTCCGATGTCTTCCAGGCCTTCTAACATTGCCCTGAAGCGGTTTGGTCCAAGGGTATTGATTGATCCTAGCCCTAGGAAGAGACTTGGTCCACGCTGCTGACGACGCTTAGATCTGGCTACCCTTCCTCCTGTTCACGGTATCCCTCATTCTCATCTCATCCTCCCTGCAGAATAATAGGGCCGGTTGGATCACATTTCGGGTTTGTAAGTCACAGAAAGCACCCAGTGACACTCGCACATGCTGATCATCAAACAGTACTCGGTTGGTTCGAAGCAGGTAGGCGTCGCCCAAGACCACATTAGACCTCAAGGTTCACAACGAACACGCGCAGGCGTCTTCCCTGGTTGTTCGTTCATCCTCACCATCTGGTACTCGCCAGCAGAGATTCATACCCGATTGTCAATCTTCTTCTGTGGTGCATCTGCGTAAGTCTCTCAGCCGATCAACGGAGGTCAAAGGGGATTTTGGATCTCAGCTAATCCGCCTTCTCTGCAGAGCAGGTGCATTCTCCGGCTTACTGGCGTACGGCATCGGGCATCTGGACCATACCTGGGGATTCAGAGGATGGAGATGGATATACTGCCTCGAAGGTAAGCTGTGGATGTGAGACAATGTTTCTTGGTAACATCTCTAAGCAGAGATCATCGGCAGGCCTCTTCTCACTTCTGATCGCAATCGGGGCATGGTTTCTCATCAACGACACACCCGCCAAAGTGACGAATTGGTTGTCGCCCGAGGAGCGCCGGTTCCTTATTCTGCGTCATCGATTTGCAGCAGGCGGCGAAACCGGTATTGCTGAAAAGGAAGAGTTCTCTTGGAAGGCTGCCAGAGAGGCATTCACTGTGAGAACAGCCTACAAGACGGAACGAAGTACATTGCTGACGCAAGGTGTACTGGATGGATACAGTCTTTTCACATCTATGCCGTGTAAGGTCACCATCGTCATTGAGCTTTTTGCCGCTAACATCACGTGCAACAGCGCCGCCACAGAGTTCACCCTTTGCGTGGCTGTCTACGGCTATGCATTCATCCTGCCTACCATGTAAGGATTGCCGGCGATTCGAAAACTCGTGATGCTGATCTCTCTGCCAACTAGTATCTTCAATCTTGGATACACCGCTGCTGAGGCCCAAGCCATGACAGCCCCGCCCTACATCTTCGCCTGCATGATCACTCTTTTCTCTGGATGGGCGGCAGATAGGTGGAGGCAACGGATGCTTTCGGTCCTTCTCCCAAACCTGCTGGCCGTGTTGTAAGAATTCATCATCTTGCAAGTAATACAAGAGCTAACCCGCGCTACCCAGTGGCTTCATCGTCATGATAATCACGTCCCGGTATCCTAACCTCCCCGGTGTAACACGTAAGTCGTCGATACAAGGTGCCCTGCGGCATGATTCTTCTCGGCCAGCTGAGCGCTGACTTTTCCACGGTCTTCGGGGTGTTCCTCGCAACAGCTGGGCTGTATCCAATTTCCCCCGCAGTCACGGCTTGGATCGCGTTGAACTGTGCCGGTTCAATGAAGCGTGCTGTTGGAATGGGTGCCATGATTTCTTTCTCTCAGTTGGGCGGAGTAGGTCAACCCGCGACTCCGCGAGCACCACCTTTGCACCGAACCCGACACTTGCTAACAACCTCTGCAGATTGTTGGCTCGAACATCTACATTGCGGCACAGTCGCCTACGTACCCGGTAGGGTTCGGCATCAGTCTTGGGATGCTCTCTGTCTTTGGCGTAATTTGGCCGGTGGTTTACTGGCTCATACTCAAGCGCATCAACGCTAGGAGAGCCGCCATTCCGCTGGAGGAGATACACGCCAGGTACACAGACCAGGAACTGTCGGAGATGGGCGATCGCAGCCCGTTATTCAGGTATTCCACTTGACCGGCAAGCCAGCATTCACATTGCCGACCTGGTCGAATGACTTACTTGACCTGCGCTCCTCGTCCGCCTCTAGGCGGGCATCTTACGCGCAGAGTGGGCAGCTTGGAATCATTCGACGTCAACATGGCGCCTGTTGTAGTTATGCCTACTCGTCTATTCGGTATTCCATCACCGGAATGTACCCTTTGTCGGACACGTAGGAATATACGACAACATGTATTAATTTCACTGTGACACACACACGTCTGCGTTGATTTACCATACCTTGAGACAACTTGGAGCCGCTCCGGAGCAGAGGGATGATAATTTTCGTCAAGGGTCTCAACGAGCGGCCTCCAGCCAGCACATCACGTCTCGGCTGTCCGGCTTTGGACGATAGCGGCCAGCTGCGCCATCTTCTTCCACTGGAAGTCCCACCACCCAGGACCAGCTCCCACGGCGTCGGCCACATGCAGCGGGCTCGGCTCCAGGTTGTAGAGAAATAACTCATGAGTGGTGGGTACCGGCCTGCCTCTGAAGACCCCCTTGGCGCTCCTGACCTGGGCCTCGAAGGTGCTCATCCACGGATGCACTGCCGCGGCAAAGTCTTGAGTGGTCACAAACGCCCCCGAACCCGCCTCGACCAGCAGCGAGGGACCAGGGCCCGGTCTATCCTCGTCACAGCAGCGGATGAGGCTCCCGTCGTCGGCGTACAGCGCTGAGTCGACATCCTCGGCGTGAGGGTGGTGGTTGTCGAGCCAGTTGGACTCCCAACCGTCTAGCTCGCGGATGGTGACGGTGATGGAAGAGACGGGCGGTTCCGTGATGCTCTCGGACGCGACCTCGTGCAGCCGGGTTTCAGGCTGCTGGCCGTCGGTTGAGGAGGCGGATGAGGTCTGGTATTGGTCTTGTTGGGATGTGTGAACCGTGGCGTCTTCGAGCAGTTTGATGGACTCTTCGACGGAGCCCTTGAGATACCAGCGAAGCCGCAGAAAAGACACAGATGCTGTTAGTTGCTGTTTTGTCTGTCGAAGAGACTCGTAGGTTGGATGCGGCGGAGTGTCCATGTTGTGGCTGTCTTGATGGATGAGTCTCGGTAGCTAGCTGGTCGTTTGAGGGATAATTTAGAGGCAGACGCAGGTAGTAACAACGAAAAGTGTAGTCTTATACTTTGGTATCTACCCAATTAAACGTCGGGAAGCCCGTGATATGTTAAATACGAGGGCACAAATGCTCAGATCAGAATCAATGTCCTAAGAAGCTTAAGCTTCATAGTGAATCTTATGCGTAAGCCCTCGATTCTTTTGAAGACTCAAAAGAACTGGTTTTATCACTGTTTCGAATTTGAAGATCGATGGATTAGACCCTCTTTGAAAGTGTATTGGGGATGTAAAGCGAGATCGGCCACCAAGCCAAGTGGCAATTACTGTATTCAGATCCCCAGCCTATGAATGGGTTCTCGAATATATTTTGAACAATCTGTCGTGAACCTCGACGACTGTCTCAATCGTAAACTCGCTCGGCCTTCTGAGCGCCCACTGGAATGGCTCTGTCCAGCGTTGCAAAGCTCAGATGCCCCATATCTCCGGCTGGATTGACGTCGCCAACGCACACGCGCATATGTCTATTTCTCCTGACCTGCTTATTGACATCTTCCACAGACCCGAGCTGACTTGAAGCAACATTGACGTATGGGCTGTCCCTTGAGAAGAAAGCAGAATAGTCCAAGATATCAGGTCCTCGTCTCAAACAGTTGAAGACCACGGTGGTGACAGCCGAGAGGAGCATGCCCGTGGAAGCGAAAAAGAGAGTGAACAGCCAGCCTCGATTAACCCTCATCACCAAGTGATCAGGAACTCTCAGCCCGGTACTGTTTTGGATGCTCATCCATTGCCCTGGCTCTAGAGTTGGACGTGGGTAATCATCAGCGCGAAAATTGAAGGTGCCGGTAATATTGTGTGGTGCAACCGACGCAAGCCAGAATGTGTTGAGTAGTTGAGAGAGTCTTTGAGAATATGCCACCTCACCTATTGGATAGATGTCAGTCCCGTTCCATGAACTGATTCCGGCAGCTGAGTAGGGAGCATCTGGTTCGGTGAAGTATGTCTCGATCGCTGAAGCGTAGGGTTTGACTTGACGGCCTTCTACGAGGTCGTAGAGTGATAGGCCGGCGCGGATGAAGGTACTCATGTACGCCTCAAACATATTTGCTGGACCGCCTCCAATCTTGTGCAAAACAGTGCGTGCAGTGTCGTTTGTTGATTTGGGAATTCGTCGTACCCGGACGGCGGCACATTGAGGGCCGTGGCAACCAGCCTCAACCTCAACGTAGACCTGGGCAAAGAAGCATGTCGCATTGGTGAGTCGACCATGACCCCATGAGGCAACTTGTAATTGTAGAGGACTTCCAGTTAGGTGCATTGTCCCGAACCCAAGACCTGGTGAAATGAGGAGATTTCTGTCGTTGTGCCAGTTTACCGCTTCGCTTGCATTTCCAATCAAGCTCAGCCAGGTGCCAAATTTCATTGAAGTCCCTTCAAGGGAACAATTGGCGCTCATGTAGGACGTTTCGAATTCAAATGTGTAGTTCCATCCTTTCGATATTCCTCCAAGTGCGGCGACGGGAATACCCGCTATTGACGACCATACGGGAAGTATGCCTGATGTCAAATCAACGTCGTACCAGCCGTCACCGTCAACTCCCGGAACTTGGTCTGCGGCCTGGTAGTACTCCACCATTGGCACTTTGATGTTACCGAACAAGTCTTGGGCTGCCGATTTGACATCCCCAGGGGTTGAGAGGGCGGTGACAAATGCGTTCTGTATCCGGGAGATCACCTCAAAGCCCGCAGAGGAGCTACTTCCACCGTGCGGGAATACCGATGTGAAGTTAAGCAGCTGATATGGCCAGGATTCTGCAGCTGTAGAGGGAACAACTTCCATTACTCGCAACGCAGCCTGGCTACCTAGGGGGGAAAGAGCCCATAGAAAGAGCAAGGCGGGAGTCAACATTGTTGCCGACCGAAGTGATAGAGGCGTGGTGATTGCGCTAAAGACCGTTCGACAACTTAGTAGATATTCTAAACTGAGCACTGAGATCCCTTGCTCCAGCTTCCAAGCAGCTGCTGCTTTAAGCAGATTAGCAGCTACAGCAGCAAAAGCAATTGGGAACACAGTAGGGCTATATTTTGCTGCTGTTTGTAGGGCGGGAATAGGGTCTTGGTCGAGAGATAGCCCGCTGTTGATAAGGACGATGAAAGCATAGATAATGAAACAAATAGCTGGGAGTGTCAACACCACATCTAGCACAAGCTGATGAATGCAGCCAAAAGATCCTGGCTTTCTGAGAACCTGTCCTGCCACTGATGTCTCTTTATCTCTCGTAGAGCATCTGTCCATGAGCCGGGTAGACGCATCGTGCTCGGTATCATATGCTGTGATGTCCGATGCTGAGTTCATTATCGTGATGGGTTACGTTCGAGATTGGTATTCTACATTTGTATTTAATAAACGTGCACACTGAGTCACGCGGATGGAAGACTTACTATGGACTGCTCGCTACATCCAACTTCAACGGAAATGTTGTCATTGGGAGGGACATCGACATGTGAGATCGCAGCCAGGATGGATCATTCATTTTTAACTGAACCCCCAACCAGGAGGCTACTGTGGTGACACTGATAAAAGAAGGCTGTATCAGTCACTGTTGCCCAGTCCTTAGCTGCTGCAAGAGTTCTTATTTTAGAGCAGCTGGAATGCACACGAGGTTTGCAACTGGAATCAATTGGTGGTTGCCCGGTCTCGCATGGCTCAAGTTCACCGGCATCCACCCTCTGCATTCTCATTGGAATGTACCCAGCCAGCTTGTCTCTCGTACGTCGACGTCTGGTTGCGCGATTGGGATGAGCAGGCTAAGCGGGGTAAGCAAGACATACCGTGGTTTTCACGATCTTGCGTCTCCGCTCTTCTTGGCGTCGCAACCAACAGATATGAGACCATCCTGCAGCCATATCAAGACCCGACACCATATGTGGGTCTTGATAAGGTTGCCTTATGAGAGCCTATTGCTGACTGCATGTAGCCTGCTTGGTCACAGAGACGGGCGGAGGATTTCTCTCCGAGATTCATGGTGCTTGCGTCTCAGAGACGAAGACCGCCATCTATGAATACTGTGTATATGATAGTCAAATACACATTGGACATTCTGGGCTCCTTTCATAACTTTCTGAAAAGCTCAATCCGAATAACGAGGAGATTCGGTGTATTCAATCTCCGCGCAAATGCGCGGTGCATGTCTCCTCTCACTGTCCACCACTCACAGCTCTGCCCTCCCTTTCACACGCATGAATTCGCAGACACATGCCTCGGGCTTAAGCCGCAGCCTGCCTACACGCTTATTCGTTTCCATTCTGGGATGGGGCCATGTGCGATCTCAATGACACCCATCAGCCTCTGGCCCCCGTTATGGTTGAAGCGAACCACCCTCGCAAAGCCGAACAGTCGCAAGGCAACTGCGAAGCACGCCACCTTCTCAATCAATCCAGTGAACCTCGTCTCATGAACTGCCAAGTATGCGAGTAATATCTGCCTGAATTCACGCTGCTCTTTTTGGTTGCGAGGGTGTGAAGGTGCCCGGTCACTGCGCAGCCTTTTGTCTACTTCGACCGGTCCTAAAATAACGGCCACTCCCCAGCTCAAATCCTCTTGCAGAGATCCCAGGTCACTGCCTCCTTGGAGACCGTACTATGACGAGAGGCCGCCACGTTCTCGTATTCTATCTTCCTCGACCCCGGAACTGATCAAGGCCACACTGCTGGCCAAAGCCAAGGAAAAATGGATCCGTAAGAGTTCAAAGTCTATTGTCATTAATTCTTGAGTCCGCTTCTGTACGAACGTGAAATGTTCGTTCGTTGATATGTCGCGGCTAACTGAAGAACTGTGCCACAGGCCCCCGGACTATGCAACAATCTCCTCGTTCGGCCAACGGATTGCTGATGACATGTGCCACAATCATTATGGCAAAGAATTTCTACCGGATGACAAGATTCATTTCCACGTCAACGAAGAACGTGTAGTTGAAATTCTTGCGGCGGCTAACCTGGGGACTGACAGAAGCCTCATCCACTTTGTGATGAGCGATGCCACCCGTTTATTCTCGACCCTCGCATCAATGTCAACCATTAATGCTGAGTGGGTGTCGCTTTTGATAGCTCTGAGAGACCATCTTTTCACCAACAAGTCACTCCCCATTACGTTTCAAGTGACGCAAGATGCTACCGGCCGCAAGACGATCTGGAAACGGAATCCTGCCTCATCCCCGGGCAATCCCGGTCTCCAAGACACTCTTTACTTTTCGGGTTGGGGTTACTATGAGAATATCCTCTTCAACGTCTATCAGTGGAAATTCATCGCCCCAATATTCGGAGAAGGCCAACCTTTTCGCTTCTGGTTCCAGCATGAAACGGTACTTCCATACGTCACAGTCGACTGGAGCACAGGAACCAAGGGATTCTTTGGGGAGGTGTCAAAGGTCAACATTCATGCAGCACATATCAAGGCCTCGAAAATGCCCAAGGTGAGCACTCAACGCATTGTATGCTTACACCGCATATTGACCTTGCCTTGCAGAACACAGACGGCTCGGTAGCGATTGCACTGAAGAAGGCAAACGACGATCCTGAACTTCGTAAATTCTTTGACAAGGAGGCAGATAATCTCGAGAAGCTGAGGAATTACAAGTCGAACCACCTGATCAAACCCATTGCGGCCTACCAACACAATGAAGATCGCTGCCTCCTCTTCCCTTGGGCACAAGGCGGGAATTTGGCCGAGTACTGGAGTCGTAACTCTGGAAATTCTTTGACAAGGAACCAGCTCGCCTGGATTTTCGGCCAGCTCACAGGCCTATTCGAAGCTCTCGAAGAACTACACGCAAACAATTGCAGACACGGGGACCTGAAGCCTGAGAACATCCTGTTATTCATCGATGTGAATAACAACATGACGCTGCAAATCGCCGATATGGGACTCACTACTTTCCACGAGCTAGAAGCTGCGACCAAGATTCGAAGAGCCCAGGAGATTCTCACCAAAACACCTCCAGGAACATCCCGGTATGAGCCCCCTGAGACGGGAAAAGACCGAGAAAGGAGGCTACTCGTCCACGAGACTCGTTCAAGAGCATATGATATCTGGTCCATGGGCTGTGTTATCTTGGAGCTACTCGTTTGGCTTGCCTACGGCTTTGATACCGTGAGAAAGTTTAGAGAGGATACCGCCTACCTTTGGGAGAGATTCAAGGTCAAAGGTAGAGGGGGGAGGTACATGTACATGTATCGTGTCCAATCCGACACACAGCGCTACATCAAAGCTCTTTCCACAAAATGGCAGGCGCAATCAGCATGGAGAGAGCTTTTGACGCTGGTGGAAACCAGGCTTCTCGTCGTCAACGTTTCAGAGAGCTGGCAGGTCAGCTCGCCTAACTATCGCGAAACTGCGCGTGCAGCTCACATGGCGATGAGAAGAATCCAGGAGAAATACTACCCTGTGTGAGTTTCGACGGAAGAGAAACTTCAACTTTCGAAGGTGACCAATAGCCAACTCAAAAGTAGCACCACGCGCGATGGACTGGCCCCAGGACACGACTATGAACGCAATGGCATCAAACCTTCGCTACCTTCTCACGAAAATAATCTCGACGAATTTGATGGACTGGTTGGTATTGAGCGCAAGGCAACGGAGGAGCTGGAGCCAAAACCTAAGCGCTCCCTGACGGAGGGCAACGACCACGAGGTAAATGCCAAACTTGAAGAAGTAAGTTTGGACATCAAAGAAGAAGTCAAGAAGCGGTTGAATACTGACTGGAAGCTGGTTTTAGTATGTCAGTATGCGCCTTGTTAGGAACGTGAGTATACTATCATGCTAATATCTCGACCGACTAGAATGTTAGTCATCTCCCAATCTCACTCAGATGTTTCTTGATATTGCAGCTACTAATTTCGCTTTGGGCCAGTCGGTGAGTCGAGAACCAAGTATCCAGAGAGAATACCTTGCTAATAGAACAACAGGTTGTATGTATACTAGATTTCACCTGATGTATCGATGAGCAAGAAGCTAACATGTAGCTTTCCAAGCAACGAAGCAAGCTTAACGACTCTTGGGAGTCTCGAGCTGACAATGCCTTCGCCTCCGAAGCTTTTAACAAAATTCACTGGGATCAATCGAGACCTTTATTCACAGGGAAGAAGATCTTTTGTGCGAAATGCAGCACGGCATCGTCGCAAGCTCTGTTCCCACTCGAATTCAGACCATCAGACGCCCAATCACACTGCGATCTGTGCGGCATGCTTCTAGACGCCCTGAAGTCTTTATATACTGAACTTCCGGAACTTGTCAAGCTACGCCAGACTCATACGACAGTAGGTTTAGAAGGCGGGCCAAATCTTCTTTCGATCTATGTCAAACCAGGTACGCAGCTGTGCAACATTATAACTTCACTCCAGCTAAACTTTTCACCCAGGTCGTGATGTCCCACCGGGGAGACAAATTGGCTTGCCAAGGCTTCCTGGATCGAACAGCCCAGAACAGCTCGTTCTCTTGAAACAGTGGTTATATAGCTGTGATTCGACACATGACGCATGCAAGCGTCACGCGGGACAGGATGACTTGGAGATGCCAACCCGCCTGGTCAAAGTCACTGAGCCAATCCAAGTTTTGAGATCGAGCACAATGGAGCCTTGCCAGTACATAGCTCTAAGCCACTGTTGGGGCCAGTTGCAAAACCACGAACGATTTTGTCTTAACCGGGAAAATTATTCTCAACTACAGGAACATGTCGACTTCGACCGTTTACCAAAAACCTTCCAGGATGCAATCACAGTCACTCGCGGCCTCGGCATAGACTACATTTGGATTGATACTTTATGCATCATCCAGGGCGACAAAGACGATTGGGAGAACGAGTCAACAAAGATGGAAGAAGTATTCAGTGCGGCATACTGTACTATCAGTGCCGCGTCTGCCAAATCGTCACTCGATGGCTTCCTGTCCGATCGTCCGCCTAGGGCAAGCGTTCATCTGCGAGTGAAGGGCTCTCCAGACCTGTATGTGTGCCCATACATGGACGATTTCCATCAAGACGTCGAGCTGGCAGAGATCAACAGGCGAGGCTGGGTCTTGCAGGAAAGGGCTTTATCGAGACGCTCCATCTATTTTACTCCGAATCAGGTGTACTGGGAATGTGGAGATGGAATACGGTGTGAGACTCTGGGTCGCTTGTACAAGTAAGTTTGGCGTTAGCCCAAAGACAGAGACGAAAGACTATCTAACCATGTCACTCATAGCTCGAAAGCCGCATTTCTTGGGGACGCCAACTTCCCCCAGTCTGCTTTAGACCATTACAAAGATGGTAGGCAGTTGCTGATTCAAGATTTGTACGAAAGATATTCTGCGCTTGCGTTTACGATGGCTTCCGACAGGGCCGTCGCAATCCTTGGTCTCCAAACGAGGCTGGCGCGGGCACTAAAAAGTCAAGCTTCCCACGGGTCCTTCGAGGTATTTTTCGCCCGGAGTATTCTCTGGAAACGCAATCAACCAGAAGACATGACGGCCATTACTCAGTCGACTTGGCTTGTTCCCACTTGGTCATGGTTCTCAAAGAGCGGAAAGATTCAGTACATGAACCTAGAGTTCGACAAAATTGAGTGGATGACCGGAGATTTTGAAAGCCCTTTCTCTCGCCATCCAGACATGCTTTCAGGAGCGTCATATTACGGTCGCGACGAGGACCATACCATCCTTCGGGGCGTTGCAAGACGCATGCATATAAGCGAAGAGCAAATTTCGTCACAAGCTGTTTTTGACAGGAAGAACGAGCTCAAATCTGAGGACTTACGGGTTGTCATCGTCGGCCGTGATAAGGAAGGCCTCGACGCGAAAGCCCACGTTCTTGTCATCTGCAAAAGCCAGAACGATTCTCGGGACATTCGGTATGAAAGGGTCGGGGTCGCGTCCCTTCCAGGGGCGCAGGTTTCGGAGGAAGGTGTCATGGTTGACATTTGGTAATTACCTACTTCTTAATGTATTTCTGCTTTGCTTAGGAATATGATTTTCGCCTCACGTACTGTTTCGTGTAGCCTCTCTCTGCCTTTGCGTGATCTAACATCGACACTTTCCCCTTCTTCATAGTCATCTGCTTTCAGGCATTCATGCCTGAATGGTGCATACCCGCACATCGTACAGTCAAATGGGTATTGGAGGACAACGCATCCGGATGTAGATTCGTGCTGACGTGGGCATCTCGCCAGAACCCTTCGCGAAGACTTGTCAGCATGCGCCTCAGGCGAACAGCTACGCAGTTCCATAAGTAGCTGGCAATTTTTCTACTTTCAGTAGGTCGAGAGAGGAATAGAGCAAGCCAAGACGGCTGCGTTGGCGCAGCAAAATGATACCGAGTGGCGGTGAAAGGGCTGGCATGTAACAGTCGTATCGGAATTGAGACATTGGCCCAGGCTTGTAGCAAAATTCTGCCGCCCCCAACGGCCCCCTGCATTCTGCATTCCTCCACCGCGGCGCAGCCCGATATTCCTGGTCAGCCGGTGAGGCACAACTGCAACAACGCCTGACGAGGCTTTCTTCTTTAATGGATATATGTATACTAGACCTCCCAATTTCAAGGTCCAGTTGTGGGTGGGAGGTCGCACCCGCATACAACATCACCCTAAGGTGGCTTCTATCCTTCGTTTCAAGCACTACCAACTAGATTGAACCTTCCTGTCTTCTGCCTGCATCCCGATATTGAAAGCGTCTCGTATCGCTATTAAGGCGGGAGTATCGGTCCCAACTCATCATGCTTGTCCCATCGAGAGTCAACGGTATACACAGATTGAGGCAATCCACGAGCAAATCAAACGCCCGATATGTGGACAACGCGCACGCGGTCAACTATAACGCCACGGCCGATATTCCAAGTATCTCAGATGTGCTTCAAAGTACAAATAACCTTCCAGTGTCAAGCAAGGCACACGGTGCGTCTGGCGACAAGACCCCGAGTATCGTGACAAATGCGCCAGTTGCATGGCAAGATGAATTTCCAGGCGGATCAGCCATAGAAAGCCAAGACTACGACGACGCTGAAGCTCAAGCGTGGATCCCGCATCAAGAAGGGTGCGGGCGTTCTGAGGCTGGCGAGACAGACGCCGTCGTCTCTGTCCACGACTTGGGTTTCAGTGCGGCACGTTGGCCAACACAGCACTCCCGCAGCCGCAGGCCAAGCCAAAGCGATATCTCCGATCACATTTCATGCAGAGGGCATTCGGAAAATCATACCCAGTCAGCTACCGATATCGAGGACAGAATACGCTGCGAAATCGAGAGCAATCTTAGTTGGAGCGCGATGGACCGGGAGGAATACCTTCCAGTCGATGCATTTGAGAAGATCTTCAACATCGACAATATGATGTCTCTCGTCCGAACTATCTACAAGACCACGTGCGCCACCGAGGAAGAACTCATTCAAAAGGCTAGCCAGATCTGGGGTGATGATATGGGTAGCCGGCGAAGGATCATCGCCACGCTGGTCTTCATGAAGCAGGCGAGCCGCATCGAGGACTTTATTGAGGAAAAGATCTTCGATCATCACTTACCACTGTGCCATGAGAGCAAGAGCAGGAAAGAGTTCAGAACCCTTGTTGGTGGTGACCGAACCAACACAACACTGTTCCGAAGTTGGGAGCGCGTTCATGTCGATCTATTCTATGTTTACCAGAAAATGATCTTCGTCCCTTTCTTGAGCATGGAAGATGGCATCCTCTGCTCATATGTATTCGATGGCAACGTCAGGCTTCCATGGGACAAGTTCGAGCAGAAGACGGCTGGTGGGCACGGAACAATCCACCGGCTCGAGATTCACCAGAGCCACCACGACTACAACAGTCACAACGTGAGAGGCTCCTACCTATTCTATCTGAGTGCTTTGCTGATTATTTTGCTCAAGACCCAGGAGAGACCGACCTGTTTTGCGGTCAAGGAGATAAATGGTGCCAACCACGAATCCTATCGCAACGAGCTTCGAGCCCTGGAGCGCTCATGCGCCAAGGTACAGAAGGAAAAACATCTGATAAAGCTACTTCTCACTTTCCAGCATGGTAACACGCCATACCTTGTCTTTGAGTGGGCAGATGGTAACCTGGAGGAATTCTGGAAGAAGAAACAGGTTAAGACATCACCTTCGGCGACAAATTGGATGGCACAGCAATGTCGCGGTATCGCAAATGCTATCAAACGCATTCATGGACTTACAACATGGCAGAAGGAGGAGAGGTCATTAAACCCCAACTCCGATGAGGTGTTTGTCAAGGATTGGGGGCGGCATGGAGACATCAAGCCCACCAACATCTTGTGGTTCTCAACCCATGGAGAAGATCGGGACCACCTCGTTGTTGCTGACTTGGGATTGACCCGATACCACTCCAGCCTCACGAAGTCACGCGTCATGAGAGTGGACGGTTACACCGGGACCTACCGAGCTCCAGAAATCGACCTTGGCAACCCCATCTCTGCGAAGTATGACATATGGTCCCTCGGATGCGTTTTTCTCGAGTTCTGCATCTGGTTTCTACTTGGGTATGACGACGTTGAGAACTTTCAGAGAGACCGCAATCTCAATCGCTTGTCGGATGATGAGGACGACATAGAAGAGCCTGATCACAGTTACTTCGTGACTTCGCAAATGCCTCACGGGGGCAAGCGAGCTAAGCTCCACCCAGCTGTGCAGAAGGTGAGTCCAGGAAATCTCTTGAGGCGTACAAGTTCGACAGTGCTCTAACACCCTTGTCATCAGTGGGTCAAAAAATTGAGGAATTTGGTCCCATCTACAAGCTTCGCACACCACATGCTGGATCTGATCATGAACGGAATGCTTGTTATTGATCCTAAAGGAAGACACTCCATCGACATCATCTCGCTGGAACTGTCACGTATTGAATCCAGGCTGCCACAAACATCTGAAGGCCTCACCCCTTTCCCGGTTACTAAGGACAAAACCTATCCGTCACCGGAGCCAAAGTCTTCCAAGGTGAGTTTCCTCATCGTTCTGATAGAGACATTATAATAATCTCTACCCAACAGAATCATCTACAAGTGCCAGGATCTCCTGCAAGCTTGGTCAGATTTGCAGAAGGAAACTGTGTCATCCCTGACAGTATCATGTCAAGTGTGTCTCGTCGAGATCGAGCGCTGTCAATCGCATCTAGCGATGGAGATTCGTACGACGGTTCATGGAACGACCATAGCACGGCTGCTACCAGTGTGTTTGATGAAGAGCTAGATGATTATCCGCTGAGGCCGAATGCGACGACATTTTAGTCCAGCTTCAATCACAAATACATTATTTCATTACTAGGACAATGATGATGAGGGGAGGGTGGAAACTGGAAGAGGTTCATACAGATGATGGCCGAGATATACATGATAACTGTCTGTTGTTTTGGGAACCAAACTAATAGAAGCATCTCATTCAGCTCCTTTCGAGCAACACAACTTGGCGAGCAACAAGGGCAGCCGCTTTCAGTGCGGTGACGAAGACTTTGATAATGACAATTAATTACACTTAGTCTCGATCGCAGTGATTCCTGGCTTGCAGTAACTATATTTGGGGCCTTGGATCAAGTAGTGGGGAATTCATTCATCAAACAGTCATTCAATTTCTCAAATGTATTATGTTTGGTCGGCCCCCACCCGTACATCTTGCTGACTCTACAGCAGCGGGGATAGTGGTTCAAGCGGTGTCATACATGAATGGTTTGTGCACATTGAGAAATGTGGCTGAAGCCTATGGGATCTCAGCCCCAAGCAAGAGATGAGGCACGTTTCAAATTATGAAGGGGAGAAAGAGCTAGATGTGTGCCATGCAACTCCTGAAACTTCCAAATAACAGGCAAAGGGAAGAGAAAAGAATGAATGACGTTGCATACTGTAAACCTCAAACTCTCGAATCATATTATACTTGCCTACTTGTTTGCAGAAGAGTCTTTTACATCAAAGGGAATCTTCCGAAAATTCACATCTGGTGCAGACATCCAAGATTCTTACGGCAACCAGGAGAAAGAACCACGTGCATGAAGGGCCTTGAAAGCCACATGGATCTTCTTCTGACTTTATACAAGCCGATTGACATATATACAAGCAGACAGACCCTATGTCTGACACATCTTCCAAGGACTCCATTTCTGCCCCTTCTGCAGCTAGCATCCCGGTGCTATCTCCCCGGCCTCGAACACCATGGACACGAACGACACCATGAAGCAGGGGCTTCCCCATCTCCCGAACGAAATCGTTCTTCTCTTCGTTGAAGCCTTCCTCGACGACTTTGAAGCCGGGCAATCTGTTTCTCCAGTTGCCTGGGCCTTTAGAGGCAGTCTCAAAACCCCGATGGTTTTCACCCTGCGCGAACTCAGAACGCGGGGTTTATCGCCATACCGGAACACCGCCGTACACCGAAACTTCCTCCTACATAACATGTCTAGAGTCAACCACCAAGTCCGCGATATGATCCTCAAGCGCTTCCCAAGAGTGCCTGCAGAACTTGGTCGGAGCATCTATGACTACAGAATTCGCAAGGACGATTTTTGCAAGCAGAACAAACTTCACTGGGTTCATGTCTGCCTGGCTTCCGACATCTTTCAGCTGGCGTACTTGGAGAATCTTTGGGTTGTTCCGGGAGAGCCCCGCTATGATGACTGCACGGCACTCATGCTTGCAAGTCGGCCACAGATGAACGCTTCGATGCTCGCCCACATCCAAAACCTCCGACTCTCGCTTTCTTCGTTCAACATTGGCACGGAGCTGCACAACTTTCAGAATCTGCCGAACCTCAAGACCATCGTTCTGTCGAGCAAGCGAGACATAGCACTTATAGAGACGAAAGAGAAGTACGCCGACGGTCTCATACCTTTCAACATTGGTCTATATCCCAGCCTCGGGTTTTTGGGGACAAGCTGCTCCATCTGGGAACCTTTCTGGAAGCGAGGTATCAGGATCTTTGTCCATGATCAAAATGAAACTTGGTCCACATGCTCGGAATACTTCGCGGAGGTGGTTCAGTTCGACAATGGGGTTCGCATGAAACTTCTCATACCCGGTAACAAATGATGCGGAACCTTCGAGGAGCTCGGCTTGCCTGCAACTTTGTTCACCAAGGCACATTGACGTTGTGGGTGGCCCACGTCTATGCATTTGTTGTCAAAGTAAAATGCATCACACACAGAACTTTGGGATGGGGAAATTCATGAAGTATCATAAGGCAGTGTTTTTGCTATGTCTCATCAGGTCATGCGGCTTTGCGCCTCGGGTCACGACATAGTACCAGATAAAATCCATCTTTTCCGGCCTAGATTGTGTGTTTGTCCAAAAAGAGGTTTGTTTCAACCCGCCAAAAATATCCAAGAAGTGAAAAAGGTGCCGTGTTGCAAATGGATTCCGTCGAAAACTAGTTCCGACCCAGCCCAGCTAACCAGAAAAAACAGGTTGCCATGCCTTGTATGATCCCGTCATGAACAAAGCCCTTCCAGTGGCGGTTCTCGTGTGTGGTCGATGTGACTTAGTAGGGCTTCTCGCCGATGCTGCGATGCTGTTAGCGAACTGTGCTTTACATGGAAGTGTGCTTCGAGGGAAACTTACTAGTTGCCGGGGGGAGAGTAGCGGGCAACGACGTAGGTGGCACCCTTGGAGTCGGTGGCGATGGCCATGCCGACCTTGGTGGTGGACTTCCAGACAGCCTGGGTGTAGTGGCCGAAGCTCATGTAGTTGGTGGAGGAGATGGTCTCGCCGTTGTACTGGGACTTCTCGCCGAGCCAGGCGTTGGCGGCGTTGAGGTTGGGAGCGCCGCCGCCGGACTGCATGTACAGGTTCTCGCCCTCGCCGCTGGTCTGGGAGTGGGTGAGGGAGCCGACGGAGGTCAGGTGGGTGGCCCATTCCTGGGCGTTGGCAGCCAGGGTGGCGTCCCAGACGAGATCAGAGACACCGACCTCGGCGCGGGCGGCGTTGTGGGCATCGAGGGCCTTCTGCTGGTCGGCGTCGATGGAGCCGGAGGAGGAGGCGGCCGAAGTGGCAGCGGCGGCGGGCGTGGTGGCCGCGGCCTCCTCCTGGACTGCGGTCGGGGTGGGGACGACGGCGGGGGCCGTGGTGGGGACCGGGACGGCGGTGGGCTGGAGGGTGATGGTGGAGACCTGGCCGCCACCCTTGCCCCAGTTACCTCCGAAGTTGCCCCAGCCCCAAGAGCCGGCCTGGCGGTAGGTGCCGAAAGCGGCGGCGTTGGAAGCCATGGCGGCGACGACGACAGCAGAGAAACGCATCTTGTCTGATTTGTTGGAAGGGAGTTGAAATCACCGGGATTTGTGTGTTGTAATGAGTGAACGGAGGATGGATCCTGCCAAAGAAGCGTCGATAATAACCCGAGGGGTGTTGTAAAAGAATGACAGACGCGGTAGGTCGAAAGATGTACCTTGAGGTGGGAGAGTAAAGAACGTTGGACGAAGGCGGATCAAGTCATGATATATACCTCTCACAACTCTTACGATATTACACACGCACGTACGCGCAAGACAAGACCCAGTCCTCGTGAGGTCGGGACATTTTGCCGCTGAGCCATTCAACATGGGTGATCTCCCGTATGCAAGCCCTCCACCTCGAAATGATTAAACCGGGAAGTGTGGCGTCTGACCATATTGGCTGTCCGGCTTTCTCTTGGCACTGGAGAAGAAAAAGCCTTACGAATCCTTCCCTCGCACCAACCCCTGGAGCGCTAACCAGGGAATGGGAGCGAGGGGGTTTCCTAGCGGCCTCCACATGGGCCAACAACAAATAACAAACACGGCAACCTTTCATTCTTTTTTGCAAGCGAGGGATCGGTCGAGGTTGAGAACCGAGACCGGGCACAGGATTTGGTGAATCATGGCTGGTCTCTGTGCTTGTCTTCCCCCAGATGAACGATCAATTTGACGGACACTAAAGCAATTCCATGTCTCGCTACCCAGATTGTCGGCGAAGACTGCACGAACAAGGGAGTAGCCCTACCAGATTATGTCACTCAGGCGCCATCTGAGTGGGTTCCTTAGTTGATGGATGCGTGGTTTAAGTGTTAGACTTGCTGCCGGTAAATGGAAGGGATCCTACGTGGGGCCGTGCAAGGCGGTCCAGGCCCCGGTCGAATCTCCTCAGTCTTCCTGTCAGTTTCCAGGTCCAGAACCATTCCCGGATGACAGGCCGTCCTCCCCTCCGCTCCGGGGGATGAAAAATGTTCCCGCCCGGGGCTGAACGAACTTCGATTGGGTGCTCCTCGCCTAGTGTTCGACGCCCCGCATTTCATTTCAGTCTCTGACACTTCCCTTCCCGCTAATTAATCATGATACAAAGCCAACCTCCGAAGTGCTGGCGTCAAGGTTGTTTATTATGCCTCGATCATCCCGTCAAGCTGGGATAAGGTGTCATCCCATCCTGCGGGGTTACGGCCAATGAGGGTTGGTGTGATGATTCTCTGTCTTTCTTCTTCGTTTGCCCCTGAATCACACAAGTTTTCCAGACTTTTGCCTCCGGCTTCTGGAATTGGGACAGGCGCTTAGATAGGATTGTTTCGTGCAACACGCAGTCTCTCAGCCCCAGAAAAGGAAAACAATTGCTCAGAAAGAAGGACTGAAATCCAAGAGCAAGATACTATCACACAACAAACACCATACACCAGTTCTTGCGCCGGTAGACTTTCTTGCACGGGCCGCGCGGCCCCACACTCCCGCACCGTTCAATCCGTGGCGTTGGGATTTGGTTTTGGGGCGGATTTGGGCTCATGTCATGCGAACGAAAGGCGCGACGCCTAGACCAGTCTGTGGTTCATCTGAACTTTGGCCCCAAAGCCTTCGATACCTTTCCCTTTCACGCGTGGACCACACATGTCCAACACCCTAAATTGCCGTTTGGTCATCAGTCTAGGCCCCAGGCCTGATGTTACGCGAGATGGGACCTCTAAAGCTAGCTTCCAGACCTCCGACCAGCCAGACCATGATGGTTGAAACTCATGGCATTACTTATGATCTCGTCAGAGTGGGACCTCGAAATTGCCTGATTCGGGGTTGATGATTTCGGCTGGATTAGACGGGCTGGCTTGGAGAAAGCATGCCGTTGTACTTTCACACCGCTTCAGCTCTACTTTATCTTGTTGAACAGAATGGCGGTCGTTCGTGGAACGATCTGGTCAGCCGTCAGTGCCGGCTGAGACCAAATCACGGGGCAGTCCAACCGAGGTTTCCACAGAATGAGCTCAAGGATGACCCCTTTCTAGTGCACGGGGAGGACGGGAGAGAACGCGGTGGCTTTGCGCAGTACGGATACCATCCGAGTTCTCCAACTTGGTCGTTATGTTGATTCGAGAAAGTGGTCATTTTCCGACTTCCTGGTTTCCGCGGTGTATCGAGTCAGTATTCACCCCGCAGACCCTCACGTTCTGCGCATCACAATTTTGAGTCTGCAACCGCAACTTACAAACACGAAAAATACCCGTATCCGTACACGTCCATCGTGTACATGAAAAATCGTCAAACGTTACGGATATGGTCAGCTCAGCTATAGAATGGCGCGTCAAAGCTCGGAAACGCATTCGGTCCTCGTCCCGTCATCTTCTACGTAGCTTCCAAAAACCTGCCTCAAAATCGGGCCTACTCTTCAGCAATCAAGTCCTTTCACGCGGCTGTTTCTGTCAGTCGACCAGAAATCCTCCGATTTTGGCGTCGCTTCCGTGTTAGTTCCCGTGTGCGGTAGACGCGTCCGTTCCCCCGCGCCAAAAACGCCCATCCTTCGAGATGGCTTCTCAAACACGCGGCGGCCTGCAGGATTTCGATCCGAGGCGCAATTAAGTCGAAACCCCACAAAATGCGTGTCATCGGATCATGAACAAGACTTGCGGCTGTTGTTTGTGCACATATGTTGAGGTGTGACAAGACGGGCGTCCTCGTGATAACTCGGAGTGCCCGACCTTGGATCGTGTTTCCGTGGACTCTCTTCCGCTGGCGATTGTCGCACAAGATACAGAGCACACTTGTGCATTCTTGGCGTTGTCAAAGATGCATAATCTGACTGCCACAGCGACGGTATGGTTAGTCAACGCACGCAGTGCCACGTCAGAAGTAAGACAGGTCTGGTACCGCAGGCGCTCACACCAAGCCGTCGGTTGAACTCGATAGGCAGCCATGAGGCTTTTCAATCTCCTTTTGAGCTTTTCCATTCGACAAGTACCTTCGTCTGAGAGCGCACAGGATGGTTGCACGTTTGAGTCTAGACCATTGCTCCTTCGAATTCCTTCGCAGTCCCATCTATAACGTGTGACTTGTCTTCCGAGGCGCATGAAAAACTGTACATTCTCGTCTCGCAGCACCCTGGGCGACTACGTAGATTACACGCATTCTGACTGAAGCCAGTCATGATCGTACCGTTTGACTGAATCATATAGGTTTTAACCTCCTTGACTTCATTGTTTCTGGATTATCTCGCAGAAACATTGTAGTGGTAACCATTGCCTTTTTAATTGCAGATGTATCAGTAGATCATCTGCCCTAAGAAACAAGCAATATTTGAATCTTGTCTCATAAATAACCAGAGAGGGTCGAAATAGACCTCTCGACTATTCGAAAATTAGTTTTACTTGCGAGTGGGGTGGCCCAAAAGGTTGCACGCATCCATAATCACAGGTTCAAGTTATAAACATCCGCATTTTGTGATAGACCAGAGAAGGCCTGGGAAGATGAAGCAGAAACGAGCGTGGTTTCTCAATTTTTGTGAGATCGTCCTAAAGGTTGTGTTCCGAGTCCCCCGCAAAGCACCTACGCTTAGCATTCCTATTCTGAAGATTCCTTGTTGCACTCTTGTCGCTATACGATATCCTCAAGATTGATCGTTCACCAACCTCCGTTAGGGCAGTGGGCTAGGCTACCCCTCCAAAAGCAGCACGAGTCGTCGCCGCCGCCTTCGCCGGTCTAGCATTGCGCCAAAGCTGTCAGTACGTTCCATAAATCACGGTTGCAAAGCTCCCTCATCAACCGGAGAGAACGATTTTGAGACTCACACACGTGCCAACCTGGCAGTCGTAGTTAACTCCAGCCCATTTGCATGAATTGCCGTTGCACATCTGTGAACATTTACGTTAGAGGATATCTCGGGTAGGCCGCAGCCTTCTGGTGTTGGGGATTTCTTACGCCTCTAGTAAGATGCAAGATGTCGTCTGGGCACTCCTTCTTTTTGAAAACAGCGTTGACAGGCTCTGCGGGCGAGGTGTTGACGTCGGACGTAGGGGCTGCAAGGACCGCCGAGAACGCGGACATGGAGCTGAGGACGGCGATGATAGATATAAACTTCATTTTGAAAGGTGATTGAAGAAGACTGTAGAGTTGTCGGTGTTAGGGCAGAGCGATGTTTTTGTTGACGAAGTGGTTAATAGTGGATAGATGAGAGGATAGAATCGCTCCGAGAATGGAAGATTTTCGCGCCTTTTATGCCCCCCAGATCCAATGGCCTCAGGGTTCTCGACTGTAACCTCGAGAAGTGCAAACTTTCGCGGCAGAGCCATAGTAGCCTAGAAGCTTGTTACGAAGATTTTCTGAACTTTAAACGTTACATGTGTGTTCGTTGGGTACACGTATGGCGAGATGTTAAACAGGCCAAAGAATAAGGGTGGCTGTGTTGTTTTATGCAGTAAGTTGCACTTGTTCAGATCAACTGACATTTGGTTCGAGTGTTCTTCGGCAAGAAGGCTGACAATCAATGAGTGTAATCTGACTCATCCATGACCGAATGATGGCAACGTTCTATTTGCCGAGTTGAATGCCACTAAAGATCTTCTGCGTCATAGCCATCGAAATGATGCTTCACGACGATATCGGAGAGGCACTAAAAGAGCCTCAGCTCACGATCTACCATTTCGTGCGCTGGGAACTTGAATCACGTTTACAAAATTTGACAGAGCTTGTTAGAACTTAGTTGATTGGTCAGATTCACGTCACACAGTTGACGTCTGGGATTCTCGGAATGTCATGCTCTGCTGGTCTAACAATAAGCTGACCTTCAAATGATCGGCTGCTTATGCTTCCACAGCCAGGTCACATCGAGACTTACTCGTCAGAGTCCAAGTTACAGCAGCTGACTTTGAAAATTTTGCGACCCGTAGTCTTTGCTATTGCGTCACATAATCGTAAGCAACGTCAAGGCTTGTGATATCCTAGAATGTAGATGTTTCAGATCAACAAGTAAGCGTAGTGAGTGCAGAGGCTTTGTAGTTTCCGAATCGCCTCATTGTACTGGGAGATCTAGAGTACATGTCAGCAAGGCATAACGTGATCAGCCTTTCGGCATCTGTATGCAACAATCTAAAGGTGAGAAACTGACGTTTCCTTATCATTTATCAGCTGATTGAGCCATATATCTTTGGTGTCTCGCCATTAAATTAAGACGACACAGACTCTCCATCGCGTATTCCCAATGCTGTGTTGCTCGCTCATAAAAGAAATGTGGCTCATGCCCAGTTAGCACCCAGCTTGATATTGCTTGTGTCTATGATCTTCCATCTGTGGTTAAGAAGCCTTCTAGAGGCATCTCAACACTTTTTGAATAAAGCAAGCCCGAGTCAGGTTCTTGAACTTCCGTGACTATCGTGGAACTTGTTGTGGGAAATAACTGGCATCAATGATCACGCCAAGTGCCTTTCCAAGCGCATTAGATCAGAAGATCCATTTGTTGAAAGCAGGATCAGATCTGCAACGGAGTTACGAGTTCAATTTCTTGAAACGCCCAACCTCAAGATAGCCAGCTAGAAGCCAGAGTGCTGCAGAAGATACCTTAGTCTTGTGAGTTTCGCTCCAATCTACTAAGATCCTGGGGCTAGGACCCCCTGTTACATATTGAAACCGCTAGCCATCTTCATGTCATAAAATCAACGCTCATCCTTGCTTGCTCCTTCGTAAAACGTCCCTTTGAGCACCCCTTAGAGAAGGATATTTTACAGGTCTAAAATAATCCACCTTGAAATGAGAATATGGCAGAGAGCCTAGCCTTTGTTTGTAGGGGAAAGAATTATAGTATACCCGCTACATTTAGTCATCTTTAACTCAAGCTTGATAAGATCCATTGTGCTCATCGCCTGTGAAGAGCATCAACTGGACTAAGAAGTGTGCGTAGTGGAGAGTAGATTGCCCTGTGCGGTGAACTTGTGGGTATATTTTGCAAGTTTGCGAGTATTTCTGGCACATACGACCATACCCACTGGAGAACTCGGGATCCCGTCCGCTCTCCCATAGATAAGCCAGTGAGGGCCGGATTAGTAGTTGGGTCGGTGACGACCAGCGAATACCTGGTGTTGTATGTTTTTGACCTTTTTGTGCTTGTGATCAAGTTTTCGCTGCGTTGAAGAGGTGTCCACGATGCAAGCTCCACTGGCTTTTGGATACGTGCGTCGACTTTTGATTACTCATACTAAGTTACTGTCTTAACATTGATAAAGGCTTGCCCAAAAGCCTAAATCCTAAGTTTTATATGGGCGAGATTAGCGACGTCGATCCGGGAACCAGCGAAGCCAAGTTAAGACTTGGTCACCGGGCTCGCTTGAACCATGTCTTGATGTAGATCTGTGTCGATCCAGATGGAGCAGTTAAGACCGAGCTCACTGCCGAGCCTCGCTGCTTTAATGCTACAATCATATGCCCTACTTGTTTCTATCATGTCGTCTTGACTCTGAAACTCCACTTCTTATTTTTTGAGAGCGATGCCGAAGACCCTCTTAAGACACCCAGCTCATCTGCCTTCATTCTTAAGCAAACTTGACAGAATTGACACGAAAATAGAAGCGGTATGTTCTCTCGGTCCAGAGAAGACAACTTCGAATGGGCAGCTAGAGAACGGGGCATTCTCTCATGGGCCTCAACTAAGAACAGGGCTCTCTTCACACCCATGATAAAGGCTAGCCAGAATCCAAAGTAGTGATTTGTGCGAAGTCATGCTGAGCCTCAAAATGAAGACCAACACAGCCATCGTGGATCCATACGGGGCAATGCTTTCTGCTTACATCGCCGAAGGAAAAGAGATGGGGGCTTAAAGAAGAAGGTCCATCCCATTCTCCGCTACAGGCGCTTTCAGGGCCCATTCAAGACGGTCGCTGGGAGAATTTCAGCCTGATCTTCCAATATCACCCTGCGCTTCGCCGCAGAAAAGCCCGGATCGACATGTGGGAGAAACAGATGAGGCTATGAGTTGTCGGGCTTTCTCCGCCTGTCGTGGATCACTCGAAGATCGCTTCTCAGTTTGTTTCTTGGCTGCATGATTCTGATTCTACGGCTTCTGGGAAAGTGACAAGTCAGAGAAAAGGCCAGCCTTGTGACAGCGAGGCACTCCTTAAGGATGCTGACATCTCAATGGATGGACATTTTACACCTCGCGTCTTTCCTGTTCTCGTTTCACTCAGATCCAGATGTCTCGAGAACTTCTCATACGCAACATGCATACCTCAACGCTTTCCTACCCCATTGCCCGGCCGTACCCTTTCGTATGGTTCACCCCAGTCGTAATTTGCGGCGCCCTCATACTTACAGTAGTCTTCTCACTTATCAACTTGACTTCTAATGGGTTCAATCTAAGACCCTCTTATACAACAGATCCTAACAGAAACAAAGCCGCAGCAAACTCCAAGTACAATCGGCCAAGTTCGCAACCGTTCTAAGATTTCGTTTGATACTTATGTTTCCGTCTGCTTAGATGGTCTGCAAAGTTACCTTTCAACTGGCAAGGTGATATGCATGCCGAGTGCCAGCCGCATCTTTTAACGATTGGCACCAGCTTGTCTACGTCGAATCGTGGCTTTCAATACAAAGTCAAAAGCATCGGACTTCTCACGAACAGCACCAAGGCTCCTGACATCCGATCTACTGTTGGCTACCAGAACACTCAACTCGAGAACTGTCTCATGAGTCAGCTGTAACTCATTCTTTTGAAAAGCGATTCCGTAGTACTGCCATCACGGTGGATCTCATTCGTGAACTCAGCAGTAGGGTTATCTGCATAGCAGCGGTATGCGTACTGTATTGGCTGAATAACTAGCATAAAACGTACGTTTTTGTGCGTTTAGACCCCCTTGCCTACTTTTTAGATAACCCTGTCTCCTGAAAACCCGTTTAGGAATATTCGTCGCTATCGCTATCGCCGTGGAAAATAAAACCCCCGCCACGTCCCGACTCGTCGACCAATTCGGCACGCAAACTCTCCAATTCCTTGCTCTTTGACTCGGGGCTAGCATTCTCCCGAAGGCGTTCAAAGTCGAGTAGTTTCACCCCTTCTTTCGTGACGAGAAAGTTGTATCGGTTCACATCCCCATGTAGAAACCCCAGTTTGTGGAGTTCCCCTAGAGCGGTTTCGCAGTCGCTCAGGTCCTGCAAGGAAGCAGCGCGTCCCTCTATTTTCTCCAATAGAAAACCCACGATGCGTCCATTCTCATGGACATGGGCGAGGAAGCGCGGGGCCAGCCCGTAACCCTCAAGTAACTGATATGCCCTCGTTTCTTGTTCGATGCGAGGCAGCTCCCACTCGAAACGGGCTATTTTTGGCGATCATGGTGGCTGCTGATGGGAGAGTGGTCGGGAAGATCGAATGTGAGAGGGCTTCAAAAACCGTTGCCGTGAGCAGTTTGGTCTTTTCCAACTCGAGGCAATCAACCCTGGTATGATGCCATTGACACTTAACGCCAGCTAGGGTTCGGTTCGAGAGGGAGGTTTTCAAGTCGCCGCTGGTTTCATCTCGTGAGATGTTGGCCACGGTCCATTCTTCGTCGTAAGGAAGGCGGGGCAGGGACTGAAGGGGGAAGGAAAGTGTATCTCTGTCAAAGGTCCCGGGAGCGATTACGAGATATTTGACTTGGTTCCCGATTTGCAGTCGGTATTCGCTTTCAACCAAATCGTCATCGTCCACTTCCATGGACAGGATGATCGGCAGCATTGGCGGGTTTGTAGTGTGATGGCCAGACATTGTCGTCATTGGGCCACTCACTGTAAGACGGTCAGCGGATGTTCGTGAAGAAAAGTTACGCCCAGAAGAGATGCAGCATTCGTACATTTATGCTTCAAGATTTCGTTTACCGTCGCTCTGTCTCCTTGTCCCTTTTCCTTTGCTGCTGGGAGGGACGGTGTTCAAATGTCAGGGTAGATAGCTCTCGAGCTGCGGTGGAGAGAGAGTGTGTGAGGTAAGGTACCTATTTAATAACGCCGTCAGGGAGGGAAAGGTGGGCCAGCCCAACCGTCTGTTGCCGCCGTAGCGCAACCCGATGGCGGGTCCGCCTGAATGGAAGAAGCCTGCTGGCCGCAGTTGCCAGCAAACGTGAACTCGAAACCGTCTACGGGAACACTCTGCCGTCCATGATCGACACTCTGTTCGGCACTGTCCCTACATCCAGGCTGGCAAGTGAGCAAAGCGACAAGACCTTTACAGGAGCAGCCAGGGCGGCACTCGGTTGTCAAACTGAATGGCCGATTTTCTAAGTGGCCACCCCCAAAAAGCGGCCATTTATTTCGACGACCGAGTGGACGGCAGTCGAGAGGACGAACGACCCCGCCATGACCACGAGTGTGGCATTGTAATCTATGCTTCTGAATTCACTCGTGGCAAGTTTACGCGGGACAACATCCACTGACCGTACGCTGACCGAGAGCCGGTTCGTCTCAACGAGACTTTTTAGCACTTTTCAGCCACTCATGGGTCCTTTGTCCTGCAGCAACGCCACCATTGCGGCTCAATACATCTGCTTAGTGCCGGAGCAGAAGAGCACGGGAAACATGATCTTGGCGATAGTCTTGGCGAATCTGGTGTTTTTACAGGCGGCGTGGAAGATTTTACAGTTCATCACGGGACTGTTGATGACAAATCATCCTCAAGCAATGGTGTGTGAAAGTTGTCTGGAGGCTCAACGGGCCAGATCTGATACAGAAGAGAAGTTCATGGGAGACACACAATGCGCGTCTTCACGGTACATTCGGCTTGATAGTGGAGATGATCAAATTCCAGGATCCGACTTGAGTTTGCCGTTGAAACGAGGAGTTGGGTCACCATGAAGCACAAATGTGTACTCATTGGGTATGGTGAGATGATATTGATGGCCAGATTATAAGGGTGGCTGCATTGTATTGCGCGGCATATTGCATTTGCATTTGTCACCATGAAGCACGTTCAGAGCATCTTGCTGAGGACTTTGTAAATAGCAAAACGGCTTTGTGCATGCGTCTTTCAGAGATGACATGGTTATCTCGCATATATTTCTGGCCAATATTTTCAAAACTCATGCCCCAATCCTCATTTTACTCGGGGCCGGCGCTTGTAAGCACGCCGACCGGGCCCGCCCGGAGTAGTCCGTCTCGGGGCGGCACCTTAAGTCGAACAGCGGGAGAAGAAACGAGACCTCTTCTTTTACGCAGGAACTCTGGACAAGTACCGATAGAATCAGTGTGTCTCGGATTTATATGAAAGCGGTATGAAGAAGGGCGCCGAAATCCGCTCGCGGCCGCCGGCCGGTTTGGCTCGGGAGGTCCGGCCAAGCTGAATAAGAAGCAGGCAACGCCCACGAAGCATCAGTCTGAACTTAAAATATCGGAACGGTCACACTGGATAAACGAGTACTACCTGGAGTCAGACAACATCTTCTGTCCACGAACCTGATCAAGGACCTGGACTAACCCCAGTCCATCAACGGCACGATGCTGTTCGACCCAAATAACAGGGCCTTCGAGCTATCCTGGGCGCTGAAGGGCCCAGCAGTTGCAGCGCTTCTTGTAAGTTCTGATCTACCTACATGAAGGGAAACTCGGAGATACTAGACGCGCTGGACACGTCCCCGACTGGCTTTGTTAACATCCCCCAGCTTCTCACGTACCTCTTGGGCTACTGCATCTATCAGCTTTTCTTCAGTCCACTGAGAAAGCTCCCAGGTCCCAAGTTCTGGGCAGTTTCCTACATCCCGTACGTCCGCATGTTCGTCTCAGGCCACGCTCATCGCGATATCCTAAGACTTCATCGACAATATGGGCCGATTGTACGGGTCGGGCCTACACACATTTCCATAAACCACCCCGATGGCATGCAAGAGGTCCGAGGCCACCGAAAGACAGGCGAAAACCCCAAGGACTTCATCAACGCCAGGCCCAACAGAGATAACATTATTGGCTCCAATCGCTCAGATCACCAACGCTTCCGCCGCGCGCTAGCCCATGGATTTTCAGCCCAGTCGATGCTGGCACAGCAGCCTATTCTCAAGAAATACGTATATCAACTGTTTGAAAAGCTACATGAAGCATCAAAGGACGGTATGCAAGCTATCGATGTTGAAAGGTGGTTCAATTACACTACTTTCGACGTTATCGGTGATTTATCCTTCGGTGAGCCATTCGGATGCTTAGAGAACGAGACGTACCACCCTTGGGTGGATATCATCTTTCAGAGCATCAAGAATATAGCGTTCTTGAATAGCAGCAGGCGACTGTCGTGGGTCGGGCCATTACTCATGATGACCATCCCACGGAGCTTGGCTAGCAAGTTCGCCCAGAACAAGGAGTTATCCCGGGAGAAGGTTCGGAAGAGGCTTGATCTTGGCACTAGCCGTCCCGATTTCATCGACGCCATGATCAGGAAGTCAGAATCCGCTGGCTCAGTGAGTTTACTAGTCGAAAAGACTGCTTGGATGTTGTGTTGCTGACTCTTGGTAGACGATGTCTTTTGAAGAACTCACATCGAACGCGTTCGTCCTCATCGTCGCCGGCTCGGAGACCACAGCCACATTACTGACCGCGGCGACCTATTTCCTGGCAACCAACGCGGGGCCTTTGGCGAAACTCACCGAAGAAGTCATGTCAGCCTTTCAGAGCGAGGACCAGATAGATATGTTGAGCGTCCAGAATCTCACTTATCTTTCTGCTGTGTTGGATGAAAGTATGAGACTGTACCCTCCCGTGCCCAGCCCGAGCCCCCGGATGATTGGCGAAGGAGGCGACACGATTCTCAGACATTACATCCCAGAAGGAGTAAGAGAACCCCTTACCGCGCCTTTTGCCTTGAAAGTCTATCATCAGAGCTGATATAAGCCTTGGCTATAGACGACCGTTGATATGTGGCAGTGGGCCATCTATCACAACCCCGCGCATTTCGCGAGAACCGAGGAGTTCATTCCCGAACGGTGGCTGCGTGATCCCGAATTCGACGGTGATGCGAAGGCAGCTCTTCAGCCGTTCTCGGTTGGCCCTCGCAACTGCATTGGCAAGAAGTATGTGTCTGATCTGCAAGCCTGACTACCCGACTCCTCGATCAGTCTTTTTGCTAATGCTCGCTAGTCTCGCCAACGCCGAAATGCGATTGATTCTCGCCAGGTTGATTTGGAACTTTGAGATTCGCGCCACGCAGGACATCGGCAAATGGTACGATGAGAGCGAGGTGTATATTCTGTGGCAGAAGGGGCCGATGAATGTTTACCTGATCCCTCGACGTTGATACGGCTGTGTGTATCATTGGAGGTTTTGCAATGGTCTCTAAAAAACAGGCGTAGTCATTTAGAAGTCGAAGGGATGGTTCTCCCATTTTTCAATAGATTCAATGCCAAAGAGTTGCATCCTGACCATATTGAGGATCAGTCCGACGCATTTGATTTGAACAGGTTCTTCACCGGCCAACTGAGGATAGAAGAGAGTGACACTGCGAGATGTAACATTATCTTCGTGCACTCTTAGCTTCCCCAGTGAGGCTTGTCTGCTTCCCAGTATCGTCGTTTCTCCGACTACACAGAGTGATAGCTTGTCGCACTCGCCGGTCGTCCGGAAGTCACATTACGATCAGGAAACCTGATTTCGGGTTTCGAGCAAGACTCTCCAAATGTGACAAATCAGCATAGCGTTGTGCATAATCAATGGCCCTGTCGTAAAAGGAATATTAAGACTGCACGCTTGAAGGATCCTGAAGGTTGCATGATATTGTAGTATTTAGTCCTTGAAGCGCCGTGCCTTTCTTCCCAACGCCAAGACTCTCGGAGATATTCAGATGGAGAAGGCTTCGGAAAGGGGAAGTAGAGAAACCAAGTACGATCTCGGGCCAAGGAAACCGGGCCATCATACCCTGCTCAGCAACCCTTACGGATCGGTCAGGCAGTCGAAAGGACAGGGCCGTTCAGGCTCCATCGCCCATGGAAAGGTTCACTGGTAAGATAACTAGATTGCCCATTCGAAGTAGGGCAGAATGCTTGGCATGAACGACCAAATTGAAGTTGCCAGCTTCAGACTTACTTACCAAGCCAAGTGGTGACATTGAAGCTGCCGGAGCAAGTCGTCCAGACGCAAGGCACCATGCACAACGGCGAACATCCGTCAGTCCGGTCGAGGAGCAACAAGGTACGGATAGACCGGAGTAGCAAACCAGAAAAGGGTATTGTCGCGACACCAATCGATAAGCCCTAGGTAGTTTGACCTGCTCCTTAGTGTGTTCCACGTGGGGGCCATGGGAATCGGGCAGAGTTGAGGCCAAGAAATCAAAATGCAACACTGAGGAAAGCATCCTGACGACTATTACTACCCACCAAGGTAACGACCCATGTCTAGGGGCATCGCGCCATACCTCCTTGGAAGCATGTTCAATCAGGGAATGGCCGGGGTAGAAAAGGAGAGGAAAGTTGCCTTGAGAACCAGAATGCCGAAGAATATCAAAGACAATTAAGCTTAACAAGCGCCGTGGGTCGCTGCTACCATCTCGGTTGCTTGACGTGCCCTCGTCGTCCCAGCCCGCTGCCTTACCTAGGAATTACTGGCACGGAAGGGGGGAAAGCCCCGTCCGTGGTTCTCGAGTCATGTCTGAACCAACGATGAATTCGACTTTGAGATGTACGTGCGAACATGATATTTCTATAGTGCTATGATATCAAGAAGCGCATATTCAACAGTGGCAGTCCCAACGCCTGTCCTGGCTGTCCCAACCCTCAGCCCCCTTTTCTCCAGATAATCGTAACATCGTTGGTGTGAACACGCGGAATGGTATTAGAAATGATTTTTAATGGCAAAATGGTGACGAAACAAAACAAAAGCAGATCGAACCATCAATGTGAAAGAAACGTAACCAATATGATGATTTGTTTGGCGTTCTCGACTTGTGATTGAACCTGTTGGCTGTAGAATTTTGCCGTGCTAGTATCTCGCGAATTGTATTTCCGAAGATGTCGAACACACGTCTCCTTCTCTGTCTTTGTCCGGCACCACGCTGATGTCATCGCTGTCGTTCTTGCCATGAGTCGGCCGCGACTGGGTGTGTATCGTGATTTCAGTTGTCTTCGTCGGATACGCATTCGGCATGGGCGGAACAGAGCTATTTTCGCCCTTTCCGATTCGGATCTCGTATTCCGGCTCATCCGCTGGCGTGAACTGTCTTGAACGCTCGCCGCTGAACGTCTCCAGCGCAACATCGTTCGTCTGCCCGCGCCTTTGGCTGCGCGCGTAGAAGCTGCTGTTCGAATTGCTTCCTCGTGCCAGGCTGACTAGTCGGTTTAGGATACTGAACTCGAGCTTGAGCTTGATGCTGTAGACCAGCGGCTTCCATGCTGTCTGGATGTCGTAGAGGTTGGTGAACTCGAGGGCCAGGATCGTCACGTCGAGGAAGACAACCAGGATGTTGACCAAGATTAGGTGGTTCATGATCGTTCGCGTGCGCATGTTGCCGCATGCGATGCTTTTCTCGAGGCGAAGGCGGTTGGTCGTTTCCCATACGTAGAGACCGGATATTATGATCTCTTGAACGAAGAAGACGGTGAGTTGAATCTTTTCGAAGATGTTGTAAGGGTTCTGAAAAGGATCCGGATTCGCAGAATTGACTCCGTAGACCAAGACGATGACCGGGATATGCAGCCAAGTTGCGTTTGCGATGATCATGTATAGCACCCATCGTAGTCGCTTTTGGCTGTACATGACAAGGTGTAACCGGGAGTATAACACCACCGACTGGCCCGTAATCATGGCGCACCAGCCGATGAGAATAAGTGTCGCATAGAGAGTCTTCTCTGCCGTCAGCGACAGGTGCATTAAGAGGTAGCCGGTGCCATTGAAAGCGATGCCCCACGTCGCGATGAGAGTGCTCCAGAAGTACAGCCCCGACCGCTTCCTGAAAGAAGTGAAGATCGAGACGGTGAGCTCGACGACGTTGTAGAAAGCGATGCTGATGAAGACGCAGATGATAATGGCGACGAGAACTCTTTTGGTGTTGAGCTCGCTCTCCGCCATTGTCACAAGCTGTCCATAAAACGATGTTGGAACAAGAAGATAGTTCGCGAGTCACGAACAGGAAAAGGCGAAAAAGCTTGTGTCAAGTCGACACGAGCCACAACTCTACTCCAAAAGACACGAGTAAGTGCTATACCCAAGGCACTCATAAAACGATGATGGCATTGGACAAGTGTTTCTCGAGAAGGGGGATGATCATAACCAGAAGCATGAGTGTTAGAGATATAAGAATCGCGGAAAACTGATATTTAGTGAGCCGCTGGGGGTTGAGAGTTGCATTTCCAAAACCTGCATTCTATCACCTGTGGCGTCGTTCCTTCATCCCGACATGTTGCTGGACATGTACTCGTATGAGGCCAAAGATTCTGGACTTCCATCACCATCATGTTGTGAAGCAGCCGGTCGCTTGGCATCTTTCCCGGCTTATATGCCGTGGGTGCTACATCGATTACGTCCCTGATGCGGACGAATTGCCAAATTCGACTGACTCGAACGATTGCCAAGGTGGAATTGCAGGACGGGAACACCTCCGCGAAAGCTAAATTTCGGAGTGTAGAATCTGGGGAAGCTTCATTGGTACTCCATATTTTTCTCCGTATGCCGCACTCATTAATGGTTTAGTCTATCGATCTTAGTCTATCAAGAGTTGCGACTATGCAATTTCAAGGCGGCAAGGGTTGAGAAACTGGGTCGTGTCGACTGCAGCATACAAAGCTGCCCGCGCCCAACTCCTGCGAGAAAGTTGCGTCCGGTCTCACACCATCAGCGACAATCCTCCTGAAACGCAACGATGCCGTCCTTGTTGGCTGTGATTGCTGCCGGATACCTGGTTTCCTTCGGTTTTAGCGTTGCTACCGAACTTCCAGCCGCAGCTCAGCTCATTGATTGGAAAAGCTTCAATGTCCTTGAGAACGTGCCCCCTCCCGCTGAGGCCAATGACTCAACGGTCCGTCACTC
The DNA here is from genome assembly GCF_011947395.1 of Colletotrichum karsti. Lineage (NCBI taxonomy): Eukaryota > Fungi > Ascomycota > Sordariomycetes > Glomerellales > Glomerellaceae > Colletotrichum > Colletotrichum karsti. Next base: position 202,504 of record NW_024065931.1, read on the forward strand.
GCAGCCCGTCACTCTCAGCCCGTGGATCTGTCTTTGCTGACTCGTCTCCAGCTCTTCCTTTGGCCTGGTGTTACCAAAGAGTCCCTGGAAGCTAAGCCATTTCACATCTACGACAACGAGTTCTACGATGTCATTGGACAGGATCCCTCGTTGACTCTCATTGCTACTTCTGACACCGATCCTATTTTCCACGAAGCCGTCGTCTGGTATCCTCCTACTGAGGAGGTCTTCTTCGTTCAGAATGCCGGTGCTCCTGCGGCAGGCACTGGTTTGAACAAGTCATCCATCATCCAGAAGATCTCACTTGAGGAGGCCGAGGCGGTGCGCAAGGGTCTCAGGAATGCGGCCAACGTCACGGTTGTGCCTTCCAACCCGCAAGTCATCAACCCCAACGGTATGCAACTTAACTCCTTCTCTGAGCATGACGGCTCACAGCAATAGGTGGTACGAATTACAAAGGCAACATCGTCTTTGCTGGCGAGGGACAGGGCGCCAACATCACTTCTTCCCTGTATCTCATGAACCCGGTGGCCCCATTCAACACTACAGGTAAACGCAGCGTGAACTATTTACACAAATGTGCTTGAGGCTAATCTGTCCAGTTCTCTTGAATAACTACTTCGGCCGTCAGTTCAACTCGCTCAATGACGTTGTGATCAACCCCCGGAATGGAGAGCTGTACTTCACCGACACGCTCTACGGGTTCCTGCAAGACTTCCGCCCTCCTCCAGGCCTTCGCAACCAAGTCTACCGCTACAACTTCCAGACCGGCGCTGTCGCTGTCGTTGCCGACGACTTTACTCTGCCCAATGGTGAGCCACACTCTCCCGACTCATGTCAGGTTGCCGTCTGACGAATAACAGGCCTTACCTTCTCCCCCGACGGCCTGAAGGCGTACGTCACCGACACCGGCATTGCTCTTGGGTTCTACGGCCGCAACCTCTCTTCGCCCGCCTCCGTCTACTCATTCGACGTAAACGAAGACGGTACCTGGCAGAACCGCAAGACATTTGCGTACACAGCTTCCTTCATCCCTGATGGTATGTTCTCATTCCACTGCTGGTCTTCACAGCTAACCCTCTACAGGTGTCCACACTGACTCTGTTGGTCGCGTGTATGCTGGCTGTGGCGACGGTGTTCACGTCTGGAACCCCTCCGGCAAGCTGATTGGCAAGATTTACACAGGAGCTGTTGCTGCGAACTTTCAGTTTGCTGGGAAGGGCCGGATGATCATCACCGGGCAGACCAAGCTGTTCTACGTTACTCTCGCCGCTTCCGGTGTAGAGCTGCAATAGATCCGGCATGCCGTTTGATTTTCATGCATTGCTCAGCCTGCAGTTTTGCATCTCATCAGTACATAATGAAGGGAGTACATAGAATGAGCGGTAGCTTTTCTGGCTTGTGCCATTTAATAGCATAGTAATGCAGTTAGATGACTTCGGTGTTCCGATAACCACTCTTACTTCCAAGTAGGTGCCGAGGCTCCGGGGTAGATTTCTGCGTGATGACGGTCGCATCATTTCTCAGTGGTTGACTTATTCACATGGGCGTATTTCATTTCGAAACTCATTCGCTTACACTAATTCCCCGCATCCATGTGCTGCCTTTGTAAATAGTTTTCCTGGGAGCTTCTAGTTGGATCATTGTTCAGTCTAATGATTCAGGGTTGGGAGATTTGTCGCCCAAGTCCGCCAAGGTTTGCTCACAATACCTAAACAAAACTTTGTAATTGAACTTATCAATAATAATAGCCGAATTATGTGAGTTCTTGAAGGCGAAAACTTCCCCTTTTGAACTCTGTCATCTTTTCAGGGGTAGCAGAAAATCAGGCTGAGCTCGGTGGGGGCCATCGACACGCTCACCCTGCATGTTTTCATCGCCACGATTGGAGAGTCCATCAGCTTAGGTTGGATACTTAAAGGCAGAGGGTTGTCGTTCAATCACACTGGAATCTCACCTTCTCACTTTCTTCACTGACCCCCAGCACCGCTACTCGCCAGGCCCCTCAGAACCGTACCTCGATTCAAGACATGAGCCATGTCATCCCCAAAACAGGCCGAAGACTATACCATTGGCTGGATCGCTGCCCTTCACAAGGAGCTCACAGCAGCGTGGGCTGTGGTTGATGAGGAGCATGCAGAGCCCGAAGACTTCACCGCGCATCCCAAAGATACGAACAGTTATGTTTGGGGTCGGATTGGGGACCACAACATCGTCATCGCGTCACTGGCAGACGGCAAGACAGGAAATGTGTCGGCAGCCACTACGGCGATGAGCATGACCAGCTCTCTTCCTCATCTCCGATTTGGTCTCATGGTTGGAATCGGTGCTGGCATTCCTAGGCTCGCAGAAGATATCGACATCCGTCTCGGAGACGTTGTTGTCAGCACATCCGTTGGTTCGAGTCCGGCGGTTGTTCAATACGACTTGGGAAAGCAAAAGGACGATCAGTTCGAGCTGAAGGGCGCTCTTGCTAACCCGCCCGATGTCCTTCAAAAAGGGCTGACCAAATTGAGGTCTAAACAGAGAATGGAAGGATCTCAGATATCTACTATTCTCGATCAGATGATTCGGAACAAACCAAATCTGGCAAAGGCGAAAGGGGACGATGCCGCCTTCTTTACCAAGGGGCACAGAACGACCGCCTTTTTGAGGCGTCTTCGAAGCACATCCTACGCCCAGAGGTGCAAATTGCTTCACGTCTTTATTGCCTTCCGCTGGCCTGGGTGTGGTCTCTTTTCTTGCTCCTCTACGCCTCCGCCAGACGGCTAGCCAATGGGAGTAGAAACACCGGGACATTTCTAGTTCGTCAGGATGGCCAAAAAGCTGCTGAACGGACTGGATCCTGCGTGAACTGCGACCTCAAGAAAGAAATCGTCCGGCAAAAACGGGAATCCACCGAACCCGAAGTTCATTACGGCGTCATTGCGTCCGGTGACTCGGTCGTCAAGGGTGGCGTTTCTAGAGACGAGATCCTTCGCAGACTGGATGGAAATTGCATGTGCATCGAAATGGAGGCGGATGGCCTGATGGATCACTTCCCCTGCCTCGTAGTACGCGGGATTTGCGACTACGCAGACATGCACAAGAACGACCAATGGCAGAACTACGCGGCGGCGACGGCGGCCGCGTTCACGAAGGAACTTTTGCAGGTCCTGGATGCGAAGAACGTGGAAAAGTCGCGGAGGATAGATCAGTTTATGGGAAAGAGTTAGTATACTGCATCTATAATTGAAAGGAACTATCACTCATACTTGCTCCCAGTAAACGAAAACATCTCCCAAGTGCACCAAACCACCAGGGCCATCCAAGATGACTTGCATTTTCAGCAGCTTAAGCAGTGGATCTCTGCACCGGATCCATCAATAAACTACAACAAGGCCTTGGGACAACGGCATGAAGGTACCGGCAAGTGGTTCCTCGACAATGGAGAGTATTCAAACTGGAAAACGGCACCGGGCTCTTCATCTCTCTGGCTTCACGGCTTTCCTGGTTGTGGGAAGACAATTTTGATCTCGACAATCGTCCAGGACCTCATCCATAATGATCCCTGTACGGACAGATGTGTCTATTTCTACTTCGACTTCAACTATGCCAGCACAACGTCCTTTGAGCATGCAATTCGGTCTCTCGTAATCCAGGTGTACACCAAGTTTCCCAACGCTCGGGAGCCCTTGGATTCTCTCCATTCTCTGTTCATGCAAAGAGCACAGCAGCCAGGCCTTGAGGTCCTATGCAAGGCCTTTGAGACTATGGTTCAGCAAACTGGTGAAATTTGGATCGTCATTGACGCTCTTGACGAATGCAAGACAGGAAACGGCGCCGCGAAGGGGCGTTTACTGTCGTGGATCAAAAGCGTCTTAAATCTTCCGAAGTCGACCTTACACTTGATTGCTGCCAGTCGTCCAGAAGCTGACATAGAGCTGGTCTTGAAGGATTCGACTGATTATCAGGTGTCCATACAAAGCGACCTGGTTTCAGACGACATATGTTCCTATATCCAAGGACGACTCGAATGTGGAGGCCTCGACAGATGGGACCCAGAAGAACACGACGAAGCTCGACGCAAGATCGAAAGCAATCTGATCAAGAAATCCAATGGAATGTGAGTAAAAGAATTTCACTGGAACTGCTTGCATCTTCCAGGTCCTAAGTCGCACCATAGGTTTCGTTGGGTCCAGTGCCAACTAGATGCTCTCGAGGGTTGCTTAAATGAAGCCGAACTCGACAGCGCTCTCAACAGACTCCCGAAAACTCTAGATGAAACCTACAAACGAATATGGGATAACGTGCCGTCCACGAAAAAAGACACCGCCAGGAAGATCCTGCAATTTCTTGCCTTCTCCGAACGACCTCTACGACTGAAGGAAGCTGCTGATGCCATCGTCGTTTTCCCCACCAACAAACCCAGGTTCGACACCAAGAACAGAATGCCGAGACCCAGAGAGATTACCAACTACTGTTCAAGCTTGATAATTGTGTCGCCTGGGGAAAACGGAGTGGAAGAAGTGCAACTTGCACACCTCTCGGTCAAGGAGTTCTTGGTCTCGAACGACTGCATTTCTCAACACTTCACGGAACCTTCAGCTAGGGGTCTCATTGCGGAAGTCTGTCTCGTGTACCTGTTGGAATTGGATCACAGCGCTGAGCTCAAAGACGTACGACGCCGGTTCCCACTAGCGCAGTATGCTTCACAGTACTGGATGAAACATGCCATCTCATCCGATACCGGCACTGTTCGCGAGCTCATCGTAGAGTTTTTGCGCAGCAGGAACGCCTACACAACCTGCTTCCGACTGCATGGTCCCGATAGGCAGTTGGAAGGGCGTCCCAGCGTCAACGATACTCCTGTGCTACACAACGTGGCCCACGGCGGCGTTGAGTACGCTGTAGAGGAAGCACTGAAGAACGGCGCGGATGTCAACGAACAAGGGGGTCGTTTCGCGAACGCTCTTCAGGCCGCTTCAGGAATGGGCCATGAGGGGGTTGTCCGGATACTTCTCGATCACGGAGCGGATGTCAACGCCGTTGGCGGATTATGGGGCAACGCCCTCGCGGCCGCTTCATGGGCGGAAACTGGAAAAGTAGCCAAGATGCTCCTTGAGCGCGGGGCAGCTGTCAGCACACCAGGCGGTCAATACGGGAAAGCTATTCAAGTTGCTTCACTCGCCGGCAATGAAGAGGTTGTCCGAATTCTCATCGAAAACGGCGCCGACATGTATGAGTCGAGCGGTACTCATGGCACCGCCCTCAACGCAGCTGCGTTTGGGGGTAAAGAGGAAGTCGTTGACTTGCTCATTAGGCAAGACGAATCTATCATCAACAAGCCTGGTGAGGATGGATTGACACCTGTGTGGCATGCGCTGTTCAACCGCCAGGTGGACATAGTCGAGCTTCTCCTGGAGAAGGGGGCTGACGCAACGGTGAAGCACATGGGTGGCCTGACACTCCTGCATGGCGCGGCATCAATCGGGCACTTCAAGATGTTCAAGGTCATCTTAGACATGACAGGTCTGGATCCAGAAGACGTAGACCCGGCTACCGGGTGGACGGCACTAGCGTGTGCAGCGTGGAGCGGCGGCGAGCAGATTGTTCAGCTCCTGCTTGAGAAGCAACTCAGCAATCCCCTCACGAAAGATGTGCTCGGCAGAACGCCTCTATTTCACGCATCTTTCCACGGACACGCCGAATTATTCAACTGTATTCTGCAGAGTGCTCGCGAAGCCGTGGACTTGAAAGATTACTACGGCGTAACTCCTCTCTCGGTAGCGGCTAGAAAAGGCCGCGTGGAGGTCGTGAAGGCCCTCTTGGCCACAGACGCTGTCCAAATAGACTCTCGGGACTTCAACGACAAGACGCCCCTGTGGTGGGCGAAAAGATGCGGACATGGTGAGATATGTCAAATTCTGGTTGCGGATGCTGAGCGGCGGGGACTATCTCTTGACGACGAGTTTACGGATGTGGAGGTCAGCAACAGAACGGGCGACCAATTCGAACACTGTTGTGAGATTTGCCACCTGGGGATTTCTGAGGACCATGGCTGTCAGCATTGTCCCATTTGCAAGTACGGGGAGCTTCATATATGTGCAGACTGTTTCCACAAAGGTGGTACTTGTCCGGAGCATCATGAGCTTGTCCAGGGCGAGAGGGAGGACTGGTAGGTGGTTACGACAAGGGACCATACTTTCAGTACATATTCGATTTTTCTGATCAATGCAACTGATTTGCATAGACGCCTTCATATCTCCTTGTTACCCCGCACCTGAGGACATTGATAGCGCACTGAGCCAAAAGAGAAGATCAGACCAGATAGCGCTAATAGGATTTGAACCTAAACCTCACCATAAGGTACTGCAGCAAGCGCAACGCTGAAGCATGAGCTAAGACAGGACAGCAGCCCAAGATAAAGGAGAATTTTTGATATTATAGTTTCTTATGTTGGGCCTCTGGCGCGCTAGCCAAGCCATGGTATGGTACATTGTAGAGTGGAACAGCTAAAAGACAAGCCAAGAAGCTTCTTCCAAAAGTTTCGTTTCATCTTACACACGCGCACACGCGCCTCGCCGTCATGCGTCATCATAAGCCCCCCGCCGAATTTTGTCGTTTTTTTTTTGGTTCATATCTTCATTTCTTAGGCGTTGACGAAGCCCTTGACGTTGTTCAACCAGCGGAGGTACTCGCGCTGCTCCTTGACGTCGATGTAGTCGGGGGCGAAGACGGCCAGGGCCTGGGTGATGCCGCGCTCCTCGAGGTAGCGCTCCATCAGGATCTGCAGGTCCTCGTCGAGGCTGCCGAAGGCGGGGCCGGGGTAGACGTTGCCGCGGGCGTGGGCGAGGTCGGCGGAGCCGGCGTGGGCCAGCTTGCCGTCCTCGTAGTAGAACATGTTCTCGACGGTGATGGCGCCGTCCTGGGCGGTGGCGTCGATGTTGAGGGCGCCGGGGGTCTTGCCGGGCTTCTCAACGACGATGCTCATGCGGCAAGGGGGGGCGGCCTCGTCGAGGTCGGCGTCTTCCTCCTCAATCTCCTCCTCGGCGTTGGCGGAGCGGGCGCCACCGGCGGCCTGGACGCCGGATTCCTTGTTGGGGTTCTGGATGTCGGAGGGGTCGTACTCGTCGTCGAGGGCGCGGTCCTGGTCGTAGATCTCGGGGTCGTAGTTGGCGAGGTCGGCAATGGAGAAAGTGACGGTGATCCTGTGAGCTGTTAGCAAGCCGTTCAAGATTGAACTCAGATATAGAAACTCACTTCTCCTCGCCAAACTTGCGGGTAAGCTTGACCTCCTCCTGGCCGGGGGTGTCGTGGAGCTCGAAGGGGCTGTTGTCAATGAAGTCCTTGACGCTGGCGGGGAGCTGCTCGTTCTGCTTGACCTCATCCTCGAACTGGATCTCGCTGTCGAGCTTGGCGACCAGCTCAGCATCGGTCTCGCCGGCAGTGGTATTTCTGAAGGCAGAGCTGGAAAAGGCGGATGCGCTCTGAAGGCCGCTCCATGATGAGGCCTTGACGAATGCGCTCGGGCGGGCGGTCTGTCTGAGGGAGGTGGCCGTAAGGCGGGTGAGGGTTCTAGGCGCAGAGCGCGCGATGGATCTGATGGAAAGCATTGTGGCTGTTTGGGGGATGTGCTGTCGAACTCGTGATGTTTGACAATGGAAGAGATTTGGAGGAGGGTGTGGATAATCGGGTCTGCGCAGAAGCTTTCCAGAGCTCCCAAAATTTTTGACATCAGACCAGGCCGGGTCGGATGTTCTTCCGTCCCGAACAAGGACCTGGGCGAGCACGACAGCACCCGACTTCCTCCACTCATTCTCGGAGGAATCCACAGAAGATTCTTGTTTAATTCATCATTGTGCTCAGCTAGACTGAAAGCGGTAACAACAGGGGCCGCCGTGAAGCTGCTGGGGATCTTCAGGACCCTGGCTGCTTGTTTCTATCCTTCCCGCCAACCCGGTGAATCCCAAGACATCGATGCCAGCATCGCTCCAGAAACTCGGGTGCCTTCGTGCCCATGACTTTCCTCCCATTGCATGCCTTTGGCAATCCTTGACCTATCTCATCTCGTCTCCCATTTCATGCCCTTAATGTAGACTGACCCGCTGTAGTGCGGACGATGCGCGAGGGACGCGACGGATCCTTTCCTTGCACTTCCAGCAGTGATGGCGAGTGCTGTTGCTGTCGCTGCCAATACCCGAGTCACAGCTCCCGAAGGTGCCGTTTCTCTTAGCCAGCATACATGGCCTCTCTGAGATGAGAACTGTGTCTTCGTGGCTGCAGACGTTGCAAACGCGAAGGTGCGTGATGTATTTGCACATAGTGACTGCTCTTATCAGCTAGGCGCGGGAGACCAAGTTCCTTCACCAGAACTGACCTTATGAAGAGGGCGTGAAACTTATGCGGATAGATGCGTGTAATAGCAGAGGAGATCAGCAAGATCGACAGTAGAGTTTCTGAGGTTGGCGGGAGATGATTGACGACAAGACGACGATGAAGATCTCCCGAGGACTATATCTACGCCTGAGATCCCGCTGCCATGTCCTGGAGAACCAGTGAGCTGGTCAGCCCAACCTCGTGACACCTTTGGACTCGAGAGATCCTTGGGAGTAAGCGCTGGCATTCCGATCCTTCTACACCTCGCGATCTCCCACGACACCGTCCACGGGGCTCGCCACTGGAGGATCGGTCTGAGTCAAGTGGAGAGAGTCTTCAGGGGCAGTGCTGACCGCCGTCACAAAGTCGAAGGCGCGTAGCCGTCTTCGAACGGCAGAAGGAGAGAACCGGCTGTGCGATGTAGCACTTGGAACAGATGGGATCTAGGTTTAAGTATGAGACGAGAGGCACGGCTCGGGGCAGGCTTGTTTGGCGAACAACGTGGTTCCAGTGGTCTGGTCCAGGAGGCTCGGGGCAGATCGCTGCCGGGTTCTGGACCGGGTAGCCACTCCGGGGGAAGAAGGAAAAGACGTCAGTCATCAGACAATAGACAGGGGCAGCGGTTCGCAACATAATCGTCACTTTGGTGTGTGACATGGCAGCCCAATGATTCTTCGACGGAAGCCGGCTATGGGTTGATATTGGGCTGGGAGATCGATGGATCGTGTTCCAGCCTCGCCTGCGGCATCTACTGAGATGTTTCAAACGAGGCCACCGCGTTTGCCCTCTACATGATACCAGTCCAAACCCTGCCCTGCCCGACGGATGCCGCAGTCCCTCAGAAGACGGTCGATACGGCGCATTCCCACGCCGACCACATGTCCACCACGTTTGCCGCCAATCCCTCCGTCGAGACCTGTGCGACAATGCTGGAGAACATGCAGGTGAAGTCGGTAATCCAGTGGTTTGGCCGCGCGTGGTCTGCTGTGATCCGAGCTTTCGCCTCCGAAATCTCATACGGGATTGCTGTATGTAACCGGAGAAATTTTGTCTGTCGGCCAAACGAGACTCCTGTTACGGCGCATGTTTGTCTGAGACATCGACCCGCGAAGAACCCCCGCGAAAATCACCGTACGAAGCCGTACTCAGAAACTAGAGCCGAAGTCCCCATCTTTTTCGAATGATTCGCTGTTTGTTTCTGCCTCGAGGTCCAATCCTGAGTGTTTCCCCGTCCCAAACGCCAAAACGCCGACATGCTACCGTCAGGTTTTTAGGAGCTGCCCTTGGGCGGGAAGCTGGATTTCCTGACGTTGCCGTCGCTAGTTATCCTCACCCAGGCGACAGAGGTGAGGAATGACCAAGAGCCTTCCCAGCGGTCAAGCAGGTTGACGTTGGACGCATCGGTCAGGTCGGGCAGGACTGGTTCGCGTTAGTGTTAATCATAAAGAAAGAGAGAGCAAACTTGAGGTCACTGACAGAAACCGTTGGTCTTGTATTCTTCCTCGAGAGTCGAAATCTTCAGCTTGAGGAGGTCCTCCCTGGCGCTCGCGGGACGGCCAGGGCGGCGGGTCTTCTTGACCTCGGCGTACTCCTCATCATGCTGGTGCACAAATCTACATTGAATCAGCCTTGATAATCCATGAATTATGTAGAACGCCAACGTACTTGTGAATGAGGTCTTGGATGGTGGCCATTTCGAGTGGGACTGTTCCTTTCTCCTTAATAGCCAGTTGGAAGTAAGCGGCGCGGTCAACTGCAACAAGTCAGAACCGAGTTATCACAGTATCTCAATTGGTCTGCGTACGCATAGGTGCCTCCTTCTTGCCTCTGGCAGCGGCGAGTTTCTCGAGTTTCTCGTCCCTCACCGACGCCTTGTGGAGGCGCTTGGAGTCTCGGGAGAACTCATGCAGGGCCACGACCTGACCGTTGCGCTTCTTCGCAATCTGCTTCTTGGTCTTGGATAACGTTGTAGGCATTTTGAACGGCAACCCGGAAAATGAAATGACGTGGCAGGAGTGAGATGTCGTGAGTGAGACACCAAAAGCTGAGAACGAAGTAATTACTTGAGATGTCAGTGTCTGTGCCCCACGATGAAAATGAAAATCCCATTCCAATTCTCAGTCTTCGCTGCACGCACTCTCAAGAAAAAAAAGATCGCCCCACTAAAGCCGAAAAAGGGTCCAATGAACCTGCAGCCGGATCGGGCCAAAGTGACGTTGCTCCGGAAATCCAGAGCCACCTGCGCTAAGCCCTTTCGGGAGCACCTCTCTCGCCTGGACCACAGCAAAAAAAGTCGCGATATGACCTGACGCGGTGTGTGTACCCGCGTTCCAATATAGCAGGACCAGGTCCCCCCGGACGTCCCTTTCCCGTGCAGGAAGCCGCGATTCACTCCACTGCACATCTCCTCTCCTCTGACCTCAGCGTCCGCGGTGAATTTGGTCAACTTCAAACTCCCAACTATCTCATCCCCTCCGCTACTGCGACTGCCATCCGACCGACCGCTACTTTCTCCGAGTCAAAGCGAAGCGCTAAGTGCTTTGTTTACTTTTCCCCTCGAATCACCTGACTTGGCGTGCCGACTCTGTTCAACTACGCGAATCCACCATTTGACGCGTCTTGCCTCTCGACGGATGGCCTAGAGCATCGAATTCGCCATTTTCTGTCGGGCTCGTGGCCTGAGAACCGGACTGAGAGTGACCTTCCAAGGCCTCGGAACCCCTAGTCCGCACCTTGAAGCTCTGCAAACCGCTCCCTTTGATCAACAATGGGCGTCTCAGGTACTTGCGCTCCCTTGCTTCGAGCCTCGTGCATTGCGTTTCTCACCACCACTAGGCCTTCTCCCGCTGCTCAAGTCCATCCACAGGCCGACTGAACTGAAGAAGTTCGCTGGGGAGACGCTCGGCGTCGATGCCTACGGATGGCTTCATCGTGGAGCCATCGCCTGCGCCGCTGACCTAGCCCAAGGCAAGCCCACCCGCAAGTAAGTAACACTGGCTGTGCATGATAAGCATATCCGTATGTCCGAAGTGTCGTCTCCTGACACCGTCCCAGATATGTCGACTTCGCTATGCACCGGGTGAGGATGCTTCGGCACTTTGGTGTCAAGCCTTACCTGGTCTTCGATGGCGATTACCTTCCCAGCAAGGCCGCAACCGAAGGATCCCGAGAAAAGCGACGCGAGAACAGCAAGAAGCTCGCCATGGAGCTGGTCAAGGCCGGCAAGTCATCACAGGCTCAGCTCGAGTTTCAGAAGGCCATCGACGTCACACCAGAAATGGCCCGCAATCTTATCGACGAATTGAAGAAGATGGATGTCTCGTACGTCGTTGCACCGTACGAAGCCGACGCTCAGCTCGTCTACCTCGAACGCCAAGGCCTGATCGACGGCATCCTTTCTGAGGACTCGGATCTGTTGGTCTTTGGATGCAAGCGGCTCCTGACGAAGCTGGACCAGTATGGCAACTGTATCGAAATCAACCGCAGGGACTTTTGCGCGTGTCGGGAGGTGTCACTAACGGGTTGGACGGATACCGACTTTCGCCGCATGGCCATTCTGAGCGGCTGCGACTACCTGGAGGGGATCAACAATATGGGATTGAAGACGGCTTACCGAATGCTGCGCAAGTACAAGACGCCCGAACGATTGGTCCGGATGTGTCAGTTCGAGGGGAAGCACCGCATTTCGGAGAACTACCTACCACGATTCTTCCAGGCCGAGTTAACGTTCATCCACCAACGAGTCTACTGCCCGATCAAGAAGGAGATGGTCTGTCTGACGGAGCCTGAGAAGGGCAAGGGGGTGGAGGATATGCCGTTCATCGGTGCCTACGTTGAGCCTGAGTTGGCTACAGCCGTCGCTGTTGGAGACGTCAATCCGATGACCAAGGAGACGATAATTCCTGCGCCCATGCCTGGATCCAAGTCGCCCAAGTCGGATGCAAAACGAAGACACTCCCAGTCTGCCGACGCTCTCGCAACGAATTCCTCATCAACACGCACACGACCACCCGTCAAGCCCATCGACTCCTACTTCAAGGGCCATCAACGCATTCCCATGGGCGAGATGGACAGCAACTGTTTCTCTGTCGACCCCGAACGAGTTGCAGCTCTCACTCACAATGGTCTTGTACCTCGCGTCTTCCCTCTGCCCCGGCCGTACATCGAAGGTACTTCATCACAGCCGAGTGCCCCTCGCCCCACCCGAACCGCCCGTTCGACAACCTCCCCGCGTCTTCTCCGACGGCGGACGGAGCCTATCCAGAACATGCTGGAACAGTTTGCCCCTCCGAGCTCGAGCGACTCTCGACGTGTTACCATGGGTGATTCCAAGGACCCCATGGACGACATCGACGCGCTAATGAGAGGTGGCTCTCAACGACCGCCCAAGAAGGTCCGACTTTGCGCCGAAACGGACCACACCGAAACGAAATCTGAGGAATCCCAAAAGAGCAAGTTCTTCCCCAAGAGCGGAAGCGCAAACCAGAGCAAGAAGGATAGCTTCTTGTTCTCCGACGACTTAATCGACGAGGAGTTGCTGAATCTCCCGGACCTTGACGAGTGGCACAACCCGAAACCGAAGTCAATAAGAGTCTTTGAGGAAAGCCAAAGCACAGGAGAGAGCCAAGGCACGGAAGCAACTATCAGCACAGACAGTCAGTTTAGCAAGGATGAAGAGATATCGACCACCCCTCCGAGCGACTTATCTGAGGTGGAAGAGACTTCCCAAAAGAAGTCAGAGGAGACAACATCAAGACGGTCGTCTCTGCGGAAATTCGCATACTCACAGCCGAGCCCGGCGCCCTCAAGTCAGCCGGACACCCCGGCAACGGCGGTCTCGCAGCAATCGTCAATCTTCACGCCGTCCACCGCCGCCCCCTCGACCGCAGCGTCCTCAATCACCTTCTCCGCCGGCTCGTCCATCGCCGCGTCCAAGGCAACCCCGATGCTCACTCCTCTCCAGCGTCTCGGTGCCCGCGCCCTCCAGCGAAAGAACCCGCCGGCGCGCCGGACCTTGTCGCCCACGAAGAGCTCGATCCAACGGAGCCCCAAGCGCAGCCCCCGGAAGAACCGGCTGCTCAAGTCGATCCCGGTCAACCCCTCATTCGTGCCGCTCCCCAAGGTCGACCTGGCCGAAGTCGAGGCCCTCAACGCGCCGTGCGGAAGCGAGGACCAGCTCGTCCCCGATAGCGACGGCGAGAACGACGACGTCTTCTGCGCCCCGGACGAGCCCGGACGAGACTCCCGCCCCAGGGCTCTGAACCTCTCCCGGTTCGTGTACAACTGAATCATAACGAAAAACCCCATGACGACTCGTCGAATGCGATACCCCAACGCGACGTACAGGATTTGAACCCATCGCGCGGTGCCCGTCCCAGGCACATGATCATGATATCCTCCTCCCCGAAAGGGAGGGACAAACAACCAACTTTTTTAAGACGTTAATGGAAACATTCAAAGGAGAAAGCATTTGGACTTTTTACGCTGTATGGAATGAGAAGCAGCATTTGTAGCCACACACCCCTTTCGCGCGTGGGCCCAGAGGAAAGGCGAAGAAGGGTAAACGGGGCGGGTGGTATTGGACTCGGATTGGTCTTTTTGTATGCATTTCTTTTGCCCTCCCGAGAGGCATAGGAGTTTTTTAGCCGTGGTAGGAAATACATCTTGCGAGGAAGGACATTTTTAAAACAAGCAATTATTCGAGAAAAACTTCTTCCCAATCAAAGGTTAACCAGAGATGAGAGATGAGTGATGAAGGAGATGTCGACGTCGACTCGTCCGGACGGGGTTCCGTCGCCAAGAGATTTCCCATCCCCCCCTGCATCAATCGCCGTCGGGGGCCCCGGCTAACGTGCGACCTCGGACCATCGTCGTCATAGTTCTCCCCTCCCCTCCCCTCCCCTCCCCCGCCGCCTCGCTCGCCCCAAGGTAGGTTCTGCAAAACATAAAACCGCGAGTCATCAACAAGTCACGGTACGCCTCCTTCAGACGAAGCACATCGAAAAAAAATTCGAATGTCGACGATCAGTTTCGGGGGCGAGGCATGTCACCGGGTTTTGCGAGAGTGGAGGAGGTATTCTGCCCAAAAAAGAGGCATGATGCATTGAATTTGCCGCTATGCCTGGGACACGCGCGGAGTCTGTGTGTGTGTGTAACCGGAAAAAAAAACAAGACAACCTGTACCGTACACAATGCCCATGATGCGCTTTCCCTTCTAGCGCTCTCTGAAAACCGTTTCCCTATGTAAAAAAGTGTCATCATCTTTGGGGTTCTCTTTCTCGTGCCGCTTCCGATGGAAAGCCAAAAGACCTCCTGACTGGCGGGGTAGTCGCCTTTCTCCATACTGTTTGTTGCTAGACTGGCGTGGTAGTCTTGAGGGTCGGGGCTGTATGTAGAAGCCCGCTTGGCGTTGTGAAAAACTCCGAATTCATCTCTACGTGCTCTCTCTAAGCCGGTTTGCCGTACTGTGCTGTTCTTATCAGCGGCGACTGCTGCTTGTGGCGGCACCTGTCGGCAGGTTGATGAGATCGACGTTAAAGGTCCAACGACCTGCGCGAGAGTTAGCATTGAATTTTATGAGGGGCTCGGATAACGTACCATTGGCCAGGTTGTCCGCGGTGTCCTCGAGGAGAATGATGCGCCGCTTCTTACAGTACGACGTTTTGTCCATGATGTCGACCTTCAACTTCTTGTCGCAAAGCTCCGTGACCGGCTTCTCGAACATTTCTGACAGGGCCTCGACGGCCATCTCCAGGTCCTTCTGGTTGTCTTCAAAAATCTCCGTAAGATTGTTGCGAGCAAGATAGAAGGCAAAGGCGTAGGTCCACTTGAGGGTCTGACGGCATGTTTGCAGTGTCTGAGACGCCTGGTTGAGATACTGCACCTCAATCCAAGACATTCCCGAGGCGGTCTGGAGCTGTACCATCTTCTTCTCTGTCTTATGGTATATGTCCTTGTCCAGCTTGGCTGACTGCTCGTGGTTTGCGTATCGATTATAGTAGTGCAGGTAGCGCTCTAGCGATATCCTGGACTTCGCCTGGGCATCGCGAGCTTCGGTGCCGCTTTTCTCCTCGAAACGGTTGCAGTTGTACCAGCTGGTGCCGTGCTCTGACCACAGACCCATACACATCCAGCAAAATTCGTGCTTGCATTTCCTGCAGGTCATGTGGTTGCAGCCTCCGTTCTTCTCGATCGTCGAATTGCACTTGGGACACTCCTTTGTGTTCGCCGAAATCCAGTTCGCCGTTTCCGAGTCATCGGCACATTTCTTTAGCCATCTCTTGACAAGCTCGCAGGGAGCGGGTTGGTGGTCGTTTAGTATGCAGCCGAAACAGAAGCGGTGCCCGCATCCGCAAGCTACTGTTGGGACGATCTTGTCGAGGTCCTTCTTCTTGATGCCACACTCGATGGCATTCGGACAGTCCGGCGCAGGACACCACTTGAGGGCATCCTTGTCCTCTACATATGTTCGGTTCAGCAGTTCGTGGTATCGTAAGGCGAGCTCGGGGGTGACGAGAAGATCGAGGGACTTGGAGTCGATGATGCGGCCGCAGCCCTCGGTGGGGCACTGGATGCGTGCAGCCTCGCCCTCTTCGCGGATCTTCTGGGTTAGGTAGTGGCGGTAGCAGTCTACGCAGTACCGGTGACCACACTTCAAAGAAAACGTCTGGAGACCGTCCTCGTCCTCGCAGCAGATGTCGCACATGAATCCCGGGATGGCCTCCAGTTTTGGCGGGCCGGTGACGTTGGACCCAAGACCGGCAGCCTCCAGAACCTTATTGGGAGTGTCCATGTAATCTTCGATCAGACGTTCCTTGTTCCACCTGAAGTGCCGCAACAATATCGCGACATCTTCCTTGCGGATGTTGAGGATCATGTTAACCTCGTCAATCATGTCATCCTGTTGGGCTTGGATGTCTTTGGGCTCGTAGACTTTGTAGGTAATGTCGTAGGCCACCTTCTTCTTGCTGTCCGAGTCCTTGACTATGCCGAGGTCGACGTCGGGCTCGTCATCGAAGTCGTCCTCGTCGAAGTCTGTGAGGGCAAACGCGTCAGAGAAGTCAAGGTGGGCATGGTTAGGAACAGAAAACTCACCGTCAGGACCCGACATGTCGTCGCCGCTGTCGTCTTGCATGATCTCGTCCTCGCTGGAGAGAGCGGACATGAAATCCTCCTCGGAATCCATACCGTTGCTTGCAGTAGTGACAGGTGTTGGGGGGGCGTCCTGAGTGGCAGCCGAGGCGATCCTCTTGTTGGGCAAAACGTCTTGGGATTTGGAGGATATCGTCGCCTCAGCGGCCTTTCGCTTCCTGGTGGTGGGAGGAATCGTGCCGACTTTGGGTGGAGGCGAGGGGAGGTTTCCGCAAGTGGAAACGACGAGACTCGGAGTCTGGGTAAGAGGTAAAGACGTGCGTGCGAGCGAAGAGGGAGGGGTTGCAGTGTCGAGTATCGAGTATCGGACGTGGTTGGGTGGGAGTCACTGTAAAGTGGAGGGGCCGATAACGTCCAGGCTGCGATGATCCAAGGCTGAGGCCGGGATGGATTGGTAGCAGGCAGAGAATGGCGGAGAGAGGGTTTGGGAGAGGTGCCGCCTCGGAGGAAGAGTCACGGTCGCCGGATTACTAACGGCGGAAGGACTCGGTCGGGCAGCCTGTGGTTGGGATGTGGAAGGAAGAGGCGAAGAGCGGTCGGGTTTGTAAGGATGCGGGAAGTGAGTAAAGTAGAGAGAAGAGAGCAAAGTAAGGCGTGGAGCGAGAGCGAGTACAAGCAGCGGTGGTGGTGGTGGTGGTGGGATGGGTTGCGGCGGTTGGCGGTTGGGTGGATGAAAGGCGGGAGGAAGTCGGGAGGGCGCGGGCGGTGTTAGGCGTGACTTGTCGCAGTGCGGTGCGAGGCAAGGCGACCAGGAGGCAGTTCAGTTAGTGACCTGACCTGAAAGGTGCCGCCTGGGCCTGCCTGGTCAGGTCCTGCTGGTTTGTTGGAGTCGGTGGGCGCGGGCGGATGACGGAGTTGTTGGTTGGAAGGCACGATGGAGAGCGAGGTACTTTGTGTGCTATTCATTGAGGAAAGATACTTCTGCCTTCACCACCCTGTCTGTTCTGCCTAGGTTCTTCTGCAAAGGACTGGAGTTGCTGACTGAGAGGATGAGTGCAAGTCCAGATGCCTGTGTCTGGCTGGGCATTTGAATCCAATGGCTGACATGAGACTATTGGATTTACCTATTATTCAATCTCACCCATTTTCCATTCTCCTTTTCAAGCGCAGGGTTGAAGTGTGTACCTAGACCGCCATGATTTGTGCTGCGGCTTCTGCGGTTCTGAAGCATCGTTCGAGGGGCGCTCTATGGCGGCGTCTCATATGCAGTCCCAGTCCCGTCATGTTTGCTATTAAGTTGCTGTAAAAAGGCGTCAAGGGCCACCGCCATGAAGCCAGTCCAGTCGCAGCCTCCCCCCGTGCCCGGCGTCCTTCTCGTCCAGTCGCTGCAGTCGACAAATGTGCAGGTGACTCCTTGTCAGTGAGCGCGTCAATGCCCCTCGCCCTCGAAATGCCCCTCTCTCCCTCACTCAGAAGGCCTCCCTGTCCTGCCTGCGTGATGCTGGCTGGGTCTGTCTGGGTTGGTGTGGGTGGGTTGCATGACGCTGGCTGGCTTGCCCTGAGCGCCACCAGTCAGGATTCGGCGGCCTGCAGGCTTCCATTCTTAGTCAGCTGATCTTTATCGATAAGCCCCTGAGCTTAGATAAGCGCCCGGTGCCGGCGGTCCCCTTGCATTTGTCAGGCGGGAACGGCCCGGCACCGGCACCATGTGGCCTTCGCCGGGTCGGCCAGGTCGGGTTCACCCCGCCGGCTCTCGTCTCAACCCAGCCGGCTCCTCCGTTTTACAATAAGACCAGGGTTTTGGCCATGTGCACTCGTTGTTGCTGGTTAAGGGTCTAATATCTGAGCCTATAAGTTCCCTCGCGTGTGAATTGGCTCGGTTTGGAAGACTGCTCATCAACTTGATTGGAGCTCACATACTCATGGCGTTTCGCGAATCATTGGTAGATCTTAACATTGATCTAACGGCACACGCTTTTTTATTCTCTTCTTATAGCTGATTGAGCCTCGTCTTGAAATCTCTTCATCATACTTATCCTAGAACCTTGTCGGCCAGAGAGACTATCCCATCAGTTAGCAATCGTATCCCTGGACTTGACAGTTCAACTCACCCTTGGTGCCGATGTTGTCGGGCTCAACGTGGGCCTCCTTGACCTTGCCGTCCTCGATGACAAGAGTGTATCTCTTGCCACGGAGGTTGCCGAAGATGGGAACACTCTCTTCGAAATGGACATCAAGCGTCTTGGTGAACTCGGCAGCCGGGTCGCCCAAGAAACGGATCTGCGACGTATTTAGCACTCAATCCCTCAATCACATAGCAACTCAACGTACGCCGCTGTCGTGTGCAGGGTCCAGCTGCTCGCCCCAAGCCTTCATCCTGTGAACCAGTTAGCATCGCACTCTCTCAACCAATCTCGAGGGTTCGGAAGCCTTACACAAAGGGGTCGTTGACCGACACGACGAAGACGGGGCCGGCCTCCTTGAGCTTGGGGTGGTTGATGTACGAGGGGACGTGGGTGGCCGAGCACGCGGGCGAGAAGGCGGCCGGCACGCCGATGATGATGCCCGTCTTGACCTTGGCGAACTCCTCGGCCAGGTTGACCTTGTTGCCGGGCGAGTTCTCGACGAGGTACGGCGCGTCGGGGACCGAGTCGCCGACCTTGACGAAGGCGCGGGGCGTGGAGCTGAACGCCCTGGCGGCCGGGGCCGCGGGGCGGGCGAGGGCGACTCTTCTAGCGGCGGCGCGGAAAGCCATTGTGTGTATCTGTGTGCTGTGTTGGTGGATGTGAGTTGGTCTAGATGAACTTTGATTGAAGTTGAAAACGACGGCGCGATGTTGGATGGATCAATGTTTTTGAAGCTCCCTCACTTCCCCCAGCTGAAAGCTTAAAGCTCTGGCAGAAAGAGGCGGGGGCAGGGGGGGCTGTTTCCCCGATTGAGACAGTGGCAGACTCGCTTGGCTGGAGCTGGGAAATTACAGCATGACATCACAGCGACGTGCCCCCAATCGCCGACCTTCCCTGTGAGACAACCAAATAATGCCAACCTGCGGTCTTCGTAAAAAAGCTCGCCATGCAGGTCTCTGATAATGTCAGTCCCCGAAAAGCCTCACCTTTCTTTTTCCTCGCTGATTTTGGAATCGAGTATCTCTCAAGGTTCACGACGTCGACTCTCATTCCCGGCTTGCATCGACTATTGAGGCTTGGGTATCATTCATCATTAGGGTATTCCTCCGTCGGCCGTCGCGGCCATCTTTCTCTAATCCCGGGCTTCTCTTCGCCATTAACGTCATCTCCCGTTGCCTTCGACCAACCCTGCCGTCAATCATTCCCTCCTTCAATGGGCCCTCAGCTCCTGCCTCAAACTCCCGTCATCCTCCGGCGCGCCGACGTTGTATCTTTTTGACTCAAGACTGTCCATCGTCAGCATTCACATCCCATCCGCAGAGAGAGGTGATTCACAGACCTCCAAGTCAAATTGCCGGTGCAGATGGTCTTCAGAGCCTCGGTCACCTGCTTGATCTCCTCGGCCTCGCCGCGGTGCTGGCGGATCAATCTCGCCTCGCAGACGTCGAAACTCTTCACGCATTTCTCGATCTCTCCGACAACGTGCTCGACCACCTCCTGCAGCTCGCCGTGATCGCCGTTCCAGAGGAGTACAGGCACGACGTTGAATGTTCGTCCTTTGCGCTAGGAGCACGTTAGTCACCGGCCGCTGGAGGACCTTCACCCTCGACTTACCATTTCTTTGCTCAGCGATAGCAGGTCGTTCGTCCTTTACTCCGTCAGTCCATCAACCTCAACACGGGCTCGACGCGACTCACAGTCCGACGATGGTGCATACAGCATCCAACATGAGCTTATACGGCGTCGAGCCGCTCACGAATCCAGGCAACTGAGTTCCCGCGACGAACCTGCAGCCGTCAGCAAACCATCGCATAGCCCGCCAAGTTCCTCTCACTCACTCGGCCAAAGCACACAACGGCCCAGCACCCGCCGTCCGCTTGCGAAGATCCTCGTAGTACCGGTCCGTCGGTACTTCACCGCTCTGGATGTATCTCATCTCCGAGATGGTCGAGTCGATGTAGTCGAACAGGCTGACTCTCAAGTTCCTCCGCTGGTCTACACAGAAGTCAGCATTCAGACAACAGCAGCGCACACTCAACACGCTCACATTTGTCATAGTTCCGGCACATCACGTACGCGATCTGCTGGAAATCGGCGACCACGCTCGCAGTGGGCGGGTCCCTAGGCACGTCCGACAGCAAGAGATAGAGGGCGATGTACTCCTTCGTCTTGAGGCGGAACTCTCGAGCCCGCTCCGCATCCTCGTACTCCAACGTCTCGATGTAGTCATCGAGGCGGCCCTGCCAGAGCACCATCTGGGTCAGGGTCTTGAGCTGCTCCAGCGACGCGTTGGGCCAGAGGCTATGTTCCCGTCAGCAAGTGCTGGTGAAAAGACACTCTCAAACAGAGAAACTCACCAAGATGCGAGCAAGGCGGGGTTCGCCTCCATCACATTGGCCTTATCCTTGGCCGAAGCCGTCCTAGATCCCGTCAGCCTCAAAAATCATTTTCCGGCTCGGAAAACCCCGGATTCTACTCACCGATCGAGAATCTCGTTGATCTGCGCCTCGATGTCCGAGCAGTGCGCGTTCTTCCCCGACGGCCAATGGCTCATCATCCCCTTCAAGTCGGGAACAACCATGACCTGGCCATCCAGACGCCGCGCCAGCTCCGCGCTGTCGGTATTTTTCTTCGTCATATCTCCCTTCCTCGGTCAAGACACAGAACTACGTTTCAAAAAGAAATGAAAATTCGCCTTCTAACGTTTCTCGGGGGTGTTGTTTTGGCCTCGCGTCTCGTTTATGATGAGGGTCGAGGTGGTTTTTGGGTGGAGCATGGCGAGATTAAGTCAATGCTACCGAACGCATGGCAGGGGGGGGTTGTTGGATTGATTGTTGTATGCGACCTTGACAGCGGGAAGAGGGGGGGAAGGGGGAAGGGATCATCGTCAACACACACACACAAACACACCCTTGGCGAATCAGTGATTCACTCACGTATTTGGGGGGTTTGTTGGGCAATTGATACTCATTGATGCGGGATGGGCCGTTTGGTGGTGGGAATCGTGGGGTTCAGATGGGGGGCGATGTGCTTTGATAACATGAAACGGGGGGTTTGTGCCTTTTTCACCGAGGCGTTATTCACTTCGGTGAACGGTGTAGACCTTTGGTGGGCTAGGTGTGTTTTTTGAGCAGTGATGGGCTGAAAGGTTCAGCTTTCTGGGCGAGGTATGGATTGTAATCCTTGTCCTTTTGGCATGCCGATCACGCAATCTCGGCGACGTTGGTGTTTGTCGAAACAAATCCAGTCATCAATCCTCCGCCGATTACAACTCTTCAAACATACAACCAAGTGGTTTTCCCACCCTACTTCTACACCCAGCAACACGACTCAAGCAGCTTTCGCAAGTTGCGTCTGAGTATCCCGCCTGAGAGGACCAAAACCCGGAACGATTGGGCGCTTGGGTCTCGTGTAGCGTTGAGAAGAAACGATGCAGACGCGTCGGTTCTTCGTCGCCGTTGGAAACCCCTCCGTTATCGAAGCCGATTGGACTGCGGGGGAGGGGTCTTGGATCCGGGGCCGAGGACGGACGGACGGACCATTCCCCGGCGGACTGGGCCGGCCTGTCGGGTCTTTTCCGTGGCGGGGGGTCTGCTGCCGCCGGTGTTTGACGACACGCGGCTTTGCGGGCTTTGTGGCGAGCAATGCCTTTGGGGGCCGGCTTGATGAATTTTGGATGTTGGACATGTATGATTTGAGGTGTTTATGCAATGTTGGTGTGTTCATCGACGTAAGTGATTCGGAGATGCAGAGACATACCATACCGTCTTGATCGCTGCTGCCGACATATACGCAATCGGCAACAAACGTCGAGCGGATATTCAGAGAAAACGATTGCTGATTTGTACATGACTTACGAGTGGGCTTTTCTCGCAAGTGAATCCAAAACCGCATTCGCTTGCCTTTTTTCGGATGCAAACCCAGCGACGACGGACTAAGGTTCTCCAGTTGTCCTGGCGTTGAGAGAAATCATCACGTCTGAGGGGGGCGATTTCCGAGAACCGTCGCAGGACTTATACCGCACGTACGGGCCGCCGAACCCGAGACAGTAAAGAAACCGGGCAGCGTTCCCCGTCTCATTTCCTCCGGAAAAGGTGCCTCATCCGGGAAGATACCCTATCCCTCCTCTTCGGCCCGTCCTTTGACACGACGGCGCCGATCTGTACAGAGTCCTCCGAAAACGATGAAGCCTGACTAGAGTCCACGGGCAGCGGCGATAGACCCCTCGACCCAGGCAGCTCCTCTCTCTTGGTCGATGACCGGACTAGCCTTCCAAGTCTCCAGTCACCGAGCGATTGCTCGCTCCTATCAGAGTCGCACACCTCAAACCCCTCACCTCGCCTGATGTCGATCAGACTTCTCCATCCCGGCGCCGCGGTATCCAACGCCGCCGTCGTCAACTCGGGCATCCTGCTCCTCACGTATGACGCCATGTCGCACCTGCAGACCAGCTCCAGAAAGGACCGCGGTTCAAAGTTGTCGTCTCTCGTCCGGTCGAGCAGAGTCGCGATGGCATGTCCAAAGTCCCAGCTCTTGTTCGCGCCCATGATGACGGCCTCGAGATCGTCCAACGCCCCCACCTCGGCCCGGTCCGAAAGGACCTCGATCCGCCGGGCGTAGTACAGAGCCCCCAGAACCCACTGCCTCAGGTGCGGACGGATATACACCAGACGGTGCTGGTGGACCAGCGACCTCAGCAGCCCGACGTTGGCGTCGAGGAGTATCTTGTCCGGGTTGAACCCGCCGCCGGCCACCCGCGCCAGCTGCGCCGCGACGTCCTCCGTCTTGATGTAATCGACGACGGTCCTGTGCAAGAAGCCGACCCGCTGGTCGAAAAGCTTGGGCGTGTCCGGCACCGGCGTGATGAAGATGAGGTCCTTGCACTGCGCGACGAGCTGCCGCTTCTTGGCGTCCAGCGCCCTCGCCCGCTCCAGGTCCACGTCCGGCCAGTCCCTGAGGAAAGGCAGAGCCTCCCTGGACGGCGCCCCGTCGCCGAACTCCATGAAGTAGAACGCCACCACCGGGAAACTGCTCGCGGCGTGGGCCAGGGTCAGGAAAAGCCGCGCCGTGCGGACCCTGTACACGTCCTCTATCGTCGCCAACATCCTATCAAACGTCTCCTTCAGATCCGTCGGGAGGCCGCGCAGTCTCGTCTGGAGATCTCGGATGTTGTCCTCGTACTTCAGTCCTCGTACGAGGGACCGCACGACGAGGAACACCCATAGGAACACGCCCTGCGCCCGTCTGGTGATCTCGAGAGAGAGCGCCTCGGCATCCTCCCCGCGCCGCCGCTGGAGTTCGTCGAACCGCTCGTTGCCGGCGAGGTTATCCCGCACGAACCTGTGTATGTCCGCAGTCGTGAGGTCGTGCAGGTAGAGTTTCCACCTCTGCTTCTCAAAGGCGTCGGAGAACTCGATCCACGGCCTGCTCGACGCGCAGACCTTGACGCGGGGCAGTTTCTCCAGTCGCTGGACGATGTCGACCATCTCGGCGGGATCTCCGTGGTACTCGTCCAGGCCGTCGATGAAGAGGCATATCTTCCACGTCGCGTTCTCCGCCTCGCCCAGGTTGTCGAAGGCTCCGAGGAGCTCGGCCCGGCTCCATGTGCTGAAAGAGTCGGCGGAGGGCGAGTTCCACCGCCTCGGACACGCGACGGGCATGAGGCCGGTTTGAAGGGTGAGGATCTGAAACAGGAGTGCTCGCAGCAGCCCCTCGTGTGATTTCTGTATCGTAGTACCCGAGCTCCAGAAGTAATGTTGGGCAATGATGAGACTGCCATCGCCTGCCCACTTCGAGAGGAGGCGGTTGGTCTTGGCGTGGTGCGTCAGGAACTTCATCAGAGTGGACTTCCCCGAGCCCGCCTTGCCAGTCACCCAGAACACGCCGTCATCTTGCTGAAGCCATTCTATGAAGGTGCCGCTGGCCATGCCGACCGTGCTCTTGTCGGAGTTGCCTTTGAAAATCCACTCAAAGGTCTCGCGATGGGCGTCCGGTATGGCCCATTCTCTCTCCTCGAGCTGGCCGAAGTGCAACGAATCCAAAATGCCGTTCCTCTTCTTTCCGGCGACCGAAAGCATCGAGTCTGTGAACACAAGGACCTTTTCAAGACTCTGCTGAGGACTGGGTGGCTCCCCGTCTTGCACGACTGGCACGTGGACGATTGCGTCGGGCGGAGGTGTCTGGTTGGCAACCCGGATTTCCCGTATGATTGTGTCCAACTTCTTTCCCATGTCTGCGTAGGATTCTTCACTCATCAGCCACAAGTTCCGAACAGTCTGGTCAAGGCTGCTCTGCTGCTCCCTGTTCCTCGGTTACCACGATTACTCTAACAACGCGCCGATGAGACGTGATTGAAGGACCCAATCGACAGGAAGCTTACAGGAGAAGGACCAGCAGATGAGCCGAAACTTGATCCCTCAGAGCGCACAGCTTATCCCACAACTCCTTCAACTCGGATCGCTTCAAGAACGTCTTCGTGACGATCTTGACCCGAAGAAAGATATCCGACCTCGGCGCCCAGATCCCGGGGAGTTCCAGGATTCCCAAGATCTCCCCGGCCACGGCGAGACACCTCGAGACGAGATCTTGAAGGATATCGTCGTTCCTGAGGCGCTCGGGGGACGTCGGAGAGTCGAACCTCAAGCTCATGTCGTTCTTGGTCGCCAGCGCGGCGTCGACGTCCTCCAGACGGGTCTCGGTGCCCTTTGCAATCTTGTTGAGGGAAACCCTATTCGAGTAGTAACGCGTGCCGTCGGCAATGAGCCTCAAGTCGATGTCCTCCTTCAGGGTGCCGTCCGGGCTCTTGAGCAGCTCGTTCATCTTGGAGACGCCCTTGACGGCGTACTCGAGGAACTGGGCCACGTTCCCGGCGAGCGCCACGGCGGCGATGGCCTCCATGGGGGTGGGGTTGCTACGGGCTGGTGAGTGAATGATGGGGATTTGCAAACATCTCGTGGACGAGGCGAAGATGAGACCACAAGCCTTCGTTGGGCTGTGCGAAGCTGCCTGCGGCTTGCCAAGCCTGCTTGTGCAGGCGAGCTGAATGGGGTGGTGCTCTTCTGACATGCATACCCCTCATGCTGAGAGGCTACATACACACGTGACGTATCACAACCGCGCCGCAATCTCTCTCGATCGGGACCATGGCGCTTTTCATGATGGATAGGGATGAGCGGCCCCGGTAAAATCGGCCCATGGAAAATGTTATCGGAAGCAATCGCTTTTTCAAACCATTGCGTGGCATATCGCCGTATTCAGCGACCACATGTGTGTCTCGTTCGCATGGAGGAGTGAAGTTGTTGCAATATGCCGTGTAGGTTATCAACGTCATGTTCACTGAACAACGAAAGAAGCGAAGCGAAGGGCGTCATAATCGACAACTAATTATAGGCTGGACATGTCTGTCGTTTCAAGTAACGGTAAAACAAGTTGGTTTTATAATTGCGAAAGCCTCAGGAATCTAAGACTTTTCGTCATAGTATTACCTCCTACTATAACTCAACCGCGAAACTACGACTCGCAAGCCGTCTAAGATTCATAAAACATGACGAGGTATCTGAGAAGAAACAGGAGAGACAGCAAAACCGCTATCTATCCCCACCCAAAAAGAGCAAAGTTGCCAAACCCGTGTCTATCATATCCCATTTGGCCACCCCAAAAACCCTCGAGCACGAACGTGCCATGCCCACCAAAGCGAAAATCGCAAGAAAAAAACCGATTTCGTTTCCCTGGTATCAAAAAAAGGTGAAATCCCCCACATCCTTCACTCTTTCCAATTCCCTACCCCTTCAAGCCTCAATGTTCCAAAACTCAACGCGCCTCACATCATCGTCTCCTCCCTCGCAACGAACCCCTCGAGCTCCATCCCGACGTGCTTCGTCCGGAGGTGCCTGACGAAGTTGTCGCGCCGGTTGTACACGTGGCCCGTCATGGCCTTGCGGCACCCGGCGACGCGGCACCGGTAGCCCTCGGCGTCGGCGGCGTCGACACCGTCGGACGTGCCGTGCGTCTTGCCGTGGCGCTTGAGGTCCTTCTGCGTCGCGAAGGCCTTGTCGCACCCGGGGGAGGGGCAGAGGTACTCCTTAACGTGGTACCGTTCGTGTTTGCTGTCGCGGCCGTGTCAGTAAAACGTCATCGTATAGAAAAAAAAATAGACTTGGTGGCTGGGGGAACTCACGTCAGATCGCTCGGTCTCTTGAACATCTTCCTGCAGTGGTCCCAGCGGCACTCGAACCGCAGACGGGAGATATCAATAGCCCCAGCGACGCCACCGGCGGAAGCAGCAGCAGCAGCAGCGGACGCGGGCGCAGTCACGGAAACGGGACTCACGACACCGCTGCTACCACCGCTACCACTCCCGCCGCTGTCGCTCTCATTCTCGATTAAGGGGCTCAGGGTCGGGCTCGACCCCGAAGAAGAGGAGGGGGTGCCGAGTGGACACTCCGTGACACCAAGTGCCGTAGGTGATCTCCATGGCGGCGGCGGCGGAGCTCCTGTCACCGGAGACGACGCGCACGCGAACTGGAGGGGGGGAGGGGGATCCGTGACGGATTCGAAAAAGGCGTTGGAGGAATCCGGGGAGTAGTAGTGCTCGCAGTAGCAGATTTCGTTGCCGAGTAACACGCAGTAACAGGAGTCGAGTAGGTTCGGTCGTGTGCTGGTGTCCAGGTAAAACGCCACCTTGGTCGACGGTGTGTGGTTTTGTTGACTGTGGGTGGTTTCGAGCTGGAGCTCCTTGTCAGGAGGGCCAGAGGCGATTGAGATGGGATGTGAGGGGGCGACTAGAGGCAACAGCGAGCCCGGTTGAAGACGGGGGGTGCTTTGACCGAGTCAAAGAATTTAGGCGGGGGAAATTCCCCGCATGCGGCTTCTCAGAATGGTCGATGATACTCCGGGGAGGTTACCAAAAGAGGTATTGGGTGGTTTTTGCGGTAAGCTGTTGGTGGTGGGTGTTTGGGAGTAGTGATGCTATCGGGCCATTCCGGTGGGTTGTTGTGTGTGAGAATTCGGGGGTTGTCAAAGATCCTTGGGAAATATTCAGGATCTTAAAAGCGGTGTTCGGCTCCGGGGTTCTAGGTACGGAATCTCGGAGGTGAGAGGTTGCTTTGCGGTCCGGCGATCGGCGGGGTCCTTCGGAGGTTATCAAATTGTGGGGCACGGTACGAGTGCGGAAGAAAAAAAAAAAAAGTCGAGAAGCTTTCTTTCGATTTGCCTTTCGCGGAAAATCAAGCCCAAACCGGGCCGCGCCTCTACTTAAGTAAAACCAACGTCCCCAACAGCCCAGCATTCGTTCTGGGGGCGGTGCAATCGACGTGGGGAGGGGGCCTCAAAAAACGTGAAGAAAGCGGCGCTAACGTGTCCGCCCATTGGCTACAAGGGTCGCATGTGTGGGTGACTTGCACCAACAAGACCAATTGGAAAAGAGAGGAAATGGTCGCTTCGGGAATGCTGCATGCGTGCCCAGCGTACATGGTAAAAGCAACACTCGTTGGGCTCCGCTCCGCCTGCGGTAGGGGACGGTCTGATTCGTCCGGAGATGGGGGCGAGCGATGTCATGACGCCAGAGGGAGGAGTGGATTCGGGGAGCCACGGGACCCAGACCGTATTCCGTGAGAGAGAGAGGTCTGGATTGTTTGGAGGTGAGATGTACGGGGAGGCTAAGGTGAGGTTGGGTGAGGAATCATCACGACGGTGTTGAGTAGTGCGATGGAGGCTCTAAATCGCTAGTGATTAGGCATGACGTTGATATCAACCAAGATATCCCTCACTCACGACTCAGACCTCTGATTCTCGGTCTGACTCTCACCGCTCTCTCGGTAATCTCCCCGCCGTCAAAAACCCACAAAGATCTGACGGGGAACATTCTCCCGCCTTTTCCATTGCGATAACCTCACACGGGCTCCGCCTCACCTTGATCGTCACGTCATTGGCCGCCCACCGCCTTCCCTCCCCTGGTGATAATCAAGCTCATCTGATATCCCGGGGCAAATGGCCTTCCCCAAAGGACGGACCTTGGCGCAGGGCTCCGCCTCGCTCGGCATGGATCCTGGGAATAAGGATGGCGAGAACGGCTCGAGGCAGATTCGACCTCACATCATGTTATGAATGAAGCCGCACTCGACATACGGCCTAGACGTAGCCTCGTCGGTCGTTCCGGAAAGACTTTATTCATTGCATTTCACAACGGAATGGGGCTTCCATGGTCAGGTGCGGCCGGAGTCAAGCCAACACCTGCAACACCTGGGATCTCCGGCGAGCGGCGTGGCGTCAACAGCCCATATGAAGGATCCGTCGCGAGGCTAAGCACTCCGGCCCGGTCCAACATCTCCGCGGTGGACGCGGTGGTCGTCCAGCACGCCGTACGAGGTCGGGCCGCGAAAGTCGGAAAAGCCAGGAACAGCCGCTGTCGGTATCGGATCCCGATTCGCGGTGAATGCTACGTGCACTCGCATGCTGCATGAGGCATTACGAAGTTGCCGTGGCAGCGGACGGCCCTCGCATGTCGCATAGTCGCATCGAACACACGAGCCACGGCGACGACGTCGTCATCCGAACACCCAGCGTCGATTTTGGGTTATCTGCAGCTCCGGCGGTTGAACAAACACCACACAGCGCCGCGGAACGCGACTTGTCGGGTTTGGCAGACGTGCAAAAGATGGTTCGTGATGTTGGCAGAGAAGCTAGAAAGCCCGAATGCCCTCCCTTGGCGTGCGTCGTGTCCATCGCAACGGCCGCGAAAGAGGCCAGTCCGAGGAGGGGAAGGACATCTCGCATCTTGTAGAGACGCACTGGGATCGGTGTCTCTGGCAACGAGGTTGGAATGGCCGACTCCGGACCGATGAATGTGAGGCCAGAACCTCGTAGGTTTGTCGAGGTTGTTGGTTTGGTCTGGGAGAGGTTACATCGAAGTGAGCATCGTTGTCGCGTGGTCTCCAATGACCATGCAGGTTCTCCAACTCTCGAGGTTTGGTGATGCCCTCTTTCTTGGCGCGTACGGCGGACGAAAACATCACCACCACCTCGTGAGCGCGAAGGCAAAAGACGAAGTCGCGA
The DNA here is from genome assembly GCF_011947395.1 of Colletotrichum karsti. Lineage (NCBI taxonomy): Eukaryota > Fungi > Ascomycota > Sordariomycetes > Glomerellales > Glomerellaceae > Colletotrichum > Colletotrichum karsti. Next base: position 232,131 of record NW_024065931.1, read on the forward strand.
TGCTCGTTGACTTTTGGGAGCATGAAGGTAACGTCATGCAGCTGGTGACCTTGGCATCATGACTCGGGTGATCTGGGAGAGAAGGGACGGAGGGGAACGGGAGCGGGAGGCGCGTGGCCGCCAATGTCCCATGTCTTGACTCGGCGCCGATCCGTGTCTCGCTCAGATCTCGCGCGCCGTTACAAGTATTCTTAATTTTTTCCTTCCAGGTGATCTAGAAGATCCGCGGTCTTGAGAAAAGTTGGATTTGAGATGATACGTACCGTTGCAAAGCTGATCTGACCGCCTGGTCGGATGATGGAGTGGATGCTGGTGTAAGAGACGGCATGTTTGTCTGGTTATGCTGGAATACGGCCAACCTAACCGTTGTAAAATCGAGGATACTCAGGCCAAACATGCAAACACTAGCGCTGCGATCCGTCTTGGCTTCCGTGAAGACATCTGTCAAGCAATGGAACATTTTGGCGTCATCAAGCAATCGCGACGTGGAGGGGCACCTGCCGTTTGTTTCTTGCTGCTGTGGTGAGGGGCACACCTCCACTAAACCGCGGACCCCACTTTTCGGCCGTTTTAGTGTCTGAAAGAAGTTCAAAGTCAAAGAAAGAAAGGTCAGAAACATTTCGAATCCTCACTCATTCATTGTCCACCATGTCTCACTCCTCATTCCAAAATCAACAAACCCTCTCACATGGTTATTGTTTACTCCCATCATACAACCCCGCATCGTCCTCGCCAGAAACGTGGTTCCATCATGGTGTTCCGCTGCAGCAAGGCCGCTGAATCCCCGGCCGCGCGCCGAGGCACTAACCACCACCGGTGACGGAAATCCTGGCCACCCGACCAATGAAGATCCGGGGAAGAGGGGCCTTTCCTTTCTGGCTTCTTTGCGGGGTGTTTTCCTCTCTGTCTCTCATTCACTTGCTTTACTCACTCACTTCTGTTTCTTCACCTCTACCCCAATGTCAACACTCGAGTTGGAGAAGTCGGCGGGGTGGTGAGAAACAAGGGCCACGAGAGCCAGCCACCTGCCAACCGCGCAGACTGTCATGAGACCTGTCTCTGGTGTGTGATGCCACCTCTTTTCCCCATTCTCTCTTGGCGTCGTCGTGAGGTACCTCTGATTTCTCATCCCGAGGCGTATTCCAACACCAAGAACATGGCCAGAAATCATGTACCACATGCTGCCGGCGCCGGTGCTACTGCTTCTGAGGCAGCGGCGGAGGCCAAGCTAAACCGATGGCACTACGACACGCTTGGCCGTTGCCGTTTCTGCCCTTTTTTTTCTGCTTGCTGCCCGCGGCGGCTGCATGTTTTGAACGAGAAAAAAATAAAGAAGGACCCTTTGAAAGTTCGATTAACTACTCGGCCGTTGATAAATACCGCCGTTTCTCTCTTGACGTCCACGATCTTTCGTCTCTCTCAGCACCAGTATCTCCCACAAAGCATTTCTTTGAGCTCTCGATATCTCACTCTCGCCAAACTCGGCGTTTCCAGCTGAACCAGCGACTGCGCCTCTCTCTCCCGCAAGCTTTCGTCCTAAGAGTCCACACTCTACCTTTTCCCTGACACGTTCCGCTACTCAATCCATCCCAAGTCTGTCGATCAGGGACAGCCCTCAGGCCTCTCCCCTCCCCTCAGTACAGCCCGCCTGCTTACCCGCACCGTCTCGCCCGGAGACTTTGACACTGGTTCTCTATAAGGAACACGGGGGAGCCGGACTCGCCTAGCCATGCGGCAGAATCTCCTCTTCACATCCCTCCTGTCGACACTGCTCGCCGTGGCCCCGACGACGACGTACGCACTCCCAGGATTCTTCCCAGACGCGGCAGCAGCAGCTTCGTCGTCAGCATCAGAACAGCACCTCTCACAAGAACTGAGACGCTCCGCCCACGCAGCCAGAATGGCCAGCGCAGACCGCTCCGCCCGCTGGCGACCCCAGATTCACTTCTCACCGCCCGCCAACTGGCTCAACGACCCCAACGGTCTCTTCATCGACTCTGACGGCGTTTGGCACATGTACTACCAGTGTAAGTCCCTTTTTTCTTCCGTCATCAAGTTTCATATGGAATTCCTGTCTTTTTTTCGCCAATCGTCGTAGTCGGTTTTCATGACCTCAAACCGTCCCCCTATCGTCCAATTTTGAGTTGTGGAACGCATCGCGCAGGGACAAACACCAAACGCCGCGTTTTGAACACAAACCCAGCCGTATGTTCGATGGCGTGTTTCCGCCCGTTTCATTGGATCTGCGGTTTCTGCACACATTCTGCACCACGTGCTAGTGCCCGTTTGGCCGCGAAGGGTTGTTGCGACGCTGCCCAAAGACGGAAATTCTCACATGCGCGATGATGAACCGTTGCAGCGAGCCGTCACCCCGCATTTTCGGGCGGACTGAGACACCGCATTCCTCCGCATGTCTCCGGGGGCCGCACTGTTTGAGATTGAGGCTTTTCGGCCTAGTCCGTTTTATGTCATGAAGAGCCACCGCTGATCACCCGCAGATGCCGATAACGTGCCCGGATCCGGCGTGAAGCACTGGGGCCACGCGACGGCCACCGACTTCTACAACTGGGTGGACCACCCGGTCGCCATCCCGGCCACCGCCCGCGACGGCTCCATCTGGTCCGGCAGCGTCGTCGTCGACAAGGACAACGTCTCCGGCTTCTTCCCGTCCAACAAGACCAGCGGCAAGGACAACATCATCGCCTACTACACCTCGTGGGAGCCCGACCAGGAGTCCCAGCACCTGGCCTGGTCCTACGACGGCGGCGAGTCCTTCAACCAGTACGAGAACAACCCCATCATCTCGCTCGACCGCCACGGCTTCCGCGACCCCAAGATCTCGTTCCACCACGAGTCCAAAACCTGGGCCATGGTCCTCTCCATGGAAAACCAGGTCGCCTTCTACACCTCCACCGACCTCGTCCGCTGGACACAGGTCTCCATCTGGAACCCCGGCCAGAACATCGGCCTCATCGAGTGCCCCCAGTTCCTCCAGATCCCCACAAAGGACAAGTCCGGCAACACCGTCGGCTCCAAGTGGGTCCTCACCCTCAGCCTCGGCGGCGGCTCCCCCACCGGCGGCGCCGAGGTCAAGTACCTCACCGGCTCCTGGGACGGCACCACCTTCACCCCCGACGCCCCTATCTCCCGCCGCGGCGTCCACCCGCGTCAAGACACCTCCTACGCCATCCACGACTTCGACTTCGGCCCGGACAACTACGCCACCGCCTTCTTCCACTTCCAGGACCTCGACGACGCGAACCGCGACGCCTACTCCATCACCTGGGCCGTCGACGCCACCTCCTACGGCTGCTGCACCCCGACCGACCCCGAGGGCTGGCGCCACTGCATGGGCGGCATCCGGCGCCACTGGCTCGACGCCGCGACCAACAGACTCGTCTCCCTCCCCGCCGGCGACCTCTCCGCCCTCGCCAGCACCACCCCCGGCTGGAACCCCATCCTCGACGAGTCCGACGTCGCCGGCATCGAGGGCTCCTCCTCCGTCATCCGCGACTTCAACCCCGCCGTCGAGTGGTCCCTCACCGTCCGCATGCCCAAGTCCCTCCTCCAGCAACAGGGCTCCACCGCCTCCGCCGAACTCACGTTCCAAGCCTCCCAATCCGCCGCCGGAACGGAGAAAGTCTCCCTCGCGTTCCAATTCACAGGCGCCGCCGACGCAGACGGCCTCCCCTCCGCGACCCTCAACATCGCCCGCGCCAGCAACGCCTGGGACCGCGCGGGTACATTCGGCGTCTCGGACGTACAAGCCCTCGAATCCTCCCCTTCTTCATCCTCCTCCAACTCGAGTGTCGAATTCACACTGCACGGGATCATCGACCGCTCCGTCCTCGAGGTCTACGTCAACGGCGGCGTCGAGGCCGGCACCATGCTCTACTTCACCGAGAACCCGCTCGACAGCATCCTCCTCGCCCGCGGCGGCGACGGCGCGCAGGGCATCACCTTCGACTTCAAGGCCACGGCGCTCCGGAGCTCGTGGGGCTCGTACGAGGAGAAGGCCGCGGCGGGGGCACAGGACAAGTGGGTTACGGAGGAGTTGTAATCATTTTTGGGTCTGGGAGAGTATTGGTTACATATTATCACTTTTTTGTATTGTCCATCTTGTGTAATGAGTGAATATGTCTGCGGTGAAAGTGAGGAATATAACGTCCGATCTACATCGACCATAAATACTCAACACCATATCAAGACAACCCAAACCTAATCCCCATTTCAAAAGGCCACTTATCAACCATCTCCATCCAAAACCTCCCCGACCAGTCCCTCGATAGAACATACCTCACCAAACCCATCAAAACCCAGCCAAGCCCCCGAGCAACACCACCAAGAACCCAAAACCACGCACCGGAGACCGCCTCCTTAAAGATCACCCCGTCGGACACTCCCGTCGGACTTTCTTACATACGGGATTCCTTCAATCACGCGCTCCCCCTTTCTAGCATCTGAATCCTCACTAACCAGATAACTAGATAAACGGATTCAGGATGAGAATTGTCATCACACTCTATCTCAATCCCTTTCTCATCACAAATCCGCTGCGCAGGACTCCTTCGATCACACTTCCCCTGCATCATACATCTCACACACTAGCACAAGACAAATGAAGAAAGATGAGAAAAATTTTATTACACTCCTTTTTTGTAAAGCCAGGTCCAGTCCAGCTGTGTGCTCCCAGGACCGGAGAAAAAACAAATGAATAAAACCGCTGCTACTGTTTGTGAATCCTCGGCGGTTCCCGTCTCTTGCGCCGTGTTCCCCCCTTCCGACCAGCCCTTGCACCCCGGGAGAAAAAAGAAAGAAAGCTTGTAGGAAAAAAAAACGACGACGTCTATATCGTACCGTATCCAGAAAAACACAGATCGACACACGCACACACTCATATGCGCGCGTACTCCATTCAGTTTGTTGAGGACATACATTTCTGTCCATGCAATAAAAGCAATATCTACCGGGCTACTGCCACCGCCGCCGCCGCTGCTACGTTCGTCGTGTCGTTGCTCGTTTGTTCGACCGTCAGGGTCCCCCTTCCGATGCGGGATATCTCGAAGAAAGTGAAATGAAAAATGTAAATGTGACAGGTAGGATGATGAAAAGAGTACTACAGCGGCTTAGTAGCCCAGCCCGGCCACGGCGGCGACGACCTCGCGTCGTACCCTCCGCCTGGCATCGGTGTCCCTCAGGGCGTCATTTGGATCCTTCTTCTCTTCCTTCGGTGCCTCCTTGGGTGCCTCTTTCGGGGCCTCCTTGGGAGCTTCTTTAGGCGGTTCCTTGTGGCCCTCCTTTTCTGTTGGCGGCTTGGCCTTGCTGGGGTCCGCCTTGGGGTCGCCAGGCTTGCCGGTCTTGTCAACAGGTGCGTTTTCCGTCTTGAGCTTCTCCTTTTCTTGTGCCGTCTTGTCCGCAGCCAGCTTGTCCGCCCGCTGATCATCCTCGAGGGCGTCGTCCTTGGCAGGGGCAATCTTCTTCGCGTCGCCATTGTTGAGGCTAGCGAGGGCCGCACTATCAAACATGTGGGCACTCTCGGCGCTAGTCATGGCATACTTGGTCGCGTTGAGCGGCTGGCCAAGAATGCTGGCTTGGGCGTCGAGCTTGTCGTAGAAGGCGTTCGTCGGAACCTCCTCGAGGTAGTTGAGGCGGTGACCGCACCGAGCACCAAGAACATCGCGAACCTTGGGGTTCGAGCTGCAGCAGTGGCCCCAGCAATCGCTGATGTGATCAATGACAGACCGGAAAGGGTTGCGGCGGCGGCTCTGGTCGATGATGTGGATAATGGTGGGAATGGCGACCTCGTGGAAGACACCGAAGCCGGCGAAAACCTCGGACAAGAAGATGTAGTCCGCAAAGAACCGGCGGGGGATGTAGTAGATGTCACTCCAGCCGACGCACCACTCATCTCGGCGCACCTTGTACTCGAGGTCGAAGTTGTCGACAACCGCAGCCGCGGCCATGGCGGTGCGGTGGAAGTCCTGGCCCCAGCCCCACCAGTTGTAGTTCTTGATGTCGGTCAAGCACATGTACTCGGGTCCACCGTGAGAGGGCGGCGCGGTATCGATGATGGCGGGGAAGTGGATGTTGTAGGGGTTCATGCCTGTCCAGCCAAGAGGGTCGATCCAAGCGTCGAAGTGGTAGTACATGAGACCGTCGATCTCGGGCTGGGTGTCGAGGATGAGCTTCATCGTGCGGGCAACCTGCTTGTAGACGGTGAAGGTGCCGGGGAATTGGTCGTGCGTCAAGTTGTGGAATTCGGGGTCCTCGTCCTTGACCATGTTGGGCATGGAGATGTGAACCGTGTGGAAGAACGGCTCGTACTTCTGCAACATCGGGATGCGTTCAGGGCGAGCCGAGTTCCACCTGATCATTGCCATGGTGTTCTTGAAAGGCGACACAATCTTCTCCTCAGTGCCGGTGACTGGCTGCGCCCCAGGCGGAGGAGGAGCCTTTGAACCACCGTCCTTGGCAAAATCGGGCATCTTTGCCTCGGACATTGTCAGGAAGGCCACGATGACGACGGTGATGAAAGTCGCAACGATCAAGAACATCTTGTTGAACTTGCGGGCGACGGCCGCCAGCTTGCTGAAAAAAGACATCTTCTGGGGTTCGTTTGACTGCACCGCGTTAGGATCCTTTGGCGGCGGGTTATCCATGTACAGCCACGAGGCGATGAAGACTACGACAGTGCCGGGCAGGACCAAAAAGCTGAGCTTGGTGCCGAAGAGAACGGGTGAGACGTAGAGGAGAATGCCGGTCGCAACGGCCGTCGCGAAGCACTTGATGACGGCGTCGGCGTCTGAATAGGTCAGTGAGACGGTTTACACACATCGGAGGTCGAATCCACTAACATTTGTAGACAGCAGTGATGGCCAAGCCGATAAAGACATTGCTGACAATAACCATGATGGCGCCGAAGCTGTTGTAGCCCTCGAAGAAGCCAGGCTCATCGGCCTTGAGGGTCTTGATGACCAAGTGGCACATCAAGTTCATGGCGGCGCCCGCAGCATACAGAATCATGTTGTCGGCGTGCAAGCTCGAGTCATCGGTCTTGAGCAACGCCTGGTTGTACACACCGGAAGAAGCACTCAGGAAGACCTGGAAGAGCAAGATCAAATACGTGCTCAAAGGATACGTCGTACCCGTCTGGGGGTTGTATTGCGTAACCATCAAGCCGCAAATCTGAGCGGTTTTAGCGCGAGCCGAGACACTGAACTCGTGCGAAGCTTACCTGCATGACAATGGCAATCCACTGGATCTTGGAGATCTTGGTGTTGAGGGTCGCGATCATGACGAGGGCGGTGATGAATGTCACGCCGCTCTTGGTCAGTTGGATGGTACCGGGGTCGGCCATCTTGTAGCTAACGAAAATCTACAACCAGTCAGCTGGGAAAGACGTGTACGGAGATGCCAGCACCTACCGAGTTGTTGATAAGCACGTAGAACAGCGCCAAGTTGCAGAAGCCGTATCGCACGTCTCTCGTAACTTCGCCGCGAACATAGCTCCAGTATGTCCTCAAGTCGAGTTTCGGCAGGGGAGCCTGCTTGTCGACGGCGGAGCTGCTGCTCGAGCTGGCGCTGCCGTTCAGGCCTTCCTCCTCACGTTTCTCGTCCAGACTACTCCTCTCGTTCGTAGGCAACTCGGAGGTGGCAAGGGAGGAGTAGCCGCTACCGCCTCCGCGGGTCGAGGGACGGATGCCGTCGGCGGCTCGACGTTTGCACTCGTTGTAAAAGAAGATGCTGGACAGAACCATTTTGAAGAACTCGGATATGGTCACCGAGGCGGACGGCGAGAAGGAATATGAGCCGCCGGTCTGAGCAATCTTCATGATAATGCCAATGCCGACCTGGATTGCAACCAGGCCGAGGGCAGCGGCGTAGGCGGCATGCTGAGGGCCATTAGGAATCCAGCCGAGGGGCTTCAACAAGAGCCCCAGTACGCTCCCGTGTCGTAACATTGTTTGTATTCACCAGCCGCAGGAGGGCGGTTTATTGTATGTCGAGGTTCGAGGTCGATCGTGGTCGTCGCGGAGGGAAAGTTGGAGGACCGGGCGAAACGAGCGTGATGAAATTCGGCAGCGACACCTGCAGGAATTGCTGGGCTGCAGTGCACAGTTGGCGAGGAGTGGTGTTGGACTCGAGCGCAGTTGCAGGAAGGGAAGGTCTTGGACCGTCTTTAGGTTTCCTGGAGGTGGGGAGATGACGCTTTCTGTGCCGCCTTGTCCGACATGCGCTGGCGATTGTCTGTATCTCGTCTTTCGTCCGTCGATATCGTCGTCGGTCGGATTCGTTTGCGATGGGCCCAAGATCGCAGAAAGAAAAAGGTCGCTAGACAATTGAACGGGTAAGAAAAAGGATGTCAAGCTTAGGATTACGGAAGGGGGAGGCGGGAGGAAGGCAGGAATGGTTGTACCGAAGCGGCGAAGCGAAAGAGTCGACGGGCAGGTGCACTTGGCTTGGAGCGCGGAAATGGGGAACAGAAAGCAGCACAACGACAACGGTAAGGTAGCAGCCAGCAAGCAAGCCACAGGGGGGAAGGGGACCTAGACTGAGAGAATCGCGCTGGAGATGGAAGCCGTATCCTGGAGGTGCCCACATGAAGCTGACATACTTTCCCGTAGGTACATTATCTGCTACAAGGGGTCTGAAGGTACTTTGGAATGGGAACCTACGCTGAAGCAGGGGGACCAATGCAATTCAATAGGAACCTTGGGAAAATAAAAGTGGGAAGATTTGTGAAGAAAATAGAACTGAATGTCATGTAATTGGACGGCGAGATGACACGGTGCAGGTGCAGCCCGGCGGTCATGGACAGGTACTGCGGTGCGGTGCGGTATCTTGGGGGCTAGCCGCTTGTGGTTGGGGTTCGCTGGGGACGGAGGGGCCGCACTGTGTCAGGATTAAAGTAGCCGATCTCTGACAACGGGCCTCTCAGTACCACGTCAGGTCGAGCCAGGACATCGGTGTCACTGTCAACACACAAGATGCTATCTTTGATCCAGTTGCGACGGTCATCCATCCACCTCGAGACAGGATGACCGTCCTCCCGGGCTGAGGGTTGAAACCGCTGTGTACCGCTGTGTATGTAGATTGATATCTACTGTTCATGCCGTTGGACACGCCGCCAAGGTGCTAGCTCCTACTGCACCGCGTACGCTGCTGCGGACGACGCCACCGAGGGGATGCAGTGCAGTGCAGTGCAGACACCAAGAAAAAGGGGGAAACTCAATCTTATCGCTGACAACATCACAGAGGCTTGCGAAATGTGTCAGAATTTTCTATTCTGTCTTTGCGTTCCGCTCCGAGACAGCGTGGATGCCCAACCCCTTCTTGGCCTGGTCTGACAGGAGGCTTACCAGCCGCCAGTTGTTTTTGTTCGTTTTTGAAAGTTGTCAGTTTACCGCCAGCAATGAGGTGCCACTGGTGCGGAGTTCCTCCTCTTGATGGGACCTTGGGAAACGAGCCCTTTGGTGGTCTTTTCCGACTGCCTGCTCCAGAACACAGCAAAAGCAGCCCCATGTGTTTGTCAGAATCGCACAGTACGGCCCGCCTGGAGAGATCTCACATTGCTGCTGGTCATCAATCAATTAGCGTTAATTGGGCCCCTCCGCCCTTACATGCTCATCGTTACGCAGTACACACGCGCGTTAGTGGCACGGCGGCATCCACCGCACATGCACTAACATGGGACTCGCGAACGCTCCGTGCCCGGATATCCGACCATCGCCGCCAATGGGATCTTCCCTGGGCACGTCGGCAGCATCTCAGTGGTCGCCCGGCCGCTGCCAGAGGATAGCGCACCACGGTAGGGCTGGCACATCTGCACCACTGCAAGAGATGCTTGTTCTTCCTGCCAGGCCGGATTGCTGGAAAACCGGTGCCGGTTTGCCGTCTTCGCCAAAGCCAAGTCAGATCGTGTCCAACATCTGAGATGGTTTGGTCAAATCACATCGACTGAAGAAAAGGCTTGATGTGCCTTCGGCCGATCAAGTCTGAGTCCCCTAAAAAAAGTTGAAGAGATAAAAAAAGGGCGAGGCTGCGTCAAATCCGACGTTATCTGACGAATCCATAATTCTCAACTCAAATCCAGGCACCAAAACCACCTACACAAAGTTTAATGCCAATCAATCTTCCTTTACATCGTTTTCTTGGCTCGACACTGCCGCCCGCAGATGCCAATCAAAAAAGTCGTCTCGTATCCGGGCAATGGGGCAACAACAGACGAGGAAGGAGACAGGAAGGCATGCACTTGCCCAAAAAGACGAAGCGAAAAATACCGAATTTCGACCCGCCATCCCGAGCCTTCCATTCCATCTACACGCGTCTCCCATCACCACACACACGACGACTGTAACTTCATATGACTGATACACCGCCGCAACTTTCTGGCATCGCAGAAAAATGGAAGGAAAATCCGACATTCCAACAACTCCACGGAGCTCAGTCCGAAGACCAACCGACAAGCGCGGCTGGCAGAACCCGGCGATGCCTGGCATGACCGCATATTCCCAGCGGACCACGCCGTGAACCTTACTGGCGATGGTGCTGCTATTCTGCATCGAATGCCAGCGTCGATATGCTTCGAGAAGGAAACCGCCCCTGCCACGCCTGCGACATCGGGGCACAGACGGACAACGACGTCGCCGCCCGTCATCGCGACGCCGTACAGCTCCGCAGACTCGGACTGCTGGTTCGTCCTCTCTTTAGCCTCCTATCTCACCCGTCCGTACCCGTCGTCCACGCATCCCTCTCTCGTCGTCGACGACTTCAAACGCGGATGCGCGCCTTGGCGGCAACAGGAACCTCCCCCGTTGGCACCGCCCAAGATGAAGTGAGGCAGCTCCCCTGGAGAATGAAACACACCACACAACTTTATCTGAACAAGGACTCGCTGTATTCCCCGGATTCTCCCAGCATCTTCCCTCGACGGCCCACGGTATGCTACCCAACGCTCGGTACCTTCGGGAACAAAAAATGGTGCCATTTCCACTCTACAGACTACCGACGGACACGTCTTTATTCTCCGCCTGTCAACCCGCCGAGTCAAGAGCCTGTTTCAGAACATGGTCCGCCGGCCTCGAGAACAACGTTCTTTGTGCGCTCCGTCCCAAGTCCCCGGCTACCTCATTGCGGCATACCGTTGCCATCTTACGTGGCTGCCCATCAGACTTCGCCATTGATGGGACCGTGTCGTCGTCGTCGTTGCAGTCCTCGATGGCTTTCTCACAGTTTGGTTTTGCTCTCGTTGCGTTATCGGGTTCAGGCCTGTGGATCACGCGCCCTGCGTCCATCATTCAGTTCGCTTCACAATCGGCCTCGACTCCGCGATCCGTACGACTCGAAAGTCCGGCGGGGGAAAAAAGTCCAGACCGGCGACGGCAGCCAAGCCTAATAAAGACATACGAAAATCACCATCTGCAGGTGAAATGAGCGTCTTTCAACTGAAAAGATTAGACGACCAACCACGTTCGCAAACGCGCTCCTCTGGGTAATCAGGCCATCATCAATCTGAGTCGCCCAATGCGAGTTTGTTCAAGTTCTCATTCAACTCAACCCTCTTTCCGCCAACAAATGCCAATGCCTCTGCCTCTGCGTACCCACGTTGGACGGACTTCCTCCCCCCTTGCGTGCGTCTCGGCCAATCCCACGCAGGGCTGACAGCATGAGCAAAGCGATTCCGTGACCGGGATGGAGCTGGGATGGTGAGATGTGGACGGGTGGCTGCAGCGTGATGGTGCTTGATTCTCTCTGGCAATGCCTTTTCTCTGCAGCCGTTGAAGCAGACGCGAGATCATCTTTACTACTTTCGTCTCAACTGCCACGGTCTGTCTTGTTCTGCCGCCCCCAAATCAAAAGCCGAAAGCCAAGAGCCAAGAGAACGACAGTTTGCGCAGACATGAGCATGCTGAAATTAGGATGACCAGCCTGGCGGTTGGATGAGGTCTACCTTACTGCGTACAACAGTTCAGTTTGGAGGACTACGTAAGAACGTCAAAGCGCGCATGCTTCCGTCCGCCTCATCTACGGATAGCGGCTTGCTTTCTCCAAGAAACGTGCGCGCGCGTCCTTGTCAATCGCACATCTGATCCCGATCACACGGTGTCCATCTTTACCCCTCATGGCGACATTGCCTCACAAGAGTTCAAACACTGCACAGGTGCTGAGGTGAGGGTAAGGATAACAACGTCGCGAGATGGGGGCAGACTTTCCGCCAACCCGCCGCTGCTAATAGCGGTCCGCAGATCGAGTGTCCTCGGGGCCCTTGCAAATACGCAGAGCCGAATGGAGAAGGAAATGGATGAAGCGATGTTGCCTGGTGCAGGTGGAGGTGGAAATACGGGCACTTCTAGACGCAACACAGCAAGCAGCAAGCAGCATGACTGGGCTGGACCGTCTGGGGTCTCGTCTGGCCGGGCTGGCTGGGCTGGTCCGGGCGTCGAGGGTTCTCTTGGGAGACAGGGGTATAATCTCACAGTGTTGCTGTATTCGAACGCTACCTGTGTCCCCGGCCGGGGTCCACTCCCGCATCCATTGACACCTCGTTCCCGGCCGGCGTGCGAATGGCAGCTCATTGGCGTCTATTGGATGTTAGCCAGCCTCGGGCAACAGATACGGCACAGCAACCCCAACGTCCCCTTTATTCCTGTGGCTCAGCTTCTTTTTATCAGCTGCAAATCTCGTGGAATATGTTGGTGACGATGTGGTCTGCCTCTGCCTCTGGCTCCAGCACGCCCGGCCAAGCACATCAGCGCCCCAAGAGGACCCCTGAGGGGCATCCCCTAATCCTTGTCCTCCAAAACGGACCTGGATGACTGCGGCCGACGATACCTCTGAAGAGGGGCACGAACAGGGTGATACAAGCGGATGGTCCCCTAATGGGGGCGGCTGCTGCCCGCATTGGATCGTTGGAGCTGGACAAAATTAAAATAGCGAAGCCCATTTTCGCCAGAAGAAGACCCGAACTTTTTTTTTCTTCCCCTGTCGGCTTACATAGCGAGATCGCGGTTATTGTTGCGTGAGAGGTGCAGCTACCTGCCTTCAAGTACCCTACCTTACTGTGTGCCGGGATACGTACTCCGATCAACACGAGAGGGACACCTAACTCGTTGCCGGGCCTTTTTCTTTACTTGCTCCTCCTCTAAAGCTCCGGCCCGTTCTTCAGCTTTATTCTTCCGTTTCTTTTCCTCCCAAGAGCTGGGTTGGAATCGTGTAGATTTTTGCATTTACGGCTTCTCTCTAATCCCTCGCTGGAAGAGCAGTGCGACGTTCTTGTTTCTCGGTTGTTGTGTCTCGTAGTCTCACCTCACCGCCACGGTCCCACCAGAATTCAGAGACATTCCCATCTTTCGCGACAGGTCCAGATTCCCGATCCGAACCTGCCACGCCCCTCCCACGGAGCTTTGCGATCAAGTGCCATTCTGACACTTGCACCACTCCTTTTTGTTGTTTTTCGCATCCGCCCAAGACACACCCACCCAGCCAGCCGTTGACCCCTCCAGTCCACGAGACGCAATGGCTCCCCAGACAAAGACGGCCAACGGCGCCGCAGCTGCCAACGGCGACAACCTCGACTACGAGCCCATCAATGTCATTATCCCAATCGGCGGCATCGGCTCCCGCTTCGCGAAGCAGGGCTACCGCTACCCGAAGCCCCTCATCAACATCGTCGGCCGCCCCATGCTGCTGTGGTTGATCGACAACCTGAGCCTCAAGCCCGGCGACACCCTGTGGATGGCCATTAACGAGGAGGTCGACGACGAGTTCAGGATCGGCCAGCTCGTCAGCAAGACCTTCTCCAAGATCGACTTCAGACTGCTGCGCTTGCGCCACCAGACCAAGGGCGCCAGCGAGACGGTAAGTTGCTGTTCTCCCTACCTTTGCGCCGCTCGCCAATGGAGGGGCAGTGCCAAGTGCGAGCGCATGTCGCTGATCCCTTCGTCTAGCTGTACATCGTCACCCAGAGCATGACCAAGAAGCACCTCGAGCGCAAGACCGTCTCCCTCGACTGCGATACCATCTACTGGGCCGACGTCCTCCAGGACATTCGCAACATGCCCAAGGGCCACGGCGGCTGCTTCTACTTCCCCGACGTCGGCGACAAGCCCATCTTCTCTTACATCAAGACGGAGCCCACAAAGTGAGTCGCAGAGATGGCAGGGGGAATGCCCGGGCTAACAGCAGCAGGGACGGCTTGGAGCGCATCGTCGACATCCAGGAGAAGAAGGCCATTTCCAACAAGGCCAACACCGGCGCATACGTCTTCCCGAGCGCCGGCCAGCTCAAGTCGTGGGCCGCCGAGAACCTCGACATGAAGAGGCCGGACGGCTCGGAGGTCGGCGAGTACTACACCTCGCAGATGATCGCGCTCATGATCCAGAACGGCGTCCCCTACCTCGGCATGCCCGTGAGCACAAAAGACTTCAGCGTCGTGGGGACCCCCGAGCAGCTGCAGGACCTCCTGAAGCTCCTCAAGTCGGACACCTCGAACCTGCCGATCAAGCTGAAGAAGCGCCGCTTCTGCTTCGACCTCGACATGACCCTCGTCGGCGTGCCCGCCGTGGCCGGCGACTACTCGACCTGCCCTCCCATCGAGAAGAACATCCGCCTGGTCCAGCAGCTGTACAACGCGGGCCACTACATCATCATTGTAAGTGCGGTCTTGGCACACTTGGCAGGGGTAAACGACAAGTAAACGACAAAGGCTAACTTTCGATAGCAAACCGCTCGCCGTATGCGCACACATCACGGCAACATCGGCTCCGTCCTCGCGGACGTCGGCCCCGTCACCTTCGCCCAGCTCGCCAAGTACGAAATCCCCTACCACGATATCCACTTCGGCAAGCCGTACGCCGACGTCTACGTCGACGACCTGGCCGTCAACGCCAACCTCGACACCATGCGGGAGATCGGCTGGCTCCTGGACGAGCACGACCCGGCCGCGCTGATCGGGGACGAGGCCGGCTCCGGCGAGGAGGCCAAGAAGGCCGGCATGATCGCCGCGCGCGACTTCAACACCATCCAGATCATCGGCGACAAGGTCATCAAGTCGAGCAAGTCCGAGAACATCCTCGGCGAGCTCTTCTTCTACTCCCACATGCCCTCCGAGGTCGCCCACATCTTCCCGACCGTCTACAACGTCGACTACATTGCCGACACCTCCATCTACAACATCACCATGGAGAACCGCCGCGGCCTGACATTCTCCCACCTCCTCGTCGGCCGCTCCATCACAAAGGGCCGCCTCATCTCCCTCCTCAAGTCCCTCCACACCCTCCACACCACCGCCAGCACCGACAAGCCCACCCTCAAGATTCCCCCGGCCCTCGAGAAGAAGTTCGACGAGCACTCCCTCGCCCGCGCCAACCACCGCGTCAACATCTACGCAAACTACGGCTCCAAGCTGCGCAGCCGCTACTACAAGGACCAGGACAAGTACGACGCCCTCGGGCCCCTCGCGGCCTCCCTCTTTGCCCGCATCAACGAGTTCCTCGACACCTACGAGGCCGAGGAGAAGGGCGTCCACGCCCAGGTCATCCACGGCGACCCCGTCTTCAGCAACGCCATCCTCTCCAAGGACGAGAAGCTCGTCAGCTTCATCGACGTCCGCTGCCAGCTCGAGAACACCCTCACCCCGGAGGGCGACATCCACTACGACCTCGGCAAGGTCCTCCAGTCCCTCTGCGGCTACGACCACGTCCTCTTCATGAGCGCCAACAACCACGACCTCCGCGGCGCCCTCGACACCGACGCGCCCCTCCTCGACGAGGCCGACTCCGACCTCCTCACCGAGCTGCAGGAGGTCTTTTTCACCTTCCTCGAGGAGACCTACTCCGTCCGCCTCCACCGCAAGACCCTCTTCCGCATCACCGCCTCCCTCTTCTTCAGCCTCATCCCCCTGCACCGCCCCGAGCTCGGCGCCGTGTTTCTGAGGATGTGCAAGGAGACCCTCGATAAGGCGAGCAACATCAACTACGGCCCCAACGCGCGCTCCATCGCGGGGCTGGCGCTGAGCCGCAAGGCGAGCTCCAACTTTGCCGACGAGAGCGGGCGCGAGATGCCCGTCACGAACGCCAAAGGGGAGAAGCTCGACGTGCCCAACGTCGTCGTTACTGCGAAATAAGGGATTGCTGGTGTTGGGTCGCGGGAGGTAATGCGCCGAGATGTGGGTTTTGCGAGTGTGGGTTTGTGTTGATGTCATGGGGCGGAGAGCTCATGTGGGGGGGTTAGGTATCGTGGGGACAGGAGACCCTTTTTTATTGCGGGGAACGAATCGAACATCACCTCCCCATGGAAGAGAAAATGGCATGTTGCTTTTTTTGCTGGATTGTTGGAAAAAATGATGGGGGTGGGGGAGCGAGTCTATGGTGCTTCTATTTTCTTCATGTCTTTATTTTTGTTGCTTCGTTCCGAGTCTATGAGGATCATGTACTACTACTACTATACCACGACTTACAACGAAGAGGTCCATGTGTTCTGTTCATTGAAGCTTTTTGATGGGGGTGATGGATGGGAGTGAGTGAGTGAGATGTGTGAGTGAAAGGTGTTTGGCTGGGTATGTGAGTTGAAGTAGGGTAAGCGATACACTCTCTCAACGTCTTCTCATAACCTCACCATCGTGCGCCGCAACGTTCCCGAGTTCCATTACCACGCCGTTGAATATCGAAGTTCTATATCAAGCCCTCACGCCACCACATCATCCCCTCCCCCGTCCTTGAGGACCTCTACCCTCATAACCTCCCAATCCTTGCCACGCGCCACAAAGTCCCCTTATCCGACGTCGCGAGGTACTCTTCCCCCGTTATCCTAAACACAACCCCCTCCGCCCCGGAGCGACATACTTCATCTAGATGCGCTTCTACCCCGTTCTCCGAGATTCTGGCGTCCAGCGTGGTTATGAAGTAACTGAGGACTTCACAGTTGTGGTTTGGGGGTTGGAGTTTTGTGGTGAGGATTTCCGGGGAAGGGGGAGTGGGGGGTGAGGACGGGCAGCGGGTTTGCGCGAGGTTTTGTGGGATGTCATGGTGGATGAGGGATGTGACGATGGGAGTGCGGGAGGGGGCGAGGGTGCTGGAGAGGAGGGCTAGGGCGATGTAGGTCCAGGAGATGATGTCTATTATATCCATGTTGGAAGATGAGGTTGCTTTGTAGACGGTGTTGGGAAGGTTGGTCGGGTGCTGGAGTGTGAGATGGGTTGGGGCTGGTGCTGTGAGGAGATTGGGGTGGTGTTTATGGATTACTGCTGGAGAGGTTCGATCGGAGATGACCCAAGTAAAGATAAAAGTGTATTCGTCTGAGTTTTCTTAAGTCTGCTCCGTCAACAGTCTGCGCGGAGAAATAACCGACCTTGGAAAGATTGAAAGCCTGGCGGTTCAAGTTCTGGTGAGAGGAAGAATCTTCATGGGTTCCCCGAGGCAGATGACCTATTCTTTCTTCCTGAACTCGACAACATGAACTTGTTTGAAATTTCTACAATTCTATCGTCATCGAAGAAGCCTTCATACTGGCCACGGCTAGGATCTCGTCGGCTCGGGGCGCCTTTACGTGGGATCTACTTAGGGTATCACCGATACGAAGGCGGTCGTGGGAAAAGTAACGTCGGCTGTGTGAATCATTATGTTGCTGTCGAGTTGCTGGTTCTCCAGGTCCTCCTGAGGTAGGTGGCTTTCGGGTGGGCTTGCTGCATCCACGACGTGACGGTCTGGGTGAGGAAGAGGTGGTAAACGTCTAAGACTAGATGGGGGATGAAGAAGAACTACAGCTTGGTAACGGATCTTTGATGTTTGACTATTTTGGTCGTTTTCGTCTGTAGTTCTAATGTAGTAGTAGAAGAAGTAGCGAAGAATGTTTAGTTTAGGACACAGCTTGCCTTAATATGTACCTCACAAGGTTGTTTGGCTTTCCCTGCTTTATCCGGACCCCTATCACAGAAAGCCTACTCAAGACCGTTTATACAGGGGGTGAATCCTGTACACAATACCCATTTTCGCAACGTAATCCCGAGTCTTGTCGTCGAGGGCAGCGACGTAGTGAAGCCCGCACGAACCGCACTCCCCGTCGACCCTGGGCGCCTCTTTGATATATCCCTTGCCGCACCCGCCACCGACCAACCTGGAAACTCGGTTCATGTGCGACCGAACCTGTGCCTCCGAAGCACCTTCGTGGAGACGGATGACCCAATACCGGTGGTACGCTTGCCGTCCTGCCTCAATGAAAAGCTTGCCTTTTGCCTGCAGGGATACGCCGCGAGTGTTCCACATCGCCTCGTTCGTTCCCGGCGGGACGTAATGTGGCGGCATCGAGCATTCGCATGAGTCCTCGTCGGCGACGGGCTGCGGTTCGGGGGTCGAGGAGACTGGAGAGGGAGCTTCGTGGGTGTTGGAGCTCTGAAAATCGAATGGGCAGAAGATATGAAGTGACGAGTCGGGACCGGCGGAGCAGCCCATCATGCCGATGTTGACGAGGAACTGGAACATTGCCAGGAGAGTTTGGAAGAATGCGAGATACATGGTTGCGATTCGCTTTCGTTGGTCTTGCTGAGGTTTTGCTTGTTGACGTGCGATACTTTAATGTTCAGTTTTATGAGCTGCTTTTATGTGAAAAGGGGATTGAAAAGGAGAAAAACTTCTGATCAGAGTTTGCATCGTGTGCGGTCAGGTCATCTATCGTCAACAAGTGGAGTTGGACCATACATGTGCATATTGAAGGGTGCGTTGCGGAAGAGTGGTCGTTGTTGGTAGCTCAACGCAATTTTCGCAACTAAGTGTCTTTTTGTGAGTATGTAGTCTCAATACGTCATCCAAAAAGCAACGCGCCGGACACACTCGCTAATCTGCTTGAAAAATCGACTATTCTTTCGATCTCCTCCATCTTCAGACTTCCCCTCGCTCATCCGACCTTCCGTATCACCCGAAGCAAGAACCGGCCGTATCTCATACACCCCAGCCAACCTCGAGATATACCCCAGCGTCTCGTCGTCAAAGGCGCCGATGTAATTCGAGTACCGCAGACTCCCGCCCTTCCCCGGCCAATAGCTTACGAAGCCGCGAGCACCAGGAATCTTGAGGAGAGTGCACACCGTGTCGAGATGGTTCTGGACGTCGCCCTCCGAAAGCTTGAGTGACACGGTGTAGTGCTTGTCAAATGTGATTTCCTCCCTGCCTGGGGTTTTGAATTTGTCTCCGATGCGTGCTCGGAGCGTGTTTGGGTCTGAGAGGTTGGCACGAGGCTCGGTAAAGGGGGATTTCGAGCCGACGCAGCGGTTCTGACGGAAGCCGGTGTCGATGTACCATGATGACGGGGTGACGACCCTGAGGACCGGTTTCTCCGCGTCTGGAACTGGTGATGGGCTATCTGAACCGCAGTTTTTGACGGCACCGGCGGCGCATTTGGATAGCAGAACCAGCTGGCTGCTGATCAGGAAGAGGACCAGCGCACATAAGACTATGAGCCCTGGACTGGTCTGTCTTCTGACTACTGTTTCCTGGTATGGTTGAAGCGCTTTACGTGTCATCGTTGATGATATTACGGGATTACTGGTCAAGGGATCTTGCGAAATGTCACGCCAACACTCTTTTGTATTCCACCAGCTCAGCCAGAGATTTCATTGATAGCGCTAGCGAGTAGATAACAGAATTCAAATCAAGCTCGATAAGGGGCACCCAACTTGCGAAAATTCCGAAGAAGTGTGGCTGATAAATCACAGTCTTCTCGGGGAACTACCACAAGGGCATCCCGATCAACAAAGAAACTAGTCTGCTTGGAAGCTCCAGGTTGAAGTTGATAAAGCGTTCTTCCTAGCGTCGAAACGGACAAAGGACATGCTTCTTTACTGTTTGAAAAGTCGGCGTTTTCTAAGCCATGGAACTAGCTTGAGCCACCACGTTGAGTTCTTCGGAGAAGACTGTCCGGATACGGCAATGTCGGAAAGGGGCCATGGATAATGTTTTGACTTCACTTTGATCATCAAATCGACGGGGCGAGAACTTCTTGGGACATCATTTAGTTCCTTGATATTGAGAAGCAGTAAAGCTTGCTTCATTAGAGCGGACTGCGTTTTTCTCTAAACCCTTGTCCATCGTCTTCTCCAGATGTGAATCCCTCCCCAAAAAGTTCCATATGCTCCATAACCCATGGTTAAGATTTTCGCCAAAATATCTCCAAGAGTGCCAAAGGTTCTCGAGGTGCCAGCGTTTTGGCTGGTTACCAGACACTTTTCCAGAACGACGTGGATTTCCGATGGAAGCGCCTGTCTCGTAGAGCAGGCGAAAAGTCTATTTCCAATTTGAAAGTTGCTTATGAGGGTTGACTTGCGATTTCGGCACCGGCTCATCAAGTTGTTGATCGCAGAGCTAAGATCGATGGTATTGTTCGAAGAGACTGATTCAACGTCCTCAACGTTTTATACGATTGCCTTTCATCTTCGATCCGCCGAGGAATATTGTGAAAGGTCATTGGCCTTGTCGTGGTGTAGAGAATGTGTTCTCGCTGGGTGTGGCGAGATTCCAAGTCGGGTATAATAAGGGTTGCCGCGTTGTATTGCATGGCATATTGACATCGCGGTATTGGACATGCCGGGCCCTGGAAAACCGCTAGCTTTCGTTGCAGCAAGTGGTGTCCATGGTTTCCCATACTTGCAGAACCGTGTGTGTTCGTTCGATAAGTATATCGGCCTCGAAAATCTTTATAACCAAGTGTTTGTGGTCGAAAGCCGCTTGAAAGTGTCCAAACCATCCCTCTTGGTTGGGGGGAGCGACGAATGGTTGAAAGGCGTCTTAATGTCGAAGAAGGCTCTGAGACCCGATGGGTACGAGGAGCCAAAGCAACAACACGAGCGCCAGAAAGCCCGCTATAGCTAGGAAGACTGCCGGTGGCCTCAGCACCACGCGTCTGTTCGGTTTGATGTATTTTTCGGTAGTCATCTTTCTGGTAGCCATTCTGGTTGGCAGATTTATGATAATTGAGTTGTGAGATTGGTAGGTGGTGAAGGCTGAGGGTGAGAAAAAGGTCGTTATCGTGCGACACCTTGAGGAATAAGCCGAGGTCGAGTTTGAGATTGGTATTGATGAATGGTGCTCGAATGAACTTGAATGAAAAATGAGACTCCAGTCCCGGAAACGTGAGCTCGATATATAATTCCAAGAGAACACATCTCCGAAAGTCCGGGTTGAGTCACAGGAGACCTGGCCTTTCCCGTGGTAGATCGCGACTTAGACAGCAGCAAGCTTTGCGATCTACCTGGACGGAGAAGGCTGCCTATTTCACCCCGTAAAAGGATCCGAAATCACACTAACCCTGACGATGTGTGTACTCCAGATAGGTTGATGACACGTTTCGGTGTGGAAAACCACGATGGATCTGGTTCGTCTTGGACACGTATCCTTAACGAAAATCAAGTAGCTGAGGTTGAGAAGTCGAGATATCATGATATGTGGCATTTCACGGGAAACGGTTTGAAGCCAAAAAGATCAAGTTTAAATGCTTCTACCTTTTAGTCTCAAGAGCATATCAAGAGGCAATCCAGGCGCCCGAGAAAAGGCAACCAACGTCGTCAAGCTCACCCAAAAGTCACCTTCCAGACCGCGCCAGAGACATTATCACAAAGAACTCCCCACGAAAACGCGGATCTCAAACCATTCCATCTCCCAGGCGATAAGTCATTCTTCTCCCTCGACCCTCGAAATCTCCACAAGCGTATCGTCGTCAAAAGCGTCCTCATAAACCTGCGGAAAGCACCCGCGAATCTGGTACACCAACCTGAGAGTCCGCAACTTAAACAAAATGGCGACGATGAACGCGAACTTTTGGCTTCTCAGCTCGTCGGGCGATAAGTTGTCCTCGGTCACGATGGCGAAGTAGTCTTCCCGAACCTGATCACCACGTCATCTTGCCCCCGATGCGCTGGCGAAGTTCGATAGGATTCATCGGTTTAGTGTTCTCGGGCGGTTCCTGGCGCTTCGCACGACGAGATAAAACCTTGATAGCCTTCACCCCGTCTTCGCTTTCAAGAGCGTGACAGTCGACGGTGCAGACGCCGTCCTCACCAGGCCATCAGAGCACGAGAGCCAGCCACCCGCTCCTCTCGGAAACCGGGAACTATTCCCCGTACACGAACTCACTCACCCAGATATAAGGGATCGCGAGGCCTAAAACGACCGTTATGATGGCGCCGAAGAAGAAGAAAATCGAAAAGGCGAGCGAATACGCCCAACGGGAGAGGACATTGTCACTCTGTCCGGGCATTTCGGTAAGAATTTCAAAGGTGACGGCCGTGAGCGCAAGGCCAGAAGCAAGACCCAGAAGCGCCAACATAGATAAGAGCAAACATTTGAGGACTCTTTCCCCAAGGTGTGGGGGAGGCTCCCGGCTTGTGGGAGGGCTGGCTCCTTCGTGATTCATGGCTGAGGAGTGACGAAGACAGCTGAAAATTCAACCGTGTTTGGTCTGTCAGGTCGAACTTGTTCGCGAGTCGTCGTTGCTAGTTGTCTTTCTTCTCGTCGGCGCAGGAGATCCGAAGAACAGTGCGGGATGTCAGTGTCTAACGGAACATTGAACATGCTGGAGTTGGGGAAGAAAACAAACTCATACTTATACCTCCCAGAACCATCACTGTTCTGTGGTTCCTCGAGTACCAGGAGAGTCAGAACCAAGCCCGAAGCGTATACGAAGAGTAATCATGGTCCTCAACTTTATTCATAGGCAATTGTTGTCATACCTCAAGAGTTTCGCGCCCTGACGGCGAGATCGTGATCGCGTCTTCTGCGCTGTCATTTTTCTTGCTGCTGGTATTGTTACTGTTGTTCTTGTTGCTGCTGCTACTATCGCTGTTACTGCTATTGCTGTTACTGCTGATGTTGCTGTTGCTATCGTTGTCATCGCTTTCCATCGTCCATCGTCGTCCGTCGTCGTCCATCGTCGTCCTGCATCGTCCTGCGTCGTCCTGCATCATTATTGTTGTCTTCATAACTGTTGTCTTTACTCAGTGTTATTATTGTCTTCGTTACTATCTCCGCCGTCGTCATGCTACTCCGAAGGATGCATGGTATCACTGGACAGTCACGTCAGGGATCAGGACATCAAGATTGAGGAATGGTAACGTTCGCTATCTAGAGTACTCAGCGCTATCTAATAAAGCACTCCCTCCCAACGACTAGTTACCCATTCCTCCCACTCCACTTTCGCTCCCAAAGTATCGTAATCGTCCCCAGACCCGTGCGGCATCTAGATGTACCACATGGTGTTCTTGAACATCTCGGTGCTGGCGGGGTCGGCCTCGCCAGGGGATCCGCCCAGAGGCAGAAGCTGAAGAGCCTCGGTGGGACGGTCGCCCTCGAACATGCTCTGACCGCGAGCGCCGTACTCCTCCACCATCTCCGCCGCCTTCGGGCCGGAGCGGAAGCCTTGCGAGGTGGCGATGTTCTCGTGCGCACGAGCGCGGCCGGCAGCAAGATCGGCGTAGTAGATGGCCGGGTGAAGAGAGACGGGGGTGGTGCTGCGAGCGTACTGGTAGCACTGGCCGTAGATCATCTTCTGCAGGTCGTTGGACGACATCTTGGCCTCGTCCATGAGGACGGTGTAGTGGACCGGGCGGGCCGTTCCCTGGATCGCCACATGGCTGCAGAGGTAGAAGTCCCACCAGAAGGGGTGGCAGACCTCCTTCTCGAGAAGGGTGCCAGGCAAGGGGTTGCCATTCTTGTCGCCCTGCTGCGGGAAGAAGCGGATGTGGTGACGCTTGGTAGCGACGATGACCGTGAACTTGGGCTGCTTGGCGCCCGGGTACTTGCTCTTGAAGATCTCCTTCATGGCACCAATCTCGTACTCCAGAACCTGCGCGTACTGGCCCTCAGAGACACCATCACGGAAGTAGATGATGTGAGGAGGGGGGGCGGGGTGGTTCATGCGCTTATGCCAGGTAGGCATAAGACGAGCCAGGAAGTTGCGGGTGTTGAGAGGCGAAAGCATCTCGACACGGTAGCCATTGGTTTCGACGGCCGCGGCGTAGAAGGTGGCGTCGTTGTCCATGGACATGGTCATGGTGGCCATGGAAGGAGCGTCGATACCGGGGGTCGCGTGGGAAACATCAGCACCAATCATCATCGTGACTTCCTTGAAGAAGGCAGGGGCCTTGTTGTTGGGGCCGGAAGGGTGAGGGATGCGGCAGGTGATGCCGCCAAGCTTGGCGTTGACCTTCATGGCCACGTTGGAGTGGTACTGTCCCTGGTTCTTCTCGACGTGACGGGCCAATACACACTGGGTGAGGACACCGAAGCGGCAGTCGGCCGACTTCTTGATACGTTCGTAGGATCCGGCGTTGTTGAAGCGAAGGACGCAGAAGATCAGCTGAGGGGTCATGCCGGTGACCTTCTTGATCTGCATATAGCCCCTGGCAACGGCGTCAGCAACGTTGTTGTTGCGCGCCTCCGAGTCAATAACGACGGCGTCCTTGAGGATCTTGCCACCATGACCTGTATAAGTCTGCTTGAACATCTGGACGAACTGTCCGGCGGCGTTCTTGTTGGTGGCGTTCTCGAGGATCAGAATACCCCAGGACTGAAGAGGGGCACGGTTGCCGACCCAGAACTTCTTTCCGCGCAAGTCCCAGCGGCCCGCGAACATGGGGCTAATAACGTTGTTCGCATACTGGATCTTGGGCGGCTCGAGGAGGCTGCCGGTCGTCTTGGCCATCTGGGTGTCAAAGACGACACCGTACTGCTTGAGGTAAGGGTCCTGACCCCAGGCGAGCTGGTTCTTGGCGTCGTTGATGTCAGCCTTGCGCACGTTGGGACGCGTGACTGCACCCTTGATCATGGCAGCAGTCTGGTCAGGGTCCAGCTTGAACGGGTAGCGCTGCATGGGCTTGATCATGCAAACCTCCATGGGGAAGAAACCAGCCCGCTGCGTCTCGACCAGAGGCCAGTTGGGGAACTGGACCTTATAGGTGTACGTCTTCATGAAGTACTCGACGACGTTCATCTCCTCGCCGTTGTTCAAGAACCTGACGTTCTCCGCGGTGGCACCCTTGTCGCCGTACTCAGAACCGAATGCGATGGACTTGATCAGGTAGATCTTGTCCCAGTTCTCCTTACCACGGTGCTTGGGAGTGAAACGAATCTTCGCCAGCTTGCGCAGGTGCTTGAATGCCTCCGACATGGTGAGCTGGACGCGTCCGTTCTTGTCAGTCTGGCGGACAGGGGCAAGAAGCTTGGCGATGCCGTTGGGGTCAAGACCGCTCCATCTCCGATCGCAAGTGGCAAGGAAGTCCTTGACGAACATGTGCATGGGCATGCCACCCTTCCAGAAGGCAGTGTTCGCGACGTCGACGTTCATGCCAAGTCCTCTTCCGATGCTACCGCTGAAGGACTGGTTCATGCGAATAGACGCGTAAACACCCTTGACGAGCTCAATGCAACCACCGAGGTCGAACGACTTCTTGGCCCTCTCGTTGTAGAAGTTGCGCTTGATCGACAGCAGACGCTCAGACGGGCCTTGGCGGACGAGGTGGTCCAGGAAGTTCATCGCCTCGAGAACAGAGTTGTCCCAGTCCATCTTGCCGGCCAGATACGCCTCGAGAGCAGCGAGGTGAACCTCCTTGGTCTGGCGCATGACGAAGAAGAAACTGTTGTCGCGACGAGGCTTGCCGTTCTTCGGAGGAGGGAGACCCTCGTCGAGGTCGATCTTGAGACGCTCTTCACCGCGGTTGATCGGCATAGAGCTCCAAGCAAGCTTGCGACCATCGCAGAGCCAAAGGGTCTTGTACTTGTTGAGCATAGCCTTGACGGCAGGGTGGTTCCAGCACTTCTGGAAAACGACGTTGTACTTGAGGGGGACGGGCGTGATGGAGACATCGTACTGGTAGATAGACATCTTGTCGTTCCAGGACTTGACGCGGTACTGGTTGACCTCGAGGTTGCAGGCCTTGCCAGAGGTGTTGTAGCCAGGGCGCTTGGCGAAGGGCACTCCACCGGCGTTCTTGCTATCAGCGCCGACTGTGTACGCCTCCGCCGGGAGGTCGATGCGGGTGTTGCCCTGGTCCTTCTCCTGGGCGCCGCCGGTGGGCTTGGCAGGGTCGAAGCCCATGGAAGGGCCGAAGGGGTTGGTCTGGGAGCCAGAACGAGAGCGGCCAGGGCTGCCGGGGCCGCGGGAGGAAGAGCGACCGTCGGCGGAGCCGTCCATGTTCATGGCGGAGGGGCGAATCTGCTGGGGACGTCCGGACATGTTGGCGGATGGTATGGTCTGGGAAATAGTCAGTATTGCAAGAAAGATGATAGAAAAGAAAAAGGGAGGCAATGAAAGCAGTGACAACAGTGACAACAGTAACAATGATGACAGAAGCACCAGCAATGACAGACTATGCTGGACGATGCAGAAGGGCGCGGGACGAAGCAGGACGAAGCAGGACGAAGCAGGACGAAGCAGGACGAAGCAGGACGACGCAAGATGAAGCAGGATGAGGCAGAACGATGCAGGATGAGGTAGGATGAGGCAGGACGACGCAGGACGAAGCCGGATGACAACAACGGTAGCATGGAGGGCAGTGATGGGCATACCTTAGCTGGGTTGGGCTGTGTGTTGTTGAGTGATTGTGAATGATTTGAATTGTTGTGTTGTAGATGAAGAAGAAGGGTTGTGCTGGGTTGAGTGTGTCTTTTTTGTAGTGATGAAGGAGGGTCTTGAGTGCAGAGGAAGGAAAGATGGAGGCAAATTCTGTTCTTTCTGCTCGAGAGAGAGGCAGGAGGCAGGGCCGAGGAAGGAGGAAGGCGAGGGGGGCTGGGATGTTCAAGAAAAAGTAGGAAGGAGACAGTTGTCTGGACTTACCTCAAGAAGAGTTCAAGAGAGAAAGTTGCAGTGGTAGGTTGCTGGGAAGCTGGGAAAGCTGGTGATGCTGATGATGTTAGCAGTCTGAAGGTATGAGGCAAGGTGTAGGTATGTGTCATACCTTGAAGTGGGTAGAGTGAAGGTGTCTTGTGACTGAAGTCTTGTGAGTTGGTTGCTGGTTGCTGTTGTTGTTGTGATGTGTGTGATGGGGGAGAAGAAGATTGAGCTCTGGAGGGGTGGGAGGTGGCACTATATAGGATCTCGAAGGCCTCAAAACCGCGCTAGCAGTTCATCCCACGCAAGGAAGGCAGCCAAAGGGCTCAACAAGGAAGGATAGGAGGTCAAAAGACCGGTTACGCACCTTTGAGAGGGAAAGAACCGCGCCAGGCCGCCTAAAAGACGGCAGGGACGATGAGCCTGAGGTGCGTTGGCGATGATGGATTCCTGGCAAGGCTGACGGTGGCGATGGGATTATCGTGGTGTTTTGGTGGGAGAAAAAAATCAAGAAGCTCGGAGCACTTGGAAAATTCAATAAATTCGGCCCAGAAGGGGGAGCGGTGGCGGCAGGGCAACAGGTCGACGCGGGAGGGGGGCCGGACACGAGGGGGACGGACACGGGAGCCTCAGGGGCAAGTACCAGATCGGGTCTGGCTAGCCCAGAATGGCTTCAATTCTACCGAGATATCGCTATCTGAAAATTCTTTCCTACCTGAGATCCTGCTTGCCTTAC
Source organism: Colletotrichum karsti (assembly GCF_011947395.1). NCBI lineage: Eukaryota > Fungi > Ascomycota > Sordariomycetes > Glomerellales > Glomerellaceae > Colletotrichum > Colletotrichum karsti. The sequence goes on from NW_024065931.1 coordinate 259,675, forward strand.
CAAGCTAAGGTGCTCTGGAGCTGGCTGGCTGAGGCCATGACGGGTGGTGGTGATGCCCTCAGCCGAGCCTAGCTCCTTCTCCTCAGGCATCATACCGTTTCAAAGGGACTGAGGTCATCTAGAGAGACATTGAAAGGCTGCCTAGACAAGGAGAAGCCTTGGGAGGCTGCAGAGAAGGTGGACTTTCCCCGCTGGAACTACCACCAGTGATGTTGCCTTGTCCACTCGTGAGGCTGCACGGAAAGGATGCCGACAGAGGTGACAAGAAAGAACAGAAAGAGTCTGCACCCAGCAGGCATGCTCTCAACCGTCAGAGACAAGGGCAGGTGAACCCTTCAAAGAGTACCACTGAGACAACGACCAGAACAAAACATGGGATATCACCAGACGACAGACAAGGAAAGGCAGCAAGTTCAGGGTATTTTTTTGGTATATTGGGTTGCTGGCTCACTTACGAACCCGCCAATGCTTTCCTCCTACGTACGGTCCTTCCCAATTGTTTCGTCGCCCAGTCGTTGCGTTGAATGCTGTTGCTCGAATGACGCGTTTCTGTTTGACATGATCGTGCTCCCGTGGAAGCACGTCAAGATAGTTTCTGCCTCCCCAAACGCCCCAGTAATGCGGTCCTCCCAAACTTTTGTATTATACAGAACAGCTAAGTCGACGGGCGACCACGTCCCCGTGTAGAAATGCGAAAAAGAAAATAGCCTCGTTGGGCAGGGGCGTTGGAAAGTCAGGGAAAGCCTTAACAAAGTGATGGCCCTGATGATGAGCCCCGATGGTATGAACGCCGGCATTACGTGGTGCGTCGAGAACTTCGTTGTGTTTCTCAGGTTCCGGGCGTTGAGATGCCTCCCAAGAACCATCCCAAATCGGCCTGTGGTGAGAGAAAAAAAGCCATGAGACGATGCCTAAATGTCTTCAATTGCGACGATTAAGCCCAGCCCCTGCGAAAACCGGCCCCTGGATCCACTTGTTAGTCCGTCTTCAATATTGATGTCTGCGAAATGAATGCGCCGATGCCTGGTCGTAGCCAGAAGGTGATTGGGTCCAGTTGAGGCTTCCATTGTACACAGCAGCAGCCGGTAACTGCTGGCCTTGCTGCGTCGAAACAGCAGTGTGAGGAGAATCGCCGCTAGACCCAGGTCGGAGAGGAGAGTTCCTGTAACCCGAGGGCTGGAAGCGTACAACGCCGTCAAAAGGACTCAAGGCCCGTTGAGGAGAGTTCCGTGCACCAAACACGTATCCGGCATAATCACCAGAAGCCTGACGGCCATCGGAAGGGGATTGCATACCATTGTTTTGTCTGCGCTCCTGGTTGGTTTTCCAAGCGCTGTAGTCCGGCACAGGGGTGTTCTGGATGAGGTTCACAAGATTGTAGGTGTTGAGACGATAGGCGTCGGGAGATTGAGCGTACGCGTGGGCCGGCGGCAAGATACCAAGGAAGAAGGTGATGTCTCGGGACAGAGGTGCGCCTTGGTTCCGACGTTGTTGGTCTAGTCGGCGTCCGGCAGCACCCTTGAGCGGGGACTCTCCGCGTGCGAGCTTTCGGGGCCTGTTAAGCTCTTCGAAATCATCGCCGACGAAGGGCCGCTTAGGCGAGTTGACGACGCCCATGTACTGCGGGGCCGGGCTGGCAGTCTGCCGAACGGGCGGGGGAGGCATGGGAGTTTGGCGAACCGACGTCGGCTGCTCGGGGACAGGAAGCATCATCTTGGGTCGCAGTTGGACAGCGGGCGAGATGATGAGCCGATAAGCGATAGGGTCAAAGGTCTCAACCGAGAACCGGCTGGCGAAGTGGGTGAGTTTGGAATCCGCGGGCCAGAGCTCCGACATGCGCTTCTCAAGTTCGGCAATCGACGAAAGCTCTCCAAACTGCGACTCATACTTGTGGAAGTAGGAGTAGAGTGACTTGGCCATGTCTTTCTTGTCTTCCTTCTGCGTCAAGCGGTTTACGCAGGTCTCGAAAACAACGCGAGCATCTACGTTGAAAATTAGCTGAATGTCATCTAAATCATGGACGGTGGGACCTACTTGTGGTGTCGCCCTTGGAGTGCAGAAACTTGATGTACTCCAACATGAAGCTCGCGTCCTCGGGGAAAAGCTTGGCACCGCGATCGAAAATCTTGCCACCAGCAGGGTCGTTGTAAATGAGAGCTTCCATCTTGGCCACAGCAATATAGACGTCGCTCGTCAACTGGCCTCGACTTCTGGCTTCAATGAACACCTGACGAAGGCCTGCTGAGGCGCTGCCTTTGCCCTGTGTTCGGCGCGCAGCCCGACAGAGTGCAATCCACACAAACGAGATGGTACGCTTCAGCATATCCGCCTGCACCGAGAAGCCATGCTTAACGGCCTTGACATGCGCCTCCTTCCCAAACTCAGCCGGCGGGGCGTCGCCGTCAACGTCGTCGTCGTTGCGCTCGATGGAATTCTTGATGTTAAGGTCAGGCCCAGCAGCCGCCTCGATCTTGCGAACCGCTTGCTCTTCCCGCTCTTTGAGCTTCTTCGACATGGCGTACAAGTTGTCGAGGACTTTGCTGTAGGGCTCCCGGATGGCCTTAGCACGGGCAGCCTTGCTCTCATCGTCGTCAGCGGCGGGGTAAGTCGTCTCCACACGGTCTCCGTGCCTCAACGCCAGCAGCACGCTCTCAGGGTTGGCTTCGATGCCGTCTGTAAGGAATGACAAGCCCAGCTCTTTGCCGTCCTTGCTGATGTTGTTCGCAAAGCACCACTCAGCTGCGTCCACCCACATCTCCGGCCAGAAGCGAAGCGCCATGAGCGCTTGCTTGTAGCAGTAAAGCACACGGCCTCTGTAGGCTTCGGGCTCTTCTTCCTGGAGAACGAGAGGATCCTCCTTCTCCCACTGGATCCATTTCTTCCAGAGATCGACCTGCTCCATGAAATCCTGGTCACCGTCGAAACCGGGGGCGGGAGGAAGTCGGGGAAGAGTTGTTCGCTGAAGTCGGGGAATCAGACGGTCGAGCTGAGAGTTAGATGCCTTGGCGGTCATGTATGCAGGGGAACGCTTCTGAATGAACTGGCGGCCGGTAGTCTTGTTGAGACTCATTTCGAATTGGTCGTAGTCCTTCCAAAGATCCGTGAGTGCCGACATGGGAACTGTGATAGCGCGATGGTACGCCTTGCGAAGTTGATCCATCTTCTGCTGATCCTGCCAGCCACTGCCACCAACTTGGCCAGGCCCGTTCTTGATGAATTGGATGTAATCCTTCCACAGCTGACCCGAGTCGCGATCGATGCCGACAGAGCTGATGACAAATTCATATGACATGGTCAGGATCCGGCGCGCCTCACCATTCGGGTCGTTGGTAAGATCATATCTTCTGCGGATGTAGTTGAGGTAGACGGTCCAGAGTTTGACGTTCGGGGCGTTGACGAGGGAGCGATTGAAGACTGCTTCAGCGGTTTGAAACTGGTTCGAGTCCAGCTCAAGCTGAGCCCATTCGGCCCAGATGTCGGCCTGTATGCCTATTAGCTCGGGAAGTTTTCGTTGTCGGAAGCCGACTTACTGCTTGAGGAAACACCTCTAAGAAACGGTCATACACGTTGCGCAACTCGTCCAACTGGTCTCTGCGGCGGTGCTCGGCCATCAGAGCTAGCCACGCGTCCAGATCACCTCGCGGGTCCTCCTTCACACGATCCTCCAGAACACCAAAAATGTCATTCGGGTCTCTGTTTAGGGCAGGCTGCACAGCTGGGGCAGATGGCGCAGGAACAGGAACAATAGCTGGAGCGGGAGTGGGAGTAGGGACGGGGGCCACAGCAGATGCGGACGCGGTGCTGGGGGCTCTCACGGGAGCAGCCTCGTGCGGCTGCTCGGCAGAGGTGACCTGCACTGGTGTGGATGTGTGAAGAGAGGAAAGGTTGTGTGAGACAGGGGCGGACGCAGCAGCGGCGCTGGACGCCGGAGTCGGCGCATCCTCCTCATCGTCAGAGTCTCCCAAAACGAATCCTCCCTGTGTCTTGGGCTTGCTGGATTTCGACTTCGGCGGAGCGGACGTGGACGGGGACGCGGTGGCAATGATCGGACTCTGGGAATCTGTGATCTGTGGGACTGGAGTTATCGTGACCGACTCTGGGTCGTAGCTGATTGACGCAGGGTCATATTCGCCACCATCTTCTTGGTCACCATTCGCAGCTTGATCAAGTGAGAAGGCAGGATCTTGACTTTGTTGGTCGCTATGCTGTATCTCTTGTCTTCCATATCCCTCTTCTCCCCAAGACGCACCCTCAACATGTTGGCCGTTCTCTGGGAGTTCGGAATCCATCGTGGCGGTGAAACTGGACGTACGTCGCGAAGACCCGTAGGAAATGCCTAGACGATGATAGAAATTGCGCAGCAGAGTGTCGCGAGCGGACCCTGGGATGGGTAAGGCTTGTCGTATGTCGTATGGAAGCTGATGGATCGCGAGGCGCAGATGCGCTGCAGCTTCCAGAGCAGGATTATCGAATCGCGGGAGGATAAGAGACGATCAAGAAAAGAACAAAGAACTGGAACACCCCGAAAACGTGTAAGGTGGAAGGTCGCTGATGGCCGCGATCGATGGCGGACCGATTGACGTTCAGGATGAGCACGACGGGACGCAAATTTGGAAGGCTGAGAGTTGGCGAAGAGAAAGATTGAAGGATGAGCAAGCGCCGCAATCAGACTAGCGCTACAAGGCGGTCACCTGGATAAATCTCGGACTTAGGTACTAGAGCTCCGATAAGATAAGGCAAGACTGGATCACATTCATGGTACCAAACGGTTGTTTTCCAGCTGAGTGTCGGACATGCATCATGTTTGCTGGTTCATGTATAACGCCGTTAGTTTTACGGCTTTCTCGTCATTGGTTTCACAAAGTCATTGGATAGAACACGTCTACGCGGCGGCCCCGGATTGTTGAAGATAATCACCTAGCCACCAGCCAACGGTTGCTTCGTTTGACAACTTCTCAAGCACACCTCACAGGCATCAGCCCCCGCCACAAGGGTCTCAAACAATTTAGATAGTCATACAAACCTCGTTCTGTCATTCAGGTAGATACGATCTTGCTGCCTAGAAAGGCAAACCTAGCCGGCCTTCATTGGCAGCCAAACGGGACCTACCTTTCCTACGTACCTTAGGTAAGCCATGGAAGCTCGACGCCTCAGTGTGGCTGGAGAAGGACCACGCTAGACCCGTGGATTGGTTAGCCTCAGAAGTGGATACCACTCTACGCGAAATTCGCGGTCAGCGTAGGCGCGTCCCACGTCTCGTTGTCCCGTCGCTGTCGACCGGGACGAACAATACCTTCTCTTTCATCTCTGCCGCCGCCCGCAAAACAAACGAACCTCCCACAAACACCACCCCACCTCTCTCGTCGCATTTTTGTACCGCGAATTTTCATCCAGTTTCTGCTTCGATCGAGTCGCGTAGACTTTCTTGTACCTGCTTTCCCGTTGCACTTTCCCAAAACGACACAGTCACCCACATCCCAAGATGGCTCATCTGGTTTCGCTTCTGGGTGTTCGGATCCTGAACAACCCCGCCAAGTTCACGGACAAGTATGAGTTCGAGATTACCTTCGAGTGCATGGAGGCGCTCGAGAAGGGTAGGCGATGCCTCTCTTCCAACAGCACGCCCAGAATCCGTCAATGCTAACTTTTTCTACAGATCTCGAGTGGAAGCTCACCTACGTTGGCTCGGCTACCAGGTTAGTCAAAGTGGATTTTTTCACATACACCGCCATTCGCTAAATCGCAGGAAACAGCGACCAGTACGATCAGGAGCTCGACAGCCTCTTGGTCGGTCCCATTCCCGTCGGCACGAACAAGTTCATCTTCGAGGCCGATGCCCCCAACACCTCCAAGATTCCCGATGCCGACATCCTCGGTGTCACCGTGGTCCTCTTGACCTGCGCCTACGATGGCCGTGAGTTCGTCCGTGTCGGCTACTATGTCAACAATGAGTACGACTCCGAGGAGCTCGCCGCGGAGCCCCCTTCCAGACCCGTCATCGAGCGTGTCCGCCGCAACATTCTTGCTGAGAAGCCCCGTGTGACCCGCTTCAACATCAAGTGGTACGTGTTACAGAGCAAAAATACGCAGAATGGAGCTGACCAGTATGCAGGGACAACGAGGCCTCTGCCCCCGCCGAGTTCCCCCCCGACCAGCCCGAGGCTGACCTGGCCGCCGACGAGGAAGACTACGGCGCCGAGGAGCGCGAGGAGGAGGAGGCCGAGGGGGCCCTCGAGGCTGGTGCCAACGGCGAGAAGGTCGATGGCGAGGATGCCGCCATGGCAGGCGTCGAGGGCGGCGAGCCCGCTCAGGCTGAGGGTGAGGAGGACGAGATGTCCGATGACGGCAGTGTCGACATTGAAGGCGAGAGCGAGGACGAGTTGGAGGAGGAGGAGATCGAGGGCCAGGCTGCCGGCGACGTCGACGATGCCATGGACGTCGACATGGACAAGCCCGCCCCTGCTGCCAACGCCGCCGTTGCGACCCACTAGAGGCATTTCTTTTGGTGTCCTTGGTGTCCTTGGTTCTTTGACGTTTTGCTCATACCCCGATTATTCGCCAGCATAGGAGGTCTTTCACTAGAATATGCGCAGATGGCGGTTTAGACGAAGACAACGACCTGGATGATGACAGCAGAGCCCTTCTAGTATATGTGGCTTTTGGGGGATACCCAGTAATTAGATACGAACTGGCAATGAATGATACACACATTTTTCTGCGGGATTTTGGTGTTTTGACGTGTGGGTGGAATGTTTCTTGTCCCGTCCTGTGACGACGCTCCGGAGACATTAATTGTCCGTGACCTCGCCCAGAATGAAATCTAGACAGCCAAGTGCCATGCGGCGAAGCAATCCCACATGATCTAGCGCGTTCGTTTGCATCATGCGATTGAGACATTTTCAAACGGTCGGCGAGTCCCGTCGCCGCCAACTACCCCTCCCCCTCATCCTCCCTGCCTGACTCTCGGACCTCGAAAAAAAGCCACTTGATGGAGGTGAGAGGAGTCAAGTCTAGTAACGATCTGTCAGTACGCAACGCCATCCACGACTGCCAAGGCACGATAATTGCACTTTGACGGGCTATGCCGCGTCAAGCCGCCCCGCGACCGGCCCTCCTTCGACAGCCCTATTTTCCACGATCGCTCTTCGACTCCGACCCTTGCTCACCTTGGGATTCCGGTTTCCGTCCGTACACCTGGATTCCGCTCGTCGCTTATCTCCAATCCCCGGTAGTTTCTCGCTTGCGTCACCTCACATTCGGGGCGTACAAACCTGCAGACGGGGAACGCATCCGTGCTCTTCAACCCCGGCCGAGCGTCCGAAAGCTTAGTTTCGGTGAGCTTGGCCGCGATCGCTTCGGCCTGTCACTGTCACATCCCACGTGCCTCGGCTGATCGTCGCATTCGAATGAAGTCTTGAAGAGTCATTTCCTTGGCGGTTGTATCCCGCAGAGCAAACTGCGACTCTCCCACGGCTCAGCCGCATTTGGTTGATCTTCCTGAAGATGCCTGGACCAAGGCACGTAGGGTTGCAAAGTGCCTCGCCGTCAGTGATGGTGAGGTGACGGGTGAGTAGAAAAAGGCCAAGCGTCAACGTCCTCATTTCTTATTGTTCCCATCAGTTAGTTTTTTATGACATTCGCAAACACTCTAGCATCATTACCTCAATTACTCTCATTTATTGCTATCCGTAGTATCTTAAGTAGCCCGTCGCATCATGTCTTCGCCAAGCACCGAGGAACTGCTGAAGGCAGTCGAAGCTAGTCACGAACAATACCTTCGCAACCTCAAAAGCCTTCATGAGTCCATGGCTAACGCCGCCAGGGAAAGACGAGACTCACGATCCTCAGCAACCCTCCACCCCTCGCCGCTCCTCCGTCCTTCCCACAGCCCGGTTCAAAGCCCTGTGCAAAGTCCAGTGCTCCCTTCAGACGCCACCTTCCAACCAACCATCCGCCGTGCCCGCCGCTCAACCCTATCCGATCCCACAGAGAAGCCACAACTCGGCAATGAGAAGAAACACGTACCTTCCTCGATCCACTCAGAGCTGGATGTCGAATATCTACCCCTACTCGACGTCGCCATCCCCCGTGCCGGATCCGACGGCTCTTTCACCTCACCAGCACCGAGGCTCATCGAACGACTCTCATGGACCGATGCTCAGCTGCTCAATCACCTCAAACGTGTCGACTTCACTGGCGGCACTGCCATTGCCCTGGCAGATGTGATCAAGAGACAAGACGAGATTGGCGAGAACACCAGGTTCGAAGACTTCGCCGCGTACGAGAGTCGGGGTTACGTCAGTTCGACTTTCGAACTATACGATGTCGACCAGGACGGCTGCCCTCGGCCAGTCGGCAAGCAATCTGATCAAAGCCCGCGAGGCAACAGTATGATGCCTTCCTCCAGCCAGATCGTCGATGCCCCCACGGTGTGGAACGCCCTCAAAAACATCCACGCTGATGGGAAGGCGGTCGGTCTCGTTACCATCCTCCAGGAGCCTTCGGCCCTGATGCTCGGTGCTCTCCACATGACTATGAAGCCATATTTCGACATGTCGGAGCTCCTCAACCACCTCATCACCGATCATGATAACAAAGGAAAGACCACCGCCTACGTCCACCGCGCCTTCGCCAAAGACCCGTCTGACTCTTATCTCCGGCAGCGCGGTTTCTTCTTCGCTTTCAAGTACTATACCGTCGTTGGCGACGGGCTCGAACCCGCCCCATGGCAGAAGTATGACAATCGGCCCCCGGACAAGCGTTCGCGGGACCACATCGATATCGCAGAGTGCAGCTCCATCCTCGCACTCTCACTCTCCGGCCAACCACGACAGTCCGTCAAACAAACCCGTCGCCGTGAGGGTCCTCAGGAGGGCTTCCTCTTCGACACGTTCGCGCCATGGCATCTGCTATCCATCCAATCATTCCCGGACGACGAGCACACTCTTCGAGGCGGCGAGACAGAAGGCCGCAAGAACTTCCCTTCAGGCCCTTACGCCTTCATGGACGCCCTGGTAACCGAGTATCGCGACGCCACGAAGCGCAATCTGGCACTACACGCCCGCATCGCAAAGCTCATCACCCCGCCAACGGAATTTATGTTCGACGCCCGACTGCGAGACAAACTCCTCTTCGAAGATAAGCACTTCACGTACATCAGGCGGTACTTCTGGGCGTACAACACCCTAGGCGTCGTCAACGAGGGTCTCCGCGCCATGCTGGCCGCCTACCATGACAATTTCCCAGACGACTTCTGGGAGGGACGGCATCCGACGTTGTGGCCTCACCCGGCGCCTGATTCCCCCGAAGGCAAATCCTACCGCGACAAGATGGCGCTTCTCAGGCTCGATCTCGAGCGTGCCTGTCGGGACCTTGAAGCGGTGCACAGGAAGAATGCGCAAACGAGGAAGGAGATCGAGAATCTGCGAGACCAACTATTCAGCGGGAGTTCCATCAAGGAGTCCCGACGGGCGATCGAGCAAGGTGACAACATCGAGGTTCTCACTTTAGGTTCCATGGTGTTTTTGCCCCTGACTTTTGTCATTGTGAGTCATCAACCTTTTTTTTTATCATGGAACTGATGAAGGCTGACTTTTCGCGTAGTCCGTCTTTGGCATAACAGAGTTCACGATATCTCCGCAAGACTGGCGCTTCGCAGTGACCATGGTTTGCGTCTGCGTGCCGTTTATCATAGCACTCATACTGCTGCAGACGCGGGCTGGGTACTCTTTGGCGAGGTACACATTCGTCTTCATCACATGGCCAGTCCAGTATTTCATAAATCTTGGATCCGAGGAAAAGGTTTTTCCGAATGTGGCCATGCCGCCGCCTGAAGTCAAGCCTCGAAGAAAGAGGAGGCTAACCAGTCGTCGTCCTCCGCCAACTCCTCAAACAACAGTGGAAGTAAGACAGAGCTCGTGGGCAGGATGGAAGTTTTGGCAGAGTAATCGTAGAGCGGCCCGTGGCTCGACCGCCGACAAAGATATCAAATCAGCAGACGTCAAGGTTTTTGGACATGTGTAGTTACCGAAGTTTCTGGATTTGCTTTTGCGCTGAGATACCTCGGTCTTTACCAGCGAAGCCGTGTATAAGCCTTTGGAATATTAGATAATACTTAGATTTTTGTGATTGATCGAGTCCATCTTCGTCCACCTTGGGTGATGGCTTGCTAGCACTTTGTTTGGTGAGTTCTCGTGTGTCTCCCCGGGCTGATGTTCCTCCTTCCACCTTGTGAACCAGACTCTTCTCAAACTTACCTTCAATCAGAGACGAAAGGGTCCTCGAACAAAAAGACTGGACTGGACGCCCCCCAATCAGTCCAAGGCCTCACACCCAGACGGAGATACATCCAAACACAATCACTCCCTCGGAAAAAGGTAGTTCTAAACATATATAATACCCCCAACTTCTTTCCCGGTCACGATAATCTCTCCCTACAACCAGAACATCTTCTCCTTAGCCTATTCACTCAGAATACACCAAGGAAAAGAGAAACACACAACCACCAACAAACACCAAACAACGAAACCATCACGATGTCTCTCATCAACTCAACCATGACCGCCAAACTCGCCAGCCTCGTCACCCCAATGATAGCCAGAGCCGCCGTGAGCCCCATCACGACACTCCCGGGCACCACCTTCACCATCACCCAGATCGAGAGCGGCGTGGTGAAGGGGACCGTGATCACGCGCGAGCCGATGACCCTCGACTTCTTCCCTAACACATCGTCGTCGTCGTCGTCGGTTCCCGTCATCACCGTGACTCAGACGGTCACTGAGAAGGTTGCCGCGGAGGCTACCTCGAGCGCCACACCCACCACCACCACCACCAGCGTGTCGTCTTCCGAGCCGTCCCCTTCGATCGTCACCTTGACTCAGACAGTCACGCAAAAGGTCGGGGAGACTACCTCGAGCGTCACGCCTACCACCAGCGTCACGTCTTCCGAGCCGCCCCCTTCAGTCATCGTCACCATAACTCAAACAGTCACGCAGAAGGTTGCCGAGGAGACTGCTTCGAGCGTCACGCCTACTTCGAGCGTCACGCCTACCACGAGCGTCACGTCTTCCGAGCCACCTCCTTCGACGATCGTCATCGTAACTCAGACGGTCACGCACAAGGCTGAGGATAAGACTACCTCGAGCGTCACGCCCACCACCACCAGCGTGTCGTCTTCCGAGCCGCCCCCTTCGGTCAGCGTCACCAAGACTCAGACAGTCACTCCAAAAACTGCGGATAAGACTACCTCGAGCGTCACGCCCACCGCTACGAGCGCTCCATCTTCCAAGCCGCCCTCGACGACCGTCACATCCACCCTGACGACCCCGTCAACATCTCCAGGTCCCCAGGACAAGAAGAAGCCGACTCCCACCACGACCCCCACCAACACAACCTCCTCAGGCTTCACGACCTCGACCAAGACCACCACGGCCACCAAAACCCCCAAGGCCACGGTCTACCCCGACGCCGACCCCCCGAGCTGCATCATGACCAGCCTCGGCTTCTGGAACCGCCAGTACCGCCTCCGCGCCTACAACGTCCCCGACGTCCCCGGCTACTGCCACCGCTACTGGGACGAGATCCACCACCACGACCCGCCCTGCCACTTCCTCAGCCACGTCCACTGCGAGGAGCCCTACCCCAACGTCTTCGACATGCGCTTCGAGGTCATGCACCTCTGCAACGGCGGCACCGTCGAGAGCTCCTGGTGGGAGACCACCCACAACGAGTACGGCGGCATGGTCTGCAGGGGCAGGGACGACCTGGGCCCGGACGAGTACCGGGACTGGCACGATTGGGACGGGAAGAATGAGCTTCACTAGAGGCTTTTTCTTGGCCAATGGGTTCATGGAAGTAATTGTATGAAGGAAAAGGTTGGAATGAGATATCAGGGTTGGTACGTAATGATCGAAGATATGGTTGAAACGGGGACTTGGATCGCAGACTCAGGATTTGTTTCCCATCAGACGGGTTTCTCTAAGATACCATAGAAAGTACATCTCTCGCGGGATGTAGAGTTGGCGAAAAGTATCTCAGTACGAGCACTATTCAAGACTGGACATACATACACAATATGATTAGAGGAATCAACAGGCTTTAAACAACTTGAATATTCTAAACGTGACATTGCATCTGGTCTCTGACTTTATAACTTGGTATCACCATCTGATCCTAGTAAGAACCGGATGAGTTAATGTGAACATCAACATCTCTCATACATCACAGTTTACTATTGGCCTCACCTTGAGGGTAGGCAGTGAAAACTTTCATTCCGTCGTCTATTGAGTTCTTCAATTTTCTACGTACATCCTCAAGCCTATACCATGACCACAATGCAACCACCCACGTAATACCATTATATGAAGATATCAGTTTACTAACTTCAGTTCACCTTGTTATTTGGGGTATGACATCGCCTAGTACACAACTAACCAGAATCAACATTGAGGTGGTTTCCTTCACTACATCTCACACTACACATCACACCTTCCGACCGTCTACTACCTTACAACAGAATACAGACGAAAACAAGTTCATAATCTCGACAAAGCACCGGTCTACAACCAAGTCACCAAACCATCTCCCATCACCCACCCAATAACCCTCGGATTTCCACGCCCTGTACTCCTCACACCCTCCCGAGGAGTCCGAGCTTCGACTCCAAATCCTTCTCCTTCCCGCCCGCAACACGAACACCTTCAGTTATAACCACAAAAAAAAAAAAAAAAAAAAAAAGAAACCAATCACCAATCACCCAGAACCCAACGCCCAACTACCTACCAACCTTCCACCCGGCAACTTCCACACCCAAGTTTTCCCCTCACATCCCCTCACTCACCCCCCAAAACGACCATCGCTTCCAGAACTGCGCATCCTTTACACCCACCCACCATCAAAACCCCTCCCCTCCTCCTCGCGTCCTTCCCTACTAGGCTGAAACACCGCCGACAGCAAAACCCAAAAAAAACAACGTGGCAGCGCGGGGGAGGGAGGGCAGAAAGACGTTATGTTAGCTCACCTCACCCCCTTCCCAAACAAACCCGCGTTCTCGTTCCCACCGAGAGAGATCAGACGACCTTGACTTCCGGGCGACATGCGCAAACACGGCAAACCACGTTATCTCGAAAAAGTCTCTCACCGAGAACGAGATTTCCCTTCTTCCTTAGTTCTGGACCGGGGATGACGATGCGCCGCTCAAACGGTCTGAACCCAAAATCACGAGACACTTTCACGTACGCGATCGCGAGGGGGTTCGGCAGTTCGACATCAGAATCATCCATGTCATTTCATTCCTTCTCTTCCGAGAGTCTCCGGACTCGGAGACTCGGAAACAACCTTCTCTCTCTACCCTATCATTTCAAGACATGAACGAAGCAGACGTGACATACACTAAAGCCGCCGGACCAGCCGAACAAAACCCTGCGCCGTCGTCGCGCGTAAGGACATGGACCAAATAACCGCAAATACTGGAGACCAAAAAGCCAACAAGCACGAGATGAACCTCCAGCTCCGGCCGCGAGGGCAATTAAAAATAGACGTAACAGGTATATCGCGCAAAAAGACCACCAAGCCGGGCCACCAATTCGTCACCGATGTCGGGACGAAGCAGGCCGATGAAGAAAAATGAAGTTCCCATATCCACGAGTATAATCTTGTACGGTAGACCTAGTCCAGAGGATGCCGCCTTTATACTGCATAAAAGAGATCCAGTTGAGAGAGGTGTAAGAACGCCTGTATGCGTATGGGTACTGAACGAGATGGTCAAGAATCGAATTAGAGGCGGCCGTGGCGAGGAGACATTCGTAGAACGAGGAAAGCGAGTAACATGGCATCGGTGGACGTGAATGCTGCAGCGGAAAGTCGAGGGGGGCGGGGTGAATTCGAGAACGTCGTGGTATCAGGTTCCAAAGAGATGCCGAGAACGCCTAATGCCATCAAAAGCCAGTCGAGGGTATCTCCTGAGAAAAAGTTGTACAGTTGAGAATTGGGAGACCCATGTCCTAGCGTTTACCACCCCTTCTTTCTCGCAAACCGCTTGTTCAGCAGGGTGAGAACCTTGGTGACGTTGAACTGGACGTATTCGAGGTCGAGATCGTCCTGGCCGTCTTTCTGCATCTCGAGCAAGTCATCCAACTTAAGATCCAACTCGAGGAGACCACGGTTGCGTCCTGTTGGAGGTTAGTAAAATGAATGGATGCACATCGGACGATCAACATACCCTTGTAGTGTAGAGAAATGACGAAAGTTCCCGGCAGGGGACTCGTGAAGTTGAAGTAAATGTTCGCCCTCCTGTTGTCCGGAACATTGCTCTTCTGAATGACGCCCTCCTTCTCGAGCTGCTGGTGGGTGAATTTGTATGGGCCGAGAACCTGCTGCTTCTGTTGCTTTCGCCTCGTGCCTTCGCTCTGGGAACGGACGTTGTGAAGGTAGCTCTTGTACGTCTCCAGCTGACCAATGAGGTAGGTGTTGTGATCGCGAATGGTCTTGTAGACCTCTTCCAGCTTTTGCGTCTCCTGGATGACACCGTCCTTGAGAGAACCAAGATGTTGAAGCTCCTGCTCGACTTCATCACGTAACAGGCCGAATTGATCGCTCTTATCGATGACCCTCAACTCCTGCAACTGAGAAAGAAGCTCCATTGCCCTGATGCCCTTGCGAACCATGACCGCGTCGTTGCGGCTCGTAGCCGCCGCGTCCGCGATTCTCTCCAGTCGCAAAGGTCGTCGAGCGACGCTGCTATTGGAAGGAATCGATCGCATGATTTGCACAAAGACGGACTTGGCTTCCATAAAGTACACTTCCTCTTGCGTGATGTCGAGCGCTGCAGTCAAATCATCGATTGCTGTCTCCCATCTGCTGAACAGGGGCAAGTTAATGGCGCGGTTTTCCTTGCGGGGCAACTGCGGAGGCGCCGCAGCCAGCTCGGACATAATGATGGCAAGATGCGAGTTATCGTCCTTGCAGAGCTCTCCGTGGTGCTTCTCGATCAGGGCGTGCATGGCGTAGATTTCGTTAAGAGTGATCGACAACTCCAGGTCCTTCTTTGAAAGGGCAACATAACGGTCCATTTCCAGGCTCTCGTAGAAGTCCTGAACCTCGCAAAGGTCAAGCATGAACTTGTTGACGCGGTCCTTATTCTGGTGAACGAAGGGGGACAACTTGGCCATGTACGGCTCCTTGGCGTAAGAGGGCTTGTTCGCCAGATTCTGCAACATCTTCGCAATCAAGGTCAGTGTTCTCCTCGGGCGCTCAGCGGGCTGGCCATCAATGAGCATGTACGACTTGGGCGTAACGATAGCCGGGTTGATGAAGCGAAGGAAGAAGAAACCGCCAATCAGCGTGCAAATAACCTGGTCGTTGGCGTCGGGGTACTTGCGCTTCGTCAGACTGCGAATCTGCTTGCAAATCCACCGAATACCGTAGGGCGCCTCCTCGAGACCGTCGATGATGGTTGACAGAAAGCCGTTAGCAATCTCGGTGAGCATCGTCAAACGGGGCTCGATGATGGCCTGGACCTGGGGGTTTTCGGCGGCCTGCTCAGCGGTGACACCCTTGGGTAGCGAAGGTGGAAGACTGCCGGTGTCCTCCTCGATCTGCTCGATCATTCGCTCGTAGACCTTGAGGGGGTTGATTTCCAGGTCGAGGTCCTTCAACTCAATCAAGCTGTTGATTCTATCGGCCAGCACTGTCTTGAGGAAACTTTGACCGGGTCCTCTCCTTGTGTATGTGGTCATCATTCGCGATACGGGGGTGTTGGCGCGGAGAAGAGACGAGTATTCGGGGGTGTTGTCGAATTGGTAGGTGAGGACAGACTGGTTTCGTCAGTATCGAACGGGCGGTGTCAAGAACGCGCGCGACTAACCTGGAACATGGTCAAGAGCAAGTGCTCTTCACGGCTCTCGTACTGGTTTCCGTAAATGGTGAACATGACGGTTTGCAGAAGAGAATCGATTTCCGACATGGACACCAATCGACACAGGTGCGCGATATGCCTGGGTTCGGATTGCAGCAGAAACATCAAGTTGCCGTACTTTTGCGTCTTATCGTCATTCGGAAAGTCGCCTTCTTGCATTTCCGTGGCATCTTCCAAATGGCTCGCGACTTCGTTCTGTTCCTCCAATGCCATTCTGTTTTGGATAAGGAGAGCGATACGAGAATCGAGATAACGCACATCCTTCTCGAGGACGAAGTTCTTCTTTGACTGGGACGAGATCTTGGACTTGAGTTCGCGGAGGATCTTTTGCGCTGCATAGAGAGTTAGTAGAGACGACAAAGCGGGTAACAGTGATCCTTACCTTTGGCCAAGTCATCCTCAATCTCTAGATCGGTCTCGTTCGCTGACATGGACATGTACAGCGCGGACATGGAGTACCGCTTCGATTGGCGGGCGGACCGCGATCCATCGTAGGAGGACATTGTGTTTTGTCGGGAGAGGGGTTGGAAGGAGGAGGAGGAGGCGGTAGAGGCTCTGGAAGGTGTTTGAAGCATGACGGACATATTTGTGAGGACTCAGATACGGCAGCTTTGTGAAGCAGGCAGATCGCCCAAGCGAGCCCCTAGAAGCGATGAGCCTCGGGAGCCTGCACTGAAGTTATCGCCGACGCTGTTGGGTCGGTTTGCGAACAGAAGGGTCCCTGCAGTGGGTGGAGCAGATTGCAGGCGACGTTGAGGATCCAGCGTGATTGGGAAAATAAAGGTTACAGAGCCCAGGGCGCGATTGTCGGGGCGAGGCAGTTGCGACGGGAGAAAAGGAGAGTGGTTCGCAAGATGTGGCTGCGAGGCGGGAGATGGCACGGCGCTGATGGAGGGGGTGTGGCAGACGGACAAGGCGAGTCGAGTCTGGTCGTGGGTCGATTGGTGCTCTCTGTCGGGTCGAGTAGTTCGGTCGCTCGATTGATGGATCGATGGATTGCTTGATTGATTGGATACGTGTGTACGGGCACAATTAGGATGTCGTCCAGCGAACGCCACGAGACACGAGGTGATTTGTGGTGAGTGGTGAGTGGGTGAGGGAAAAGCCCAAGAGGGTAGACTTCTCGAATGCGAAGATGGTTTTTCGGTGGTGTTTCGAGCGAAAGCTTCGTTCGGGGGGGAGGCCGACTGGATATTGCTTTTGGCAGCGCTGATAGGGCGGCGCGACAAATAGGAGCGCGGTTTTAGCTTTGGCAGGCGCGGCCGCAAAAGTGTGGGCGGCGGTGATCAAATTGAAAACGAGGCTAGGAGCGGCGAAGTTCCAGTTCCAGATCCAGACAAGCAATCGGGTCGGGTGTTGGTGTTGGTGTTGTGTTGGGTGGTGAAGAGGTTCGGTATGGGAGTGTTCGAGGCGCGATACCAACGGCTGGCTGGCTGCTGTCTGGCGTTTTGCAAGAGCGATGCAAAGCAAGGGAGAGGATAGGATTAAAAAAGCAGAGCAGAGCCGAGTTGTATGAGTGAAGAGTGAGAGGCAGAGAGCGAGAGAGGGAGTGTGGTGGTTGTGTGCGTGCGAGTGGAATGAAAGAGGGGGGTCTCTGGGGTAAGTACAGACGGACCGCCGCTCACATGGAAAGGAGGGGAGGTACTTCCGTCCAGCGAGGTAGGACTGCGTAGGGCGGCGATTTAGAACGTGCAAAAGGAGGGACAAGAGGTCGTCGGACGTGTGTGACTGGGGTGTATTTGTGTGAGTGTGTGGTGTGTGTGGTGTGTCAACAGGCAGAATGAGAGAGTGTGGAAGCAGGGAAGACAACCTGAGGAGTGCATACGAGTAGCACTGGACGGAAGGATAGTGCAGTGCAAAGTGAGATTAAGGCACAAGATGGGATCGATTCTGGCGGTTGACGGTAGACAGTAGACGAGGGGAACACCTTAGTAGAGGAATAGGGGAGGAGGGACGAGGATAATTCAGGGCCGGATGAAAGATGGGCAGGCACAATACAGGCACAAGGCGCAGGGCGCAGGGCACAGGACAGGAGACAGAGACACCTCAGGCACAGGAACTGGATGTCGGTACTTGGACTTGACCTCCAAAGGTTGCACAAAATGGCGAGGTGGGATTGACATTATTGGAAGGGTGAAGGCTGGATACAGGGCAGTGAAGGATGGATGAGGATGGATGGGGGCCTGAACTGCCCAACCCTGGCAAGGACTGGCAAACATGGCCGGCAAGACCTGGGAGCCCCCTGTCAGAGGTCACGTTGCGAGCAAGAGAATGGAAATCTGAGGGGTACGTATCTTTTCTTCAAGTCTTGTGAGTGGAAGGGAAGGCGCGATGGGAAAAGGAAGAAGAAGAAGCACTGAAGCAGGAAAGAGGGGGGACGAAGAGGGTGGGGAACGGCCCCCTTGCCTCGTGCGCATCTGCGGAGCGGTTCCTGGCTTCAGGCGATTGAAGACTGAGGATACAAGTACTAGGTACTGTGTAGACGAGCAGGTACGTACTCACGACCAGCATCAGTCACCTTAACAAAGAAAGGCGTGGGTTTACAGCCTGATGCAGCATCGCCGAGTCTTGTCTGCGGGCGCGTCAACGGCTGCAACTGATAACTGCAGCCCAACGGGCAACGGACATAGGACTGCGCAGCAATAAACTTGATAGAGAGTTGTATTTCTGAAAGATGATGATGTCAAGGTTAAATGAGCTGGAGCCCGAAGCGGTGTCGCCGGTTGGGCGAGGGAGATGACAACTTCTGGTTGTGTTCGATTTTAACTTTACAGGCAATCCTGCTGCGAGAAAGCACCAAGTGGTTCGGATTGTCAGAATGCGACAGCTTGATACCGGAGAGAGGCATGTAAGTAATGACAAGCTCACCACATACCGTCTACTGTCTATCAAATACACCCTAATTTACCGCCGTAGAAATCCAAATACCATGATGGAATCACACCGCAACGTGTTCATCGTCCGTACCTATCAGAAAATAAACACCAGTCGAAACCCTGGAAGAGGCAGAAAATCAAAATTCACAAAGAGAACAGAACAGAAAAAGTGTGGGATGGGACGACGATGACTGGTCCCGCTCTGCTGCAACGCCAAAATGTGTTTGAGAATGGAATTCTGCAGGGGTTCCATCGCTCCTGCTGCTCATGCGAATAGGAGCCCGAAGAAATGAGGGTCGACCGCCCACCTGCACCTGCTCAGTGTCCACTCACCACGGTGCATGCCCCGGTGCCCCACACCCTTTACCATCTTTGGCCGACCATCTCTCGAGGCAGGAGCAGGGGCACCGAGGACAGAAGCTGCCCAAATATCGCCGGCCGTCTGTCTATTGCTACGTATTATGGATGACCATACACTTCAAATGCAGACATGAAATGTGCTTAATCACTAATAAGTACTGCAGTTAATTACTCTTCCTAAATGCTGAGGGGAGTGGGCGCGACGAAGTCAATCTTCACCACCCTTCCTTCCTCCATCTGAAAACCTCCTGCCGCTAAACACTAAATGACGAATAAGAGGAAAACGGGGCCGCCTGATCGACCCGCTTGTCCTATTTCGGTCGTTCGACTCAGGTCTTCTCTTCTGCCTTCTTTACCGCCTTCCCAACTCCCGGGCCCAGCAGTCCGTAAGGTTCTTCAACCGTCTTCAAGGGACCAGCCGAATTCCATTCCACCGACGCCGTCGACCAAGTCAATCCATTCGTTTGGGTTCGGCGGTTGGGCGGCTGTCGATTTCGCCGTCGCCAGCTTCCATTACGTATCTCTCACGTCCGTGATGCGACTGCAGATACATGCACCTCGATACTGTTACCACCACCAGACGACATCCTCACTTGCCGAAATCACAGTGCGCCTGCATCGAATCAGTTACAGCCGAATTACATATGTACAGATCAACATGCCTAGCCGCCGGCCACGCTGAAGAACCCCAACCCAAGCAAGCCCTGACAGAAGGCAAAAGAAGATTTCCACGAACCAGCCGCACATCATGTCGCACTAACGAACCCTCGGCAAGCAACGTCGTCGCCGTTGATAGTGTCCGGCCAGACCCTCCAAACTGTCGCATTGTCCCGTGGCGTGGCGGCAACTGCAACACGTATCGCCAACGCATCATCCTGGCAGATCCCCCGCGAGGTCTGGGCCAGCAGTCGTCCCTTTCGTCCTCGGTTTCTCACCCTTCGCCACTCCAGGCATCTCCCTTTCCCGCGAGACCTGCCACAGACTGAAATCAAAAAGGATAGAGAGAGATTAAAATAGTGTCTCGCAAGGAACTCTAGAAGCCTCATGGAACCGCTGCTCACAGACCGAGAGGACGCCGCACAGAACACCGGACTTCTCGATTCCTTTTCTTTTAAAAGAACGGATGATGAGCCGCCAAACAGCCAGACTCGGAGCCGCTACAGCCAAGTCCCAGGACGTCAATCCAAACTGTGTCTGCCGTGGCCCGCCACTTCTCCTGCCGCTTAAAGTGTGCCGGCCAGGAACCAGGAGAAACCGTTATGACGCCAATCGTTCATGCATTTGGGAGGCGCAGGCATGCTTGAAACCATTTCTTTTCCGCACGTCGACAAAGTCCGGCGGTCTTCTCTCGCGTCCGGAATCTCAGCCCCAAGGCCAAACGCACAACAAGTGCCATGCTGTCAACTTCTCGCGAGGTTTGGGCTACATGTCCAACGGCGGCATTCTGGACACGTCGCATGCCTACAAGCCGCACTCCCATGATTATGGCCTCATCAATCTACCCAGGTCCGGCTCACCACCCGAGCATGCCCGCCAGCGGTCTGTGCTGAAGATATTCTGACCCTTCTTCGACAGCAAATACATGCATGTCAAAGAGCGCCACACCTTGGTGTGCCTCTGTCACGGTCTTCCTGACATTTTCATCGTCTGCGCCTCAGAGACAGACAGGGACCGAAGACTTCAAGGCCAGAAGCCAAGAAGCCATCGGCGCTTGTCTGAATCGGGTAACTCCACTTGCCTCAGGGAGCGGGAAGTGGAAGAGACGCCTTGGATGCAGAGAAAAAAAAACCCTCTTCCGCGTGCCCCCTACGAGCTTCCGTTGGTATCTTCACCCGCATCACTGGACCTGCTCTGCAAGATCATCGCTTCTTTTCGGCTTCGGGCGCGGACTAGTGGAGGGTGGAACGGACCTCTCGAACCCTGTGAGGCCAGGAAGAAATCCTCCAAGCCGCGCTACAACTCATCGTTCTCGTTCGCTCACCGTGCTTTCCGCCCATGGCATCCGATCATTCTCGGTGAGCTCGTGTTTCATGCGAGGAACACGAATTAAGGTGGTCGCACTGATATCCAGATCGCCATCTTTTTGCCAACGCCATCCTGACATCGCGGGCAACCAGTTCCTCGTATCCCGCAACGAGGCATGCCGCACCTCGTCAAGCGCTACTCTTCTGTCGTTCCTCATCGCGGCCCGTACGCGTTAGGGGACCTTCATTTGCGAAAGCATCATGCTTGCGCATGAATACCAGTGCCGTTGTGGGTAGCCAGACCTCTGGGATTTGTCGTCACTTGGCTGAAATCGCCAGTCGCTCACCACCAAGGATCCCACGCTCTCATCGACGCAAACCCGCTGACGCCCACCGGACCTGCGCGTCACCGACGCAGTGCATGATCTCGTTCGGGGGCCGCACGCACGATTGACATGCGTTCTGTCAGCATGAACGATTCTACGCTGATGACACCGTATTCATCTCGGGCCTCAGACCACGGTGGCGTCCTGGTGACAAGATGGATGAGCAGTTCCAAGTGTTGAGCGCCAGATGAGTCGCGGCGCGCCACCTGCAAAAAAGGGGTCTCAGCCACCGGTGAACTGATGTTCTGACAAGGACTCTTGGGACGGACGCCAACGCCGTCACATTGTGGCTTTCTGGTGAAGCTTGTCAACACCAAACAATGCTTGAAGTGCTCCAGAAAGATATCGAACTAAACCGAGCCAGCGATGCGCGCGGCGGGACTGAAGCCTGCACTGCCTAAGCCTGGTCCATGCTCTCTCATTTCCCCATGCCTACGACACGTGGGAGGCAGGATACGATTTCATGAGGATCGCCCCCCCTAGCAGGTGCATCAGTCCCTAGCTTCAGCTCGGCTTGTTCCTGGCCTTGTCCAAAGAGCCCTTGGCCGTCCCAGGACCTTCGAGGGCAAGACACGCTGCGCGACGGATCGAAACACCGCTCCACCAGTCTTTGAACGCTCCAACCTACGCGTGCAGAGTGCAAGAAATAAAGTGCGCGGCGTGCAAAACCACGCATGCCACGATTCTGTATGCGATATAGTCGAGTGGGCCATATGCAGGAACCATCTGGCGTACCTGCAGCATCTCAACGAACCGCCGCCATTTTCAGGGGCATCTTCCTAGTCCTGCTGGCCGTGGTCACGAGCAGGCATTGAAGACGGCAAGCGGGCGACAAGATTCCGACTATTGACAGTAGCCCGAGTTATTCTGCATACAGTTCGACTGCGCCATCGCCAACGGTCTTCTGTAGCTATATTCAGACGCAATGTCGGTTTCCCCCTGCGGTCCCGAACGTAGAGTCAAACTACCGACGCGCAACGCCGTCATCAAAATCGCGTTTCTTCTGACCTTGCATGAGCCAATCTAATTCGTCTGCTCGCGCCTGTCTCGATCTCGCACCCGCGCTGCTGTCTGTGCGACTCCCAAGAGTGGCGATGACAGCATCAAAGCTCTGCAGGGCACACAATCTTTTGTCGCCAGATCGAGATTTCGCCCACTTCACACTTCACGCACGCCGAAATGGCAGCCACCTGAAGACTCTGGTTGTCTGTTTCCCGCATCGGGCGACTGACCCACGGAATCGTCGGGATGGAACGCAACAATTGGCGACCAGGACTGCCTGACCGAGGGGTCCGTGTGCTCCCAGCAGATCGCGACGGTTGCTCCGGACATCGCCGTGAGTTGTCCAACGACATCATCTGTCAGTCGATGGCGGTGAGTTCTGACAATGTTCCTAGGGTGTCCCACTCAGGCTGTCACTGGGCATGCTCACCGTTGCATTCGTCGATGCCGTCCATACCGCCGTCTCTCCTGGCATTCGTCATGTTCACCACGTTGCCTTTTTCCTTCTCAGTGAGCGTTTGCTGATAATCTGCTGCTTGACAGGCCGCAAAGACCACCAGCCTTGAAGTCTATGATGCGGGAGGCGCACCTCTCAATCTCTGTGCCCCTTGCCAACCTGTAAGCCCGCAACCACGGCCCAAGCCAGAGGCGTATCGCTTGCGTTGGCCAGATCCTTCCAACGCAGAAAAACGAAACGAACCGTCTCCCGCGTTGGACAGGACCGTCAAAAATGTTTCAGAAATGGCATACACGGCATTTCCGCCCCTTCGCAACACAGAAACAACAGTCGCACCCATCTGCAGGCGTCCGACGTCAAAACTCCAGCCTGTCCCTCCCCAGCAACAGCTGTCACTTCCCGCCACCCGGAGACCCTGCAGGAGCTCTTTAATCTCCGCATCGGTACCCAATTGCACTGGCTCGTCATCGGGTTACTAATGTGAGATTCATGAGACGAAGGACAAGAATGTCTTGGATTTGGCGATTTGGTGAAATCGTCCCGTGGCCCCCCGTCTACCGAGGCCGATTGGAGAAGTGAGCTTGTCTCGCGACCTCTCCCCACCGCGATACGATGCCCCAGATTCCCGTCAACCCTTTTTTCTTTCTTTTTTGGCCCGGCTTTCTCAACTAGCCTTCCAGAAATGGAAACTCACGCAAATTTGTAGTGGAGATACGCCGCCCGCTGCCCGTAGATCCCTTCCACACCGCCGCGCCTCGTCAGGCGGTCGCCATTTGCCGTTGCGGGGTCGGGAAGCCCCTATCCCGACGACATCTCGAGTGCATAACAACAGTGGGGAACGGGATTCCGCGCCCGAAAGCCGTTGCGGATGGCATTGTCGAAATGACGATGTTCGAGTGTGCTGTTGTTACGCGTGGCCGACGCCCGTCACTCGACCCCCCTGGGTGGTGATCGATCGGCGGTACGGGGGATGACAGGTCTCAGGACTAGGACCGAGTTGATGGTTGCTTATTCCTTCTGTCAGTGTTTTCTTCTCTCTTTTGATGCTTTTCCTTCGTTGCCAGTCCCGTCATGGATCTTTTGGTAGTTCACGTCGCTCCCATCCGAGATGTAGCTCGGAAAGAACGTGAATCCCCTTCACTCGGTAACTGATAATGTTTCTGTGACCGGAAGTACCAAGGAGATGAGCTCGTTCTACAGAACCTCGCCGAAACATCCTGACGAAAAACCAGTCTGGAATCTGGGCTGCGATCTGGTGTCTAGTCCAGGACCTCCCGTCTCGGTTACGGGAGAAACTGTGGCTCGCTCGTGTGATACTTGTTTCCAACCTGGACATATTTCTGTCTTCCAAAACCAACTTCACCGGAGATTTTCTTTTTGCTTTTTGGGCATGGGGGCCGGAACCGGGAGAGAGACAGGCCTGAGGTCGGCTTTCGAAACGATGTCTGTGTGGCTTTCGACCTGAACAGTTGTGGATTTCTCGTAAGCGAGGTGGTGAGGTGGTGATGTCTTGGTGATATTAGATGGAAGTTACGTTGTTTACTGGCGTGGTCAGGTACGGGGAGCCGATACCGTGGCTGTGGAGTTGAATCAGTGTCGTTTGAACGAGGGTGTGATGCGGGGACTTTGAGTGTTCCTTTTTAAGTCACGCTTCGAACCTTTCATGGATTAGCAGCAGCGAATCTTGTAGCCTTCGAAGTTGAACCTGCTGTCGATATGCCCCCTGTTTCGACTGTGAGCATAACCGTCTCCAGACTCTGTGTCTCTCCCAGCTGTATTAGATGTCCAATCCGCCAACGTGTCTGCCTTTTATGCGTTGTCCTTCGTCTTGTGCTGTTTATTCGTAGGTGTATAAAATGAGCGTCAAAGTTGACAATAGTGTACGTATCAGGGTAAGTTCGACTCTCTCCGTGATATCCGAGCCAGACGTGGTCGACATAGGCGAGATAAACGATCAGACTCGGCTGGTCTCTCGTTCGCAATTAACCCGGGGATTGGCGTGTGAGCCCAAGATCAATGATGAACCGCCGCAATATATACCTTGAAGTGGCAGAACTACATGTAGTGAGTGACAGGTGCAGGGAAAGATTGTCTCGAAAAGGGCGAAAACAGTGACTACATGTGCGGCGTGTTTGTTAGATGAGTCTATGAATACGAAAAACGAGAAGTGGCCAGAGACGACGAAGGAAGATGGACAACAACGCCACCTCATCGCGTCTGGTCGTGAATTTTCTACGGGATGTGCTTCTTAAGTACTGCACAAGACCCAAGACTTGGTATCGAAGCTGATCGAGAACATCGAGTTCCTCAAAAGCGAGCATCAGGGTTTCGTGGATGAGATCAACCGCTGGTGGTCATTAAGGCAGCTTCATGGGAGACTGTATTTGAAGGTGTGTCCGGTCGCCGTGGGATCATGTTGATCCACCGAATTAGTTGGTTTGTGAGGCATACGGGCTGCTACCTCGTGGCCTCTTGCGCTGATGACGCGTTTCTTGAGATTATTGTCCCATACCCAGCTCGACTTCATACACATACGCGCCATGGTTCATGGTTGTGCTCGCGCTGGATTGTTGATCTCGGGTTATCTATTCTTCGTCCAAATTTCAAAGCACCGGCTCCGAGATGAGGTTTCGAACCACCACGTCGCTCCATCTCTTTACTGCTCCTTTGGGCAGCAAAATCGAGGGTCGTGTTGAGCCCTTCCCCGTGATATGTCGACAAGCTTTGAAGTCCATAAGCATGTGACCAGTCACCCCCATGATCCTACGGTGCAGGTTCTTCACTGAGTTGACCATTGTCTCGTATCTGTCTAACGAAGCAATCATCTGGCTGGCGTGTGTTTTGCCAATGGATACATAGCGGACGATGTGAGACGAAGACAATTGGGGGTGATGTCAGCTTTTTGAGGATTCAAGATTCCGGCTATGCTTCCTGAAAGTACGTAACCATATTTGGTCGATTATGCGAACTGTACAGGTTAGCTTCAAGAAGATCATCAAACGTTGAGGAGAAGAAGAAGAAGAATCTCTGGAAGTTTAAACTCACTGAGGAAGAATCCGAGCAGATTTATAATGCTGGAGAGACAAATCCACTCCCAGCCTTCATAGCCGAGCACGTATCTTGCGTGTTTGGTATCAAATTCCTCAGTGGAATGAAGTACAGTACGAATATTTGATGTTGAAAGAAAAGGAGAAATGTCCATGCCTGGATGAGCTGTGAGTCTTTGATAGCTACAAAGATTTGCAATCATGAACTTTTGGTCAGTTCGTATCTCGTCTACATTGCCTTGTTCTGAGCTCAGTGTCTCTGTCTTTTGTTGTTGGGCTGCTGTTTTGACGATTCTGAGAGGCAGATGACGTGTGAGATTGAAGCCTACATCAGGACATTTCAAACGGTTTTGCATGGTGCACTTACTTTTGAGAAGAAGTCCCTGAACAAACTGAGATATTCAGTCGTGGTTTTCTCTTGAATTGAAGGAATTTATCAGTTGTTCGTCGTTGCTACTTGTAATAGGCGATGCTTCTCGACATGTCTGACCTTTTTGTCGCGAATCGCAAAGGTTTGAGCCCCGCAAATGACATCTTCCGTATTGCCTGAGAGTATGTTGCTAGCCTTGAAGTGGCTTGATTCTTTTGCAACATGAGGGAGGGAATACTGAGGCTCTGTGAAGACGATCTAAATGCTTTCTCGGATTAATTGATGTAATTCCATGAAATCTGGTCTTCTTTGCTGATGATTGATACGTAATCTTATCTCAAATCAGTCGTCCAATTCATAGACTCATCTGGCGACACTAACACAACCCCTACCGTATTAAGATCACAAGTTTGGATCATCTTCCGTGGTCCGAACCACGTCCGTTCAACCACGATTCAATCATTTCCACTCAGCCCTTGATCCATCCTCAAGGTCTTCTCAGAGCATGTTCTTCGAGAAAGCCCAGCGTAACAGTAATCACACAGAGCTGCTAGATTTATGGTGAGCAATATGTGTATTATGGAGTGGGCTTTGGCGAACGAAAAGAGCTTTAAGCATTACTTAATGCTAATCAGAGACCTAGGTAATCATTTTCAAAGCTTTATCAAGTTCCATTTCTGACACTTCCCCAGTCAAAATGACCTCATATGAGACGAGACCCTCAGGAGAAGTTCTCGTTTCCAACTGCACCCCGAATCTCACAAACTTTGCCACATTTCTTACCGCAACAGTCTGAGACAAAAGGCTCTCTGTATCCCAGAAATATACCTCGTGAGCAGCTTCGTTCTCAAGAAGCCAAGGAAGAGACACATTCCTTAATACGCCGAGCCTCGACTCCAGTTGTGAAACATGATTTCCAGATGATGCGTTTACGTTGAGCCATTCCGGCACTGTCTTGTGCACCAAACGGCTTGGCATGTGCTTCCTCTCGCCGTGGATGAACGCAAATGTATCGCTTTTCGAATAATGTGACCCTATAGTGACAACCAACGAGAAGTTCTCTTTGGGCCGCTTGTCACCCAGGCGAACAGTGATCGCCAGTGAAGCCAAAAAAATTCCATCTGGGTCGCCATTGATGAGGGTATCGTAGATATCGTCCCAGAGGTGGTCGGGATGTGCTTTCAGGCGCTCGACTCTGAGTGGTGCTGGGATGTCATTGCGGATTTGAAAAGACCTGCGCAACTGACTTTCCAGATGCAATGACTCTTGCTCCGTGACAGACTTTTGTACAAAAATAGTGTGCAAGCGTACATCATTGTCTTTTGCGACGGCGTCACTGAGCATCGTCGTCGATGGGCTGCTTCGAACGAATTCGTTTGCAGTTCGCACAAGGTGAACACCAACACGCCAATGTCTATGATCACGATAGTCGATCAGAGCCAGGGGCATGATACAAATGCCATCCCCATGTTTGTGAAGGAGAGTTTCGATTCGAACACCTCGGTTTGTGAGAGAATATTCATGTCGAGACCCTCTCCTACCCTTCCAACTTAGGGATGAGCAGTCCCCGAACTCTTCGGGGGAGTCTGCAAAGATACCCCTGAACTTCTGATAATTGACTGCAGAGCTAGGGGACGACCACGCAAACAGAGAGAGATCGTTTGTCTCCTTCACGATCTCTTCTTGAAGCCGACGAAATGCTTTAGCACCTTCTCCGTAAATCAGAGGCATGTTGATATCGAAAATGCCAAGAAGGGAGTACGCCCTGTCCTCGATCCGTTTGGTCTGTCGTTGCGCTGCCCAGGACATTTTGACTGCCACAATTGTCGATTGAAGTTTTGAAGAGTTGAGAAGTACTTGGAGGGGTATACGAGTGATACTCTCGAGAATCTCCGGCAGCTGGGATTTCGTCCCTACAAGGCCCCAGCTCGAATCGTAAAACTCAACAATTTTAGGGGCAATCAGTTCCTGAAGAGTCCAGCCCCTCGTAAACCATTTGCAACGCTTGAACGCGTCCTCGTCGGCGATTTCGAAGAAACTCTCCCTGACGCGCGAGCTCCTGTCTGGGCTACGGATAACAAAGTCGGAAAGGTAAGCGAAGCAAACTGCGGACAGTTTGTACCATTGAAACATGGAGTTGATGGCCTCGCTCAGTTCTGCGCTGCTGGACTTGTCGATGCAGCACGTATCAACCCAGGCGAGTCTAATACCCCTGCTGCGGGCCAGCCGACAAGTCTTTGCAATCTTGGTAAATCCGGCCTTGCGTTTGGCCAAGTCGAGATCGGATATGTCCCGAAAAGACACTTCGTCTTCCTCCCAAGTATGAGAGAGAATAGCGTACTTGATAGCGGCTGGGTCGACGTGTTCCTCCAACTTCAAGGTTTTGGTGTTGAGAAGCCACATGTTGCTGAGCTGTTGCCGGGGTATGTGACGGTCTGCTTCACGAACTGATGAAAGTCGATGGAAAAATCATCACGTCTCTCGTCGTTCTCGAGGCGGGGTAATTGATGCATATTTGCGTGATTGGTTCACCTCATGCGGCTGACGCGCAGCGGACGGTAGGGGTCACGAGGTTTTGCTTGGCGACAGCGTCATCCAGCCTGTTGTCGAAGGCGGTATCATCTCTGATAACAATGACTGACTGGATGGGATGCTGATTGAGTCTTCCGCAAAAAGATTCGAGAATCGATATTGGTTCAAAACCTGGAAGAAGCTGAAAGAGTAGCATGTTGCTGGGGGATGTAGTCGCTCCAGTCATGTTTTTGGGTAACAAGTTGAAATGATAGCTAGAGACCTTCCCATTGCGAAGCTTTACCATGTAGCGCGAAGTACTCAACTATCGGCCGGAGGACGACCCCGAATGAGCAAGTCGACAGCACGACCGGCGTCGTCCGGCGCACGCCGCCGCGACCTTCTTTTTCCTGCGGACGAGGGTAAGCCTGACTCTCATCCTCGAGTGCGCGTGTAAGAATAGCGCCGATATTGAATGCCAAGAGGGAACCCGAGGTTGAAATACACGTTCGAAGGATGAGGGACCAATGGTTCCACCCACGTGTGCGAATTATGGGGTTCAATTGGCCCCTTGGGGTAAATGGGGACTCCGTTCTGGATCACACCCCAGATGGGCGGAAGGGCCTTTGGAATTTGGACCCTTGTTTAGTCCGAGATTCTGGACGCAGAATTGTCACTTGTGAGGGAACTACTGTAGCTAGGATTGTTAGCTGGCTGACGACTACGGGGGTTGTCAGGAGGGTCTTTTTGGTGGATTTCTTGTTGGTAACGCTTTACCAAGGAGAAGTTGGACTGGCGAAAACATGCTGATATGAGTGTGGCGATAGCTATGAGTGATGTCAAAACTCTGTCGGAATAGGATTCGGATGACCGAGTGACGCCGACATGATGATTGAACTACCTTTCAAAGATGACCAGACTTCTACTGATCGGATGATCGATACGAGCAACTTCAATGGCACCTCATCAGGCTCTTCAGATCGCGAGTACTCACAAGGATACATCCTCCGGCGCGCAGCACTGGAAGGGTACGCATGTAACAGCCCGCTCGTCATACATGAACTGCTCATCAAGACAAATGACTTTTAGTCTGCCAACAGGGAACGCCGACCAAGCACGTGGGCGAGACGGCGCATCCAGGCGGAGATGGCGTCCGCAACAAGTCAACGGGCACGCGACAGCTGCATTTTGTCAAGTCTTGCAATATCGACATTCCTAGACTGGGTATCACCGGCAGCGCACCCCAGGGCTTGGCCTCTCTCTTGGCGATCGCATCATTGCGCGCTTGTTACTTCAGTGGTAAAACGTCCCGCGATGCCAAGTGCCAAGCAGCGGGAGTTCCAGCAGGGTACGAGAGCCGCACTGGGATGACGCTCAACGACATCTTATCATCTTCAACTGTGAAGTTTTCGTTGTTTTTGCAGAAATTCGTTCAGAACAAGAGTTGTAAGTCATTGTCGAGGAATTCAGACCGAACGTCGCTGCTCGCCCGGCGGCGCGGTCGCAACGTGCTCCAACGCGGCACCGTGATTGGCCGGCTCTGGCCCGGAAACGTCGTCGCGGGCTTCCCCCGGCCGACCCACGGAAGAGTCGGCCTGACAGTCCAGCTCAAATCAAAGTGTACCTGCGGCGCAAAGGGACATGTCAGTCAATTAAGGCGCGGTACCTATTCTGGTCGCCTTGTTCCGACCCCTTCGGTAGATGAAAGAGGCTAGAGTTGGACAGCCCCAGTCCTGGTCGTTGCCCGACTTGCCAACAATGATTTGCCCGCGTCGAAGTGTATGCGCAATTGAGGCATGCTGATAGGTTCCCTTTTACTCGAAGGCATCGCCCATTTGAGTCAATACGCCGATAATGGTCATCAAAGTGACGCGAGAGACGCGCCAACTCGAGCCGATGTGAAGTTTCGGTATCTTGGACGAACAGGCAGAACGCCAAGATGCCAGTTTTCTCCTTGGATCGAAGCCAAGACTGATCTGCCGCAGCCAAGATTGCTTGAGAGGTTGCCAAAAAGCTTGACCGAGCTGCCGGCTGCGGTGCAATCCGATCCCGTAGGATGCTGGATTCGATGTCGTGCCGGGTCAACCTTGGCTGAGCAAACAACATCGGAAATTGTTAGGGCGGTACCGCGCGAGTGTCCGAACCAGGCCATCTATCGACTCCGCCGGGCATCCCATGTTAAGCCCATGTTGTCGTGGTGAGTCTCCCCATTGGTTCCGGCTTCCCAACCCAACATTGACACGAGCGGGCCGTTGGAACTCTGAGTTGTTAAGTTGAAGACTTCGCTTTGCTCCGTGACGTGCACGCGCGCGCTCGAAATCTGTCGTTTCCCCAGATCTAGCCCGAAGAAGCCGTTTGTCGTTGTTTGAGCGCAGCGTTGCCGGTGTCAGAGGCGAAAGTGAAAATGGCGGCAGCCAGTCGGGAAGCGTTGTCTGAGATTCAGCCCAAGTACAGACGAAGGGACGAAGTCTGGGAAAAAAGTGAAAACGACACGCCATTCCGAATCGGTCGCCGAGCACGGCTCCACACGCATGCCGTGGGCAACAGAGCATCCCTGCTTGATGCCGGGTCTAATTCTTCGGCTGGCCTGTCTTCTTAGCGTATCCCGCATACCCCGTCTTGTATCCCATATCCCACGCCAACGGGCTCGCTTTCTCTTGTCTGACATGGCCGACTCGCTGCCGCACGCAACACGAGTTGATACTCCTGTGTAGCTTCGTCCCTTGTCACTCGCCCTATCTGGTACAACGCTCCCTAGCCTTCCCACGCTAGGACGTAGTCTCCGAGGTGGAGGCTGATCTCGAACCATGTCCTTCTCTGCGTCTCCCTGGTCCGTCGCATCTGTTCTCTGCCTCCACCAATGTGTTCCTTTTCCATGCATGCGACGCTACGAAGTTCCTTCAGCTCAGATGGCATGTCAGTCACTGTTCCACAACTGGCCAGCCATATAAGTCAAAGTCGTCCCCGGCTGCTGTTGCGCATTTGAGTTTCCGTCCTCGCGCTCCTCGTCCTTCCCAGCAGGTAACCAAAAGTCACCGAACCCCTTCTCCGAACCTTGCCTATCGTTTCGTTTCGGGGCTCAGAGGAGATCGACATCATGGACGGCTCTATCCAACCCGCCGCCCACGCCGCCCCGGCCGAGGGTAACACCACTGCCCGCGAGCTCTCCGCCAGCGAGGCCAAGCACAACAAGACCTCCGGAGGCAACGTCGCTTTCCACAACTTCAACAACGACTTTGCCCACGTCGCTGATGCCAACGAGCGCCGCCGTCTGGCCCTGGCCGAGATCGACAAGGCCCCCTTCGGCTGGTACCACGTCCGTGCCATCATCGTCGCGGGTATCGGTTTCTTCACCGACTCGGTATGCTCAGTATACCTAAATGGTAGATCAACTCGGACTAACGCGACATCAGTACGATATCTTCACCATTGGTCTCGTCACTTCCATGCTGGGTATTGTGTACTACGGCGGAACTCTCCCCGCCGACAACGATACCGCTATCAAGGTCGCCACCTCCGCTGGTACTGTCGTTGGTCAGCTCGGTTTCGGTATTCTTGCCGATATTGTCGGACGTAAGAAGATGGTACGTGAAGAAGGAAAAGTTGATCATCAGCAGCGACTAACACACTGCAGTACGGTGTTGAACTGATCATTATCATCATCGCCACCATCGCCCAGGCTCTCTCTTCCGGCTCCCCCTCCGTTTCCATCACTGGTCTCATCGTCTTCTGGCGTATCATCATGGTAAGTCGGGATCTATCATCTTCCATTGAGCCCTGCTAACAATCTAAGGGTATCGGTATCGGTGGTGACTACCCCCTTTCTGCCATTATCACTTCCGAGTTCGCCACCACCAAGTGGAGAGGATTCATGATGAACGCGGTCTTCGCGAACCAGGGTTTCGGCCAGCTCGCCGGTGGTCTCATGATGCTCATCGTCACTACTGGTTTCAAGGGCTCTCTGTCGACCGCCGCCAAGGCTGCTTCCTGCTCCAGCACTGAGCCATGCCTGATTGCCGTTGACAAGATGTGGCGCACTATGGTAAGTCTAGCAGCCCTCTGAATACTGTGAGTTAGCTAACGTGAATCAAAGATTGGCTTCGGTGCTGTTCCCGGCTGCCTCGCTCTCTACTTCAGACTTACCATCCCCGAGACCCCTCGCTACACTTTCGACGTTGACAACGATGTCCAGAAGGCCGAGGGTGACGTCGACTTCTACAAGCAGGGCAAGTGGGGTGAGGCTCAGGTTGACGAGGCCGCTCGCGTCGCCGCTCGCCTGGAGGCTCAGAAGCAGCTCGAGGTCCCCAAGGCTTCCTGGTCGGACTTCTTCCGTCACTACAGCATCTGGAAGAACGCCAAGGTCCTCATCGGAACTGCTGGATCTTGGTTCTTCCTCGACGTTGCTTTCTACGGCCTTGGCTTGAACAACGCCATTATTCTCAACGCCATCGGCTGGTCTGGAGGTTCTGACATGTACGAGAGCTTCCACCGCACCGCTGTCGGCAACTTGATCCTGGTATGTCCGCATCTCCCATCTTGAAAAACCAAGGATAGAGCTAACTGAGTTCAACAGGTTCTGGCCGGTGCTGTTCCAGGATACTGGGTCTCTGCCGCACTCGTTGACACCATCGGTCGCAAGCCTATCCAGCTGTTCGGTTTCTTCACCCTCACCCTGTTGTTCTGCGTCATCGGCTTCGACTTCTGGAACCTCTCCGGCGGTGCCCTGATGGCCCTGTACACTCTCGCCCAGTTCTTTTTCAACGCCGGCCCGAACTCGACCACCTTCATCGTTCCCGGCGAGTGCTTCCCTACCCGCTACCGCTCTACTTCCCACGGTATCTCCGCCGCCTCCGGAAAGGTTGGTGCCATCATCGCTCAGGTGGTATTCGGACCTCTTCGCACCATTGGCGCCAACGCCACCCTTGCCAAGACGGACCCCAGATGGACTACTCCCTGGTTGAACCACATCATGCAGATCTTCGCTCTGTTCATGCTTTGCGGTTTCCTCACCAGTTGGTTGATCCCGGAGACTGCCCGCAAGACTCTTGAGGAGCTCTCTGGCGAGGATGACCTGTAAGTTACCCATTTCATCCATTTCTACCAATGTTTCGTCACCTGCATTGCCTTCAACCCGGGTTGCCATTCGTCGATGCTGGAAGCTGGGAGATTCGTTTTTCGGACGTCTTAAGAATGAGCTCTGCCGGATCAGATCCGGGAATAGACCCACTTTCACGGAGCCCGTCCCACTCATCACCCGACCGGCTCTCGGGCAGCCCATTTTCCGCACATCAGATTTGAATTATGCTAATCCCTCCCAGTGCTACCAGTGCCATTCCCGTTCACGGACACAACGAGGAGAAGCGTGCCGAGGAGGGCACCGTTGCCGGATCTGTTTGAGTGTGCTTGTCTGGAAAGAGAGATAAATTGCATAGCCATTGCTTTCCCAGCGCCGACATTGGCAACTGATACCCTTCACTGTAGCATTCAGAGTAGACTTTCATCTGTAAATCTTAGACTTAATCATATAGTCAATCTCTAATTCATCGGCCTCAATCTACCTGTGACCATTCACGAAAAGGGCCATTTCAAAAGCTTGATGACGTAGCATCTCTTCATGATATGAAGTGAGTTATGTCTTTGAAATCTCTGATAAAGCTTCCCATAGCTCAAGATGTATGCAAGAACTGACATCTATCCTCACCAGTCCATGAACCTGAGAGACGGCGACCATCACCTCAAGTGAAGGTACGTGCCGCCCGTTATCTAATCATCACGTGCATAACCGAGCTTGGACCCGCGTAACTCCGCACGGGCCAAATTGTAACTTTATGACGTTCGTCCCAGTCGCAGCTGCAATGCAGGGTCTTGGATCACTCACTGCCCACCGGCCGGGCACCCCGCCAATTTGCGCCAAGGTACAGCGAGCGGATCTTCGGCCGCCCTAGGTAAATGAAAAGTACGGGACCGCCCAATGCTCATCGGGCTTCCCTCCAACAACTCCAGATCCAACTTGCACCGCTCTCTCACAATGGCCGCGTTTCTCAGAGGAAAGCAGACAGGCATGCAGACTGACCTGTCTGCCTCAATCCTCCCTGAGCTCTTTGCTCCCGATTACCAGTCCGCCTACGGCATCAACTCGCAGGTCAGGTCAGTAGCTACCCCACGTCGACGCGCGTCGATGCATGGCTTTCCCGCAGGCGCATCGGTTCTTGGACAACACTGACGAGAGATTCCGCAGCTGCCTAGCTTACGACCCGATCCAGTCGCTTCTCGCAATCGCCACGAACGAGTCCAAATTTGGCCCCGGCAAGATCTTCGTCTTTGGCCAAAACCGAGTGAACAAGGTCATCGAGCCGCCAAGGCACACATCCTTCCGCTCTCTCCACTTCACCGCCAACAAACTAGTCTCCCTTGACGCCAAGAACGAGCTCGGAATATGGGATCTTGATACTGCGAAGCGCATCGCCGGTCTGGTGTGCCCGGGTCACGTCGTCTCCCTCATCACGGACCCCATGCTCGACTGGGCCTTCCTCGGATTGGCGACGGGAGAGGTCTTGGCGTATGATCTCGACAGGGAGGTTTTGACGAAATCGTTCAGATTGCCGAACTTTTGGAAAGAGAAGGACCCGAAAGCCCGAGTTGTTGGACTCGTCAGCATCTCACTCCACCCGAGGGACATCGGAAAACTGCTCATCGCCTACACCACTGGAGTCGTTGTCTACTCTTTCAAGCAGAACAAGCCTACACAGTTCTTGGAGTATATTCTACAGCCAGGTGCGCCAGGTGGCGGAGGAGAACCGCCCGATACGATTCGGCGCCCAAGACTCTCACACGCCCTGTGGCATCCCACCGGTACTTTCATCATGACGGCCCATGATGATGGAAGCTTGGTGTTCTGGGACCCGAAGGATGGCCGTGTCATCATGGCAAGGACCCTCGACGAGTTCAAGATTGATCAACCGTCACCAAATGAGGGGCGCATCGGGTTTAGGGAGCCATACGTCAAGATTGCTTGGTGCTGCAAGGATAACCCTGACGACACCGGGCTGCTGATTGCGGGTGGCCACAACCCGGAGACTCCGGATAAGGGCCTCACTTTCATCGAACTTGGACAGACACCAGTCTACGCGACTTCGACATGGCAAGTCCTCGAGGATCATCTGCGCGGCAAGCGTCAGGTAAACCTGCAAACTCCTCCGGGAGCCCAGGTATCTGACTTCCTCCTTATCCCCCGCCTGTCGCCATACTTCGCCGGAGCACAGGATCCGATTGCCGTCATGACGTTGTTGTCATCGGGCGAGCTCTTGACTATGAGTTTTCCCTCAGGATACCCCATCAGCCCGACGAACCAACTCCATCCTTCTGTTTCTTTCGTCCATCCGTACGTCAACAGGTTCGCGGTTCAGACTTTGGATCGAGGCCGTTGGTTGGGCATGGTTGAGACGAGGAATCAGGGTGAACCCCTTCTCAAGGGTGGTGCCCAAGCCTCGAAGCCAAGGCGCAGGTATGAAGGTCGCACCATCTTCCAGATCGCTCATGGCGACAGCACGGTGCGTCTCTGGGACTCTGGGCATGACGATGAGATTGAAAACCCCATGATGCTCCAAGTCGACGTTGCAAGGTCTCTTGATCGCTACCAAGATATCGACATCACCGCCATGCACATGTCACCTAACACCGGCGAGTTCGCCGTGGGCACACGAACCGGCGAGATGATCATCTACAGATGGGCTGGCAACAGGTTCTTTGGGAAGGATCACCATGAGGATTTGGCGCCTAACCCAGGCGGCCTGACAGACATCAGTTCTAGAGCGGAGCCCTCTTTGAAGGAGGGTCTGCAGCCCTGGCAACTGTATGAGATGATGCAGGGCCCTATCTCTGCCGTCAGTGTCTCCGATGTTGGCTTCGTCGGTGTCGGCTCGGAAGGTGGCTTTTTCAGTCTCATTGATTTGCGCGGCCCGTCAGTGATTTATCAGATGTCGATGGCCGAATTTGCCAAGACCGAAAAGAGGACTTCCTTCCTGAAGGGCCACAGCCAGTCCAGCGGAAAGGAATGGCCTGTTGTCATCGAGTTCAGCGTCATGACGCTTGAGGGCGACAACTACTCGAGCATCTGCTGTTTCGTGGGAACGAACACAGGCAGAGTTGCAACATTCAAGATTCTGCCCTCTGGCAACAGTTATTCCGTCAAGCTCGCTGGGGCTCAGCAGTTTGATGGCAAGGTCATTGCCCTCTGCCCGATCATGGCGGACTCTGGAAAGCCTGCATTCGCGACCGGTCCTATTGTTGCTGGACTAAGGAACGGTCAGCAAGTGAACGGCGTCCTAATTGCTGGTAAGTCGCTCTTGGAGACATAAAATGTGTCATGGTTAACAAAGACTAGTCACACAAACCGAGATTCGCATCTTCAAGCCCGCCGGGGCGAAGGGTGCTTCGAAGTCCTTTGATGACATGCTTTGCGACGCGGCAAACGTCACCGAGTTTGAGTTGCACGGCTTCGCCATTGTCGCCGTCTTTGGCGATAGAACAACCCGCGCATTCTCCATCCCTGGCCTCAAGGAGATCGGCAAGGCCCCGCTTCCGATGCTTGACAGCAGTCGCAGCACTGCATCTGTCGTGACACAGTCTGGCGATGTCTTTGGCTGGACTGGACCCAGCGAGATCGCCCAGCTGTCTGTTTGGGGCACCGGAAGGGACCTCCAGGTCAGCCCCGACATTCTCATCAACCCCGACCTCATCACCCCGCCGCGTCCTACCATCTCGAACATGCAATGGCTATCGGGCACCCAGTACATCTCCCCGACGGATCTCGACCTTCTCATCGCCCCTGATCGCCCTCCCAGCAGGCGCATGGTTCAGGCAGCGGCTATGGAAGCCAGAGCGGCGCGGTCAGGCCAAGCAGCCCCCGCTGCAGGCGGTAGTCAGGAGGGCTGGGGCGACTACTTGACGAGGCAGCTCAACGAGCGCACCGAGAAGCTCAACATCATGAGCGACAACATGGATAACCTGCAGAACCAGAGTGCAGGATGGGCGGATGATGTCGGCAAGTACATCAACAAGCAGAAACGGAATGTGGTCCTGGGAGGACTGAAGAGCAAGTTCTTTTGAACGATTGCTATGATTAACGGCTGAGACGGCCTCAAGGGTTGATTATTGGCGCTTATAAATTCGGCGTTAGGTATTTCATTCCACTTGAATCCATTGGTTTGTGGACGTGTCTTTGCCATTGTGAACTTGACATCAGTACAGGTCTTTCAGCTCAATGCCCGTAATCCTGCTTATTCCCCTCTCCCAAACATTCCTCCAGTCCTTTACCAACCTGACCGTCATATTTCCTCCGTCTCCTGTAACCCACAAATAAACCATATAGAATCGAGGGTTCGAGATGTCGTCATCACTATCGTGATTCGTCGTTGTCTTCGTCATCTTCTTCTTCTCATTCGGTCGCGTCGGGATCTCATAAACGTTCTTGCAGTCTCGGGAAGAGTTTCTCGGCAGGGTTCGACAAGGATTTCAGGCTCGGGACGGGAATCGTGTATTATAATCGGTCTATCCCGTCAGCTTTCGGCCAGATGGTCGGGCACGTACCTGTTTGCTCTGGTATCTTTGAGGGAAAGCCGGGGAGGTTGTCGAGATTCGGAATGTCGTCTTCGTGGTATCACTGCGAATGGGGATTAACAAAAGAGAGGAAGGACTCACCTCTAGAGTGCAGACTGTGTCGAGCAGTTTTGAAGAGGGTTTATGGACGTTTCTATCTCGTTAGCTTGCGGTGAGAAGGGGTAGGGCTTACCTTGGTGAGTTGCTCGTGATCAGGAATCCAGTTCGAGGTTTGAGGGTTGTTTTCCTGTCTGCGGTTAACCTGTCGAGGGGAAAGAATCACTTACTTGATGAGACGAAAGATGGTTTCAATAGAGACTGGACACTTGTTAACGAAGAAGAAATAGGGGGAACTTACTTGTGTGGCTGGGAAATGAGTGAGTGTAGAGAGTCAAGTTTGCGTGGGTCTGTGGTTAGTTGGTCAAATGCCGTGGTGGGATGAGACTTACAGGAACTCGAGAATGTGACGGAAGGCGGATATTCACGGTGTTTCTTCTCACGTCAGCTTGCAACGGGGGATGTAAGGATACTTACAAGTGGCGCCCGTCGTGGGGAAGATCTTGCCGTGAACATCTGCTGTCAGCACATACCGCACAGAGCTTGAAAACGTACCTGGATCCATGCTTCGGGAGTCATACGGGCTCAAAGATCTGATTAGAAGTTAGCTAGGAGATGGGGATAGACTCACCTATGAAGCGACTTGAAATGTGAATGAGGAAATTTCGAGAAACGGATCGGGGGGGTTCTGGGGCCAGATTAGCGAGACCTGAGGCTGATGAAGACTCACCTCCACCGAAGACGTCGATTACATGAGATGGTGATGGCGATGGTGTTGAGAATGATGAAAACGAAAATGACATTAAGACGGACGCATGGGAAGGCTATATAGGCCTCGGTCTTGAGGTCGTCGCACAGGCCTGGGCCTTGTTCATTCATCGCGGCCGAACAAGAGGACACCGCAGAGAGCATTGTTTTAGCAAAGGATGGCCTGGCTTTGGTAGGACTTGGTAGGTTGAAGAGAGGGGTCTGTTAGGTTGTTCCGTCCTTTGTTCATTGTTTCGATGTCGAGTCGGGTTTCGTGAAAGGCCCTTGTCGAGGGAGGTCGTTGTTACCGAGTGGTCCGTGAAAGGGTGGTGTTTGTGAGTTGAAGGGATCTTTTGACTTTGAGTTGATTGGCTATGTGGGCTGTGTCTGAACTTATAATTAATATTGGCAAAGACTCTG
This sequence comes from Colletotrichum karsti, assembly GCF_011947395.1. NCBI lineage: Eukaryota > Fungi > Ascomycota > Sordariomycetes > Glomerellales > Glomerellaceae > Colletotrichum > Colletotrichum karsti. The sequence continues at coordinate 299,382 of NW_024065931.1, forward strand.
TGAAGAGGTTCAAGGTGATTCGAACTCCGGCTGAGTTTTCACTATGAGCTGCGAAGACTTTGATGTACCTTCCGCGAAGCTTGTTACACGTAGCTTAAGAATAATTCCCGGATTCCGTTCGAAACTTTCTGCTGGTTTTTTCATACGAGCCAGCGCAATGTTTTGGCTCATCAAGTTCAACATTGTCGAGTTTACATCATGTTCCGATGACTGACCGTTGGCTCGGTCAAAAATCAACTAAATGGCGGGAAGGAGGGAAGGATAAGAGAGCCAGACCCAAACTAAACGGATATCGGAGTCTTGATATTCATTATGAGAAGACAAGATGATTCTAAGACTACAGAGTTCACTCTTCATAATTATTGCCGTTCATGTAAATAGAATAAAAGTTGGAAACAGCTTCACATTTCTATTGCTTCTTGAATCTATTGATACCGACACACTCCTCATGAGGACGTCGCCCGCGACGTAGACTTACCTTTCCCAACATGACTCCGCCAACACTGCATCCCCCAATTCCTCCTGGCTATTGTTCTACATCCGCTGATCTCGTGTCAAGTCGCGACGCCCATGGGTGAGTGAACGCCCGCTTGAAACGGAGGCGGAGAGGTCGTGGTCGTTTCTCACACTCGCATTGCTCGAGACGGGACTAACTTGGCCATCGCGCTGTCTATCATAACGACTGCTGCTACTGGGACCTCCGTCTGCAGAGTAATCGTCAGAGACGTCGTCTGGAACGCTGACCACGAATGTGTCAGAGCCGTCCGGAAGTGTTCTGACCCCAGGCCTGGCGTTTTCGGGAACAGAACGGTTCTGGAAGGAGAGCGGGGGCAATCTGTCACTACTACCACCGCCGTTAGCACAGCGCATGTTAGAACCTCTCTCACGCTCGTCCACGCCTTGGTGAGCGTTCCACCGAACGTAAGCCCTGGGAGGTTGAGATCCGGAGGCCACAGGCACGCCGGGATCCGTGTGTCTGCCGGGGTTTCTCTCCTCTCCGTCGATAAGATGCTGCGGGAGTTGTCCCCATTGGTTGACGTAGATCGCGATGGTGGACTCCTGGAGTGCGATGATGCCCTCGTAGTGTTCGGTCAAATGTTTGACCTGTTGCTCAGCCTGGACTCGTCCTTGCTTCTCTTTGTGGCGGTACACCAGTACCTCACAGAGTATCACGAAGAGAACGACGGCGATGCCTGAGCAGATAAGCACGCCTTTGAGGAGCTCGCTATCCCATGCTGTGCAATCCTTGTTGGTGTCGGAGCTGTTGGTGTCTTGAGGAATGTCGCGGGGAGGCATCTTGGCTTTTTGGATGTTGGTTGATTCTGTAAGTGTTAGATCTGTCTGAGATTGTAGGTTGTGTTGTTGTATGGATTCTGGGTCAATAAGAGCATTGCAGCGTGTGCGGGTTACGACTTTTATAGTTTCTCGTGGGTTTGGAGACAATGAGTTAGTCAGATAACTGACTATACGTTGTTCACAAACAATGCAATACACAATGTTGATCCAGTCTTTGTCACGAAAGGGGAGAATTAGAGATCATCGTTGTGATGGAAGAAAGACACTGCAAATGCTACAAGGTCTACAACGCCTTTATTGTTATGTGAGACCTGTTGACATCAACCATACTTGATATGCATCAAGGAATGATTCCTGAAAACTTGAAGTTAGTTAATTCAAGACTACCACACAAAATTTGAACAATCTGTGATCAAAATACCGCCTGTGTAAATAATCATTTCAATTGTGTCGGCTACGTGCACCGTTGGAACTTGAGAAATTCTTCAACTCTCTTGGTAGCTTGTGGACGCGACAAGCCCACTAACGTGTTTTGCGGAAGCGTCACTGGACTTCTGTCAGCATCCTAGCGAATGTGACGGTCCACGTTATTGACGTGGCAGTGCATCGAGACGCATGAGAGAAATCAGGCTGCAATGAACTGCAGCGCTTCTCATTTGCTACCCTTGGTTGAGCCCCTGTAGCAGGATTAGCTGAGGTAACTCATGGAGAATTGGAATTAATAAGTAATGGAGCACTCGTCTCTTTTTCCTCCCAATGCAAAGCCCGTCTTTGAGCATCAATTAGCCGCGCGGTCAGCGCCTTCTTGAGAGTCCTTCATGAGGCTCAACGCTGAAGAGAGTCCTTTGAGAACCAGCAGCTTTTAGCCATGGACCCTGTCACGGCAGTTGCGATGGCCGGCAATGTCCTTCAGTTCATCCAGTTCGTTGGAGGCCTCCTCAACGACGCCCGGAAACTCCACGCATCCGCCACGGGAACCAGCGGTAACAACGATCATCTCCGGGACATTTGCGGGACGCTCATGAATTTCAACACACGACTTGAGAAGCCGCCTTCAGAGTCTACCAGTATCCTAGTCGGCCGTCTATCAAAGCAGAGCGAGCCACTTCAAGAGTGCGCGGCAGCTTGCAAAAGAGACTGCTCAGATCTGCTTGCAATTTTGAGCAAACTCCAAGATATCTCGACAAAGGGCCCGCGATACTGGGGCAGCTTCCGCGCCGCCCTCGCTGAGGTCTGGAAAGCGAGCGAAATCGAAGACTTAAGGTCGCGGATCGCCGACCGTCAGCGACAAATGACTCTATTGCTGTGTGCAGCGTCAAAGTAGGCTTGCCTCCTCGTCGGATCATCTATTTGAGACTCTTGCTCACTTTATGGTAGCGAAACCACGTTGTTTATCAGCGACTGTGTGAAAGATCTCGGACGAGGAATCTGGCAACTCCATAGCGGCTCGAGACTAGATGCCGTTCTACGTCAGATCGAAGAGGTCAAAGAACTTGTCAAAAACTCATCCAAAAGTCGCATGGAAAGACCAGATCAAGTCAGCAGTATCTGTTCTGGAATCTCGGGTCTCTCGCTTGAGGCAAGAGCTTTCGAGAAGGAAGCTCAGGTGTTGGCGAGTCTCAACTATAAAGACAGGCCGGCTCGGCACGAAAAGATACCTAGCGCTCACACAACGACCTTCAAGTGGAGTTTGGACGAGAACAGAGAGGCAGTAGTAGACTACGGCAAGCTGCGGCGTTGGCTGAAGAGCGATCAACCGTTGTTCTGGGTTTCCGGAAAGCCAGGCTCGGGAAAGTCAACACTCATGAAGTATATCGCGGACAACAAAGAATCATCAAAATGTCTAAGGTCCTGGGCCGGAAGACATGATCTTCTGATGATCAGCCATTACTTCACGATCTATGGCACGCCGATTCAAAGGTCTATAGACGGTCTGTTGCGGTCGCTCCTGTTCGGAATCTTCTCCCGAAAGCCAGAGCTCATCCCAAAGCTCATGTCAGACCGCTGGGATCACTCCACTGAGCCCGCCAGATGGACACAGTCTGAGTTGGAGGGTCTAATTAGGCTCATCGGCGACGAAACTGACGAGTTCTCATTCAAAATCTGCTTCTTTATTGATGGTCTGGATGAGTTCGAAGGCGACCACATCGACATCTGTCAGACTCTCATTCGACTATCCCAGAACCCTTGCATCAAGGTGTGTGTGTCGAGCAGGCCGTGGAACGTCTTCGAAGACGCGCTAGGAGACCGCGCCGGTTCCAAGCTCTACATGCATGAGCTTACGTACCACGACATTCGAAGTTATACGGAATGCCGTCTTCAAGAACATCCCAGGTGGAGTGTTTTGCAAGAAGAGACTAGTTCCGTTTCGTGGCCGTCTCTGATCGATGAAGTGGTATCCAAGTCCAATGGCGTCTTTCTTTGGGTTACGTTGGTTGTCCGCCTGCTACGAGAAGGCCTCACCAATGACGACAGTCTATCAGATCTGCAAAGGCGACTCTCAAGTTTCCCAGCAGATCTCAAAGAGTTCTTCTGGCACATCATACAAACTGTGGACCCATTTTACAACGAAAAGATGGCGGGAACGTTGTCACTCGCACTTGAAGCCAAGGAGCCCTTGTGCCTGGAGATCTTCTCGTTCCACGACCTTGAGTACGACGACGAGAATTACGCCTTCAAGGAAGCTACCGAACTCATGTCCACCGACCTCGGGTTGCTCAACAAGCTCTTCCGTACCGTTTCTCGGCGCATTAACGGTCGATGTAAGGGCTTGTTGGAGCGAAACGGAGATCGCATGGAGTTCCTACATCGAACCGTTTACGACTTTCTGCGCACTGGCAAGATGGCCGATTTTCTGGCGGATCAGACCAAGAGCAATTGCTGCTTCAGTTTGTCACTCTTGAAAGCTTCTATTGCATGGATTAAACGCTCGACCTTCGCCCGGGGCGCTACACCAGACGGTAATCCCATGATTGAAATACGTGGCTTCGTCAACAGACTGAGACGAACCCTCAAGTACGCTCGTCATGCCGATATGCATGGCGAAAGCTCTGCAGCGGTCACGGCAGCACTATTGGACAACATGGAACAAAGCATACCGCGAATGATTGCACGGGGGCAGATCCAGATGACGAACCCGTCTTTGGCAACCGTGATATTTCGACGACTTGTATTAGAAGCAGGGGTCAGTAGCTATGTTCGGAACAAGTTGACCCTCGATCACGACTTTTTCAAGGGCCCTTCCGACAAGCGAGTTCAATCCCCGCTTCATATACTTCTCGATTCATCCTGCGAGTTCACCAGAGAGGATCAGTGTTGGATATTCAAGACCCTTCTTGAAGCTGGTCACGACCCTAATGAGAGCGACGAAGAGTCTCGCAGTCCTTTGGCGGCTCTGGTTTCTCGCTGCACATCGGGCAGTGGAGAAACTGAAACATTTAGCAGGATCTTTGACTACGCCGATGGTAATATTCTGTCTATGTTACTCAAACATGGAGCTGATCCCAATGTGATGGTCAAGACGTGGATTCGGAACGAGCGCCAGTTGGAGGTGCCGGTTTGGCTGCTCTTCTTCTTAGGGATGTGGAGAACGGACTTCATAAAACGACCGGAGAAGTACGAGCAGACACTCGTCGTTATGTTGAAAGCAGTCGACATGGTCGGAGACGTCATGGTGAACAGGTTGGTCACCGGAAAGGAGAATGGAAGAGAGATTGGAAGTGTGGCTCAGCAGTTCAACTTCTGGTATATGTCCGAACGTGATCTGTTCCCTGACCGGGAAAGTCAGCGCAACATCGACTTTTTGATCGGGGTTTTCACCCTGGTGTTGTCCAGAATCCCTCCTACTACGCCAGCATTTGCAGATGCAGAAAACTGGTTCAAAATGTCACTCAAAATGTCACTGTCGCCCGATGCGATCAGAAAGTTTGACCGCGCTGTTATTGACATTCGAGCGACAGACAGCTTTGGGGCGGCAACTAAACGACGTGTGGTGGGAGACCATGGAGTACCCGAGAGAAGAAACAAGAAAAAGAAGACGATAGTGCCTTCCTAGAAAGGCTTTCTTCACTAAGAACCACGTAAACACCCGAGCAAGTAAGAAGATAGAAGCGTAGATCAGATTTGTGTTGCTATCGACACCCTGCTCGCTTTCCCAGCCGGCGTTACTGCTGCATTCAACAATACAGTACTCCATTTTCCCGCCGTTCGGAGAATTCATTATTCTCGGTGCTATCGTGCGCGCTTGATGGTTCTACGGCGGCAGTAGGGAACATGTTGTCGCGTTTACGGCGAGACAGAAACATCAGCTACAAATGGCCTGGTGAGACAAAGTTCCAGCTCGAGCTATTTCTCTGAGCAGTAAAAGCCGGACTAGCTGAGATATGAACGCACTGAAACTTGGTAGGCATTCGAAGGCTTTAGGTAAGTATTGTGCTGGAATCAAACAGGACGATGAGTCTAGTCTCAGGCCTAAGAGTAGTACTCATGGCAGTGACATGTTGAGAAACAGAACTTGAGCCTGTCTTTCGTACTGCTATTGATATTTCTAGGGGATACATATGTATTGAGAGGCAATTGGTTTATTGTCCAGCCGAAGTGCTCCAGGCCAAGGCAACACCATGCTGTGGGCATCAATGGAGAAAGCCTGAAAGACTACCGTGCGGCGCAGCTCACCGCGTCTCAGAAACTGTGTTGGCAAGCATGGAGGTGGTGAACTAAAAAGCGGCTCATTGTTGGGTGGCAGGGCAGACTCCAGTCTGATTTCTGCCGAGTCATCTTATTCACTCCCGCGGGCTGATTCCCTAATTCGGCGGGCTTGGTCGACAGGGATCTTGTCTGCCTGTCAGTAAACGTGCACTTGACACCGTCCGTTTATGCCAACGCAGCGGATTGGATGCTCTGTCTGATCACCTGATCATCGTACAGCATTAAAAGGCGCTTGACGAAGCTTCAATCGCGTTGCACTCCCCCTATCTTTCCCACAGCTTGTACACCGCAGGTGCTCAGTTCATGCACACCGATATCTTTAATGGACTCATCATCATCAGCGGTCGAAGCTCTTCCAAACAACCCTGCTTCGCCTCCAATCAGCCCAAGAGACGATGCGCCAAGTAGCCCAAAACCTGCCACAGGAGTGGAGGCCGGGTCGGCTGGGGACAGACAAACCGACTCTGAACTATTTGACCCTTCGATTGAAGAGTTAATTGGCTCTTCATGGGACACTGGTCTCCAGAAGTGGCCGATCATCCGAATTCCGCTTATCTTATACATGGTGGCTTGGTTACTGCTCTCTTTGATAGTCCTCGTCGATTTTCTTTACATCTGGAGCTTCAATTCAGAGCCCAATGACTCCTGGATGGCGCGGCTCTTTCTGTGGGTTTTAGGTCTGCAAACCTTGGTGGCTGTCGGAGGACTGGTGGTTTTACTGGCCTCGGCCTACTCGATTTGGCGACGAAGCTCTAACAGTTTACTGGGCACTAGCATGGTAAACATATACCAAGTATGCAGCTTGTACGCTGCGATGTCAGTGCCTTTCATGATTTATTACTATCATGTCTCCAGCGGTGGCTGGACGCAGGCTTGCCAGGCTGTACGCATCTTGGATCCCTCCTGGCTTCCCGTGTCAGAGATCGGCGCCATGCCGCAAAGTTTTCGAGCCTGTGAAACGAGAGTTCCGCCTCAGCAGGCACCGCTTTTCACGGAAAGCATTTACTGGAACCAGTACCCCAATATCCATCACTTCTTTCCGAATCAGACGGTCCACAACATCACGTTCAGTGAAGAGCGATTCCTCGCTACGCGAAACAACAGCACACTTTGCTATTCGGGAGGAGAAGCGAGAGAACTTGAGACAAAGGGATTCAAAGCCAACGAGGATCTCTATGGCCAAGGCGTTCGCGCTGGTATCTACCTCAACTGGATCGCGTCTCTGCTGGCAAATCAGCTGTTAGCCCCGAGAAAGCGCAGGACAATACAGAAGGCGTATTTGCTGACTTTCAATACGATATTATGCATAGCAACATATTTCGAGATACTTCGGCCATGCGTATTCGGAATCGAGATTAAGGTTCTCTACTGGGCCTATTGGGGTGGTGCCGTCTGCGTCTTCAACTCCGCCCCGAACGAAAATCGACTTGGCAACAGCACTCGCTGGACTCAATTGGACTGGCTTTCGGGCGTTCGATACACCAGCAACGCTCTTATGTTTTACCATGGATTCTGGTTTACTTTCCATGGCTACGATAATTCATACGCTAAAATGCCCTGTGGGACTCAGCAGTTCATTTTCGGGAGCCTGCTAGACCCCAGTCCTGCGTATTGCGCAGTCAATTATGTTTTTTTGGTGATTGTTTCAGGTATGGCCATACCTATAGCGATTGGAATTCCATTCTTCGCCGTTCTCCTAGTCCCTGAGATTAGGGTTTACGTCTCGCAGACGTTTACATACTATGACAACGACCCTGGGGGGCCTGATCACAGCCAAGAGGGTTTCAGATCAAATCCGACTCTCCAGACCTCAATAATTTCTAAGAGCCCGAGACTCCTCCGCCTGCTCAAGTGGTGCAAGAGCTGGCACGGCTATTTCCGCGAAGTGTCCGGCCTCCCCTTTCACGCTCAACTGGGGATTCGCTTGATCACCCCCTTGGATGTGAAAAACCGGAAGTAAGTCTCCGAACTGCTTCGGTCAAACTTAAGTGTCTTTGAGGCGCTAACACGCAGGCCTAGAAAGTACCGCATTTACTGTGCTGGATTGTGGCTCGCCTCATTCATCCTGTCCGTGACAGGCATTGAAGCAACTTTGAGGTGGAATAAAGTTGATAACATCGATTCTTTCAACTCGACTGGGCAGTATTTGGCTCTGCCACTTGGTCTCTTCGTAGTCATGGATGTAGTCGCGAAGTTATGGCAGCAAGAAAAGGCGAGTTGCGGCATCCTAAGTCTCTACGATATTGTAGGACGTTCTAGCTGACTATTGTGCTTAGGAACGACGAAGACAGCTGAGATGTCGTCAGGTGGTTGGGGAGGAACTTGAGCTGGCAGACTTCACAGTGAGGGGGGCTCTCCAACACGCTGCTTCTCAGCCTGATATTGAGTTCCGCATGTCGGGCGGGCTGGGGGATCCGTCATTGACTTCGATTGCTTCACCTGAATAATTACTGCCGGCGGGACTTTTGAGCTAAGGCTGCAGGATTCAGATGGCTTTGGGATAAACAAGCTAAGCAACAGTTCCGCCAATTAATCAGAACGAGATGCCATTGTAGGCGGCTATTCTCAGCTAGAGAACGACGAGCGTTTCTGTTGATCTTACGGCTGAATGTATTCAACAACAGTAAACAGAGTTACCTTTCCGTTTGCTTTGAACGTTTGGTGAACTAAGTTCACTGAATTTACACTGCAAATTCTCAACAGCACTACATCATGCATATTAAGGGTTTGAGGAAACATGTGCCAAGATACCAATGCAATATGTTCGATTCTTTGTCCACAGTGATGAATGAGTTGGTTATTTCGAAAGTATATATATGAAGTCACCACTGTTAGAACCTCTTCCAAGGATTGAGAGGAGTCGTCGTTGAGTTTCTGAGAAAGTGGTCCCTCAGTATATGCGCAGTAGCTTCCATCCTTCCTCGTCCACGTCATAGCTTACTCGATTATTTTATCTCTGGAATTGCTAGCAGCACGATGACAGGTGCGATGTAGTTGTTGAGCTTTCGGCCGAAAATGCGCTTGCCCAGCCGCCAGAAACTTTGAACCACCTTTCACGTTAAACTACCTTACATCATAACTGCACAAATTTCGTCCCAAGTTTGGATGCTGGCCGCCATCAGGTACACTCGGATATGGGGCGAGCAATATTATCGCCTTGGAAGGCGGTGTAAACCAGTAGCCTCGTCTGGAAACGATATTTGATAACCCGGGAGCGGTGAGCATTCATCGATGATGTGCAAACGCAAAGTGATTGCACATATGCATTGAGACCTAAATATGTTCACGGTTGGTTCGGGCAAGGTACTCTGCAAGGTACCATTCTGTGATGATATGGCATCGGATTCCTGAATTTCGCCTCATCAGTTTCGCCCCCAAATAAAGGCGACACCGCCGTCAAGAATTTGCTTTTTCCACGACCGCTGAAGAAGAAGCGGTCTAGAAATCGTTGGAGAAAGTTGAGGGCTGAAGAAGAGAAAAAAGAAATATGATGATGCAACCAGCTCGTTTTGGAAAGGGGTGTGTGTGGGGTACTCGTGCCTGTCACCATCCACCTCAGCATTCACAACGTGCGGGGATGGCTTCTCACAGCCTGATCAAGATAAGAAACCTGCTTGGCGGTACTTCCAACGGCGTGGGAAAGAGAAGCGGTCAGTCGCATACGCATGCCCTTCGAGGTCGGGAGGCATCAACGTGGCCGGTGAAGAATGGCCGGTGAATTCTTCACCGGCCGCTCTCATCGAGAACGCCACTATCAGACCGATCCTGCACACTACCGTCGACTAGCCATGGTGCAGAGAAATGCGAATGTGGCTGGCTGAATTCTGCACAAGTCCCTCATATGGAAAGCTTCTGGCACTTTTCTGAACCCGAGCATTTGGACCCGGTCGCTGCGAGGCCACGTCTCTCTAGGAAAGTTGCATTTGCACTCAGTGTGGCTGAAACTGGGACCAAATCGCCCAGCTTACCATTGGCGTCGTACAAGTCTCTGGACTTGACATCTGTCAGATGGAAGAAGAAAATTGAGGCCAGATAGGGCACGATGCAGAAGCCCCGGAACCTGCGGATGCAAAGCAATGGCAACTTCAATAACACGAAGTCGCCTTCGACTTCTCGAAATAGTCTCGTGTCTTCGACGCCAGTCTAGCGGTGTGGAAAACGAAACCTCATTGGAAAAACTCTAGATCTCAGGGGTGCCTGACTGCCGCAGACGTTTCATGTTCCAGGAGAATATCAGTCCACACGCGGTGAAAAGGTGACTTGTCGGGTACGATGATGTACTGGAAGCTGTGCCGCACTTGCCCCCAAATTTAACCTAAGCGATCACGATTTCTTGCCTTGTTTGTTAATGTTCGTCCAGCACCTCCTTCATGAGTGCGGCTTTCGCCGTGTGAGTGGCAGATTTCTTATCAAAAATACATAGAGCTTGCGGTTAGTTCTATGCATACCTAATCTTAGATTTTGACAAGCAAACATTTTGTGCAGTGCCGTCGTTCCGGCCGACCGTTAAGGAAGTGAGGTCATCAGGGTACCCCGTACCCGCTACCCGTATAGGGAGCCTCATCTTCGCCCTCTTCAACAATGAGCAAGGCCGCTGGTGAAGATGAGATAAGGGTGAAATTGTATGCCTGATTCGGCAAAGCTCGAGGATTCATAAGTCCCGAGGCAGCTCATTGTTTGTTTTGCTTTTCATCGCTGCTGATCTTTCCGGTCCTGTTCGTCCTGCTAAAAGTAACTAGCAGTGTCACGTTTACGACACTGGTCATGAGGCTGTCTATTTCTAAAAATTGAAGTCTTTCCGGTCTTGTTGGCGTCCAGTGAAAAAAATGGGATGAACCTATCGCGATGTCACAGCGGGGAGGCCCATTCCCGTCGTTTAGCGGCTGTAGGGATGGCCGGCAGGGGCCGCCAATCGACGTGCAGGGGCATGGGACCCCTACCGGCACAGATGAAGCAGGGGCAATTGAGACGGAACTTGTCCCTGCCATTTTTCTGCGCTCTCGACGGACTGGTCTTTCTCTCACGATATTGCAATACTTTCGCCCGGGTTGTGGTGAATTAAGACTTCCTGCCCGAAGAGTGAACAGTCCGATTGCAGCCCACACCGCTTTTCTGCCACTTTCCACCATGTTTCCAGGCCCTGGCGATCGTCGTTCACTCCAACTCCAACTCCAACTCCAAATCAACACCAACGCCCGCCACGTTGCACACCCCCAGACTCTGACGGATCTCTCCAAAGGACGCCTGAAAATTTCGCGTACGACGCACACCATGTGCAATTCTTGCTGATCGACCAAATTATCATGCAACAACACCCTGCAGTTCGACAAATCCGCCACCCCTTCCCAAGCTATCCGAACGCTTCTACGTCCTGCGCCCTGTCGATCACCGTCGTCTCCTGACTACCTCGAGCATCTGCCTCCAGGTTTTGGACTCAGGAAACTTGGTTCACCTCCGTCGGGCAGTCCTCATCCTCCACAATCTGTTCGGCGAGGGACTTTCTGTCCAGCCACTTCACTGCCCACAACATGCAGGCCATGATGACCACGACCACGCACATGGCGATCCCTCCCTTGCGCCAGTACGGCGCCTCATCCGCAGGGTACAGAGCGATGCCCCAGAAAGTGTACAACGTGCTCTGAATAGCGTTCAGCCAGTACAGCAACACACTTCGGGCCGCCTCGTCACCGCTTCTCTTCAAGATAATGTTGGCCCATCCGAACAATAGCGGGTTGACCATATAACTGGTCCCTGCAAGATAATACGCAAAGAAGGTTCCCGCATCCGGAACGGTTGGGATGAGAATGAGCACCGTCGAAATAAGCTGCAGGCCGCACGCCAGGAAACCCACGGGAAGGCGGTGACCCGTCGCGTCCATGTACATGGCGGCTCCGATGTTGGACGCGATGGCAACTCCCTGTACGCCCAGCGGGTACGTCGTGATCTGCGAGCTGGTGTAGCGGTCGCTGTGGAACTTCATCCAGAGGAGGAATAGCGACTGCACGCAGAACGCCTCGAGGGCCCCTGTAACAATGGAGAAGGCTCCGAGGACGTAGCTGACACCGTCAGTGGAGAGCCCGATGCGCGGGGTACTCGATGGAGGGGAGCGGCTTACAAGTATGGTTGGCCCAAAATCCGCTTGGCCAGAGAGATGGGAGAGATGTTATGTGCGTCTTCCCTCTTCGGGGGCAGGCGCTTGATCGCAAGCTTGATGTCCTCTTCCTGAAGACTGAAGAAGTGCGCTTTTGTGTGCTCGGGGATGTCGGGGAAGCAGACGAAACCCGCAATGGCAACCGGCAGGGTAATGATTCCGTCTATCACCTCATTAGCGTTGGCCCAGACTAACAGATGACAGAAGCATGTCCTGCGGCGGAAACGAACCGATGAGAAAGACCCATTTCCATCCAGGCAGTCCAGCATACCCGTCCATGCTTTTGTGGACAGCCGTCATCATCACACCAGCGAACATGCTACCAGCCTGGCCCACGGCGGTGAAGATGGCCGTTCTTTTGGCAATTTCCAAGGGCTTGCTACGTTCGTGTCAGTACGTGGCTCTTCCATGAAGCCAACGACACTTTGTGGGGCCACTCACTACCACGACCCCATGATGTACATCGTCCCGCAGTACGTGCTTGCCTCAGCCATACCCTGAAGGAAGCGCACGACACACATCTGCTCGTACGTCTTGCATGCAGCAGTGCACATGGTTAATCCAGCCCAAAGCAACACCATCGACGGCAGCCACAAGCGCGGAGCGATTTTCTGGATGGCGATGCCATGTGGGATCTGAGCGATAACGTATCTGAGCCCATGTTAGAGCACACCGGAGCGATGATGGACTAGACCGACGTACCCAGCGGTCATTACCGACAGCAAAACATTGTACTGTGAGCCGTGAAGACCGACGTCTTCTTTCAACCCTGCGACCTAGGTTGCTATTGTGAGCAGGAAGCCACTGACGGTCAGAGGGTGTACAAACGTAAGCATTCGCAAAAGCGGCACGATCTGGAATATCCGTCAGCTAAACGATGAGTAGAAAAGACAAAGTCTTCCTACCAAGATAGTTGACGAAGTAGCTGAAGCAGCAATACGTCTGTGCAGGGTCAGTTCCGAAGCATTTGGCACCTATCACGATTGTGGGGTCATACCAGAACGAAGAGGTCTGCACGGCACGGAACCCGGTCCTTGTCAGCATATGCAAATCACCAGACGTTCGGGAGGAGCCTTCAGTTACCGAGTTTCCGAACTAGTCGTCTCTCCTCTTTGGACTTTGCGACGTCCCCAAGGAACATCACTGCTGCACGTCAGGTCATGCATCACACACAGCAGACATATCGAATCACCTTTCACCTGGTGCTTCCATTTGGAAGATTCAGGCTCCATTGTGTTGTATAAACACCCTTGCAACGAAACAGAGCTTGCAAAAACAGGTGTACAGCACGTGCTTCACACAGGAATGACGCCGCCGCAACAGATGGGGATCAAGTTCTCTTTAAGGGTCTCATCTAGATCTGCGAACCCGGATGGCCTGCCAAAGGATCTGGTTTATTTTCTTCTGGGCTATCCCGGCTGCAATAAACACCAGTGCAACCGGGTGCGGGGTCCGTCGAGTCGGGCCAATTGAGCGACGTCAATTGTCATCTTTTGGTGAGCAAAACGGAACCTGCTGTGGATCGGCTGGCGTTAGCGAACCGGCGGGATCGATCCCACAAGCCGGCGCGAAACTGTCAAAAATTTCATTCGCCTGTGGGGATGTTCTTATCTTAGGCCTCCGGCACCATTATTGGCCGCCGGCGATAAACGCTTGCCATTCACGGCCCGGGGCGGGGCCGTGATGAGCGGATTCTGTTCGCCGGAGCGGAGCGGGAACGGTTGTACGTGTAGGCTGTTGAGGACCCGCTGCAGCCCTCGCAAGCCACCCGAAAGCCTGAGCATGAGCAGCCCGATAAGCTACAACCTGGAATCGCAGACTTCCTCCAGGCAGCATACCTCGCCAGTTTCAAGTCTGCCCTGCTGATCGCCTTGGTTATCCATATCTCGTATCCCAAAACGTTCAAACACGCCTACCGCCATTTGTACGACGCAGCGTCACCCATCTGCGATTCTCAAGCTTACGCCATTTCCCGCTTGCCGATCCAGCCTTAATTCGGCATCCATCTACCAATCACGGCTGTTATGTTTCTGGGTGAGACCTTCACCCACTGACCAGTTATTCGGGTTTTTCCATTGGCCTATGGAATGCCTGTCTCCGAAGCACAACATGACTGGCTTTTTCTTATTTTCAGAAACGGTGGCTTCGATCGGAGACCGCCCATTGTCTTCTGGTCTTGTTTCAGGTCCTTCGCCGCATGCCTGGAATGCAGACCATCTCCGTCGAATAGCACAGCTACGCTGGCCAACAAGCAGCGAGCCTTTGTTCGCGCCGTCCCGCTTAGTGCGGACAGCAAACAATGCAAACCAGCGCTATGGATGCTGCAGATGTTCTACAGGCCGGCCAGTCCAACATACATGCAGAATTCGATGCGTAAGGCGCAAGAAGCAAAGTGCAGCAAACCTTTCTTTCTGCTAAGCTAATGCACCCCGCACTGCGTTGTGGAATGTTGAGGTGCCTGCGTAGCTGTGTTGGCGCGCCCGCAGAACCAGGCTCGGGTTGATCATCGAAATACCTAGAGGCCGATGAAAAATTTTTCTTCTCGTCAGTCAGAGAGGAGATAGATCCCTATTCTCTGCTGCAGCGTTTTACGCGTTGCGTGTGTCCGTACCTGACTTACCTCATGTTGGTTGCGTGAGCTGGCAGCCCGGTACGTGCAGGGGATATTTCAACCAACCATCGCCCTAAATCACACCCTGTTCCAATCTCTGCCGGGAATCGAGTGAGACAGGGTGTTTCCAGGTTTGCGGTGGAGTTCTCGGCAGCCGCATTCACGGCTCGCCACCCTTTCCTGCGGCGCCCTGTCTGCTTCCTGTTCCCTGGCATTAGCTTCAATGTGCCTTTGTCGGGCGTTCAAATTTGATCAAGCTGCAGGAAGGGGAAATTTGGGGGTGCTGCATGACGAGACTTGCGAATCAGAGGGAAAATGCTGCCCTCAGAAGTGCAGACATCAGACTGTGAGTGGGCCTCACAGAGTACGTCTTCTGCACTTTTCATCTGTCTGGGTCCTGAGAGTAGGTACATTCGGTACACCGTCCCCGACTCCCGTCTCTGCCGATCGTGGGCCATGATCTACCCCGAGGGCGTCCCTACAAGGTGCAGGACATCTTTTCCACCCTAGGTATTGTGAGTCTCTGACCACTTCCTACCGTCTTTTTCTGCTTTTTCTCGAGCAAAGTTCTTGGGCAGTCAGTCCTTTGGGGTGGCATCTCTTCGTCCTCGACTCCCATTTACCACACCCACCCCGTTATCCTGACCGCACCTTGGGAATATGAGGCGTCCAAAGGTAGTTCGCCCTACAGGTCGACACCTTCCACCCTTTTTTTTTTAAATGAAGTATTTATCACCGCCCAGATCCCCACGATGCTCCCCTTCTCTCGCCCTTTTCTCGTCATAGAACTAGCATTACTCTTCCTCCTTCGGCTGTAGATTTAGACCATCCGTTGTACACCTTTTCTTTCAGTCTCAGGCTGGCCTTCCCTCTCTCTAGAACTCCACTGCATTCCCAGCCAGCCGCTCGGTTCAGAGTCAAAAACCTCCGAGCTCCTGCATCTACATGCATACTTTCGCGTCATTCTTCTTCAAGTTCTAGATCCCATACTCCTTGTAATTACCGCCCTCGACACGCGCAGCTTTCCCTCCCAAGAGATACCCACACCACACGGCCGACACTCCTCCAACAACACCATGGCTTCCCAGACCTCATCCATGAACGTTGAACATGGCAGCGTACACGAGTAAGTCACATCTCTTCCCGTTCATCGTTGACACCCTCGCTAAGAATAGAACAGGGGCAACGCGCCTGCTCAGGGTACGGATCAATCGGCTTCACGACAGCTCCGCTTCGACATGTTCATAAACAACACCGGCGATAACCTCAACGACCGCATCTCCTCCCGCGAGACTCCATCTGAGCAAGACAACAACCAACAAGACACCGCCAACCCTCCCCGCACCCAATAGACTCCGACACCGCGCTCCGCCGCCCGAACACACTAAAATCCAACCCTCTTCTGGCATCCCCCACCAGTCATGTACAACATCTCCGATTCTACATGCCCTCCCTTAATGCCTGTACGACATTGACCTCTTCGATAATGGAAACTTGAATGACGAATTGAGGGGACGATAATGAATGGCGGGCTACGATGGAAGAGCATGTATTCTCAAATCTCAGAACATATCACCAGTCCAAGCTGGTTAATTGGGCTGATACGCGTTTACAAAAGGAATAAAAAAAGCATCGTTTCGCCAATGTCATTCTTCGGTCCCCTGCGTGAACCGATCTGGCGGGAGGACGGCGGTGACCAACCGAGACCGCCGAGCTGTCCCCCAGATCTGATCCAGTGCCACCACCACCACCAACCCCCGTCCTGTCTCCTCCAAACCCCCGTTCTCTGCCTTACCAGGCTTCTCCAACTCAGCACAATGCTTTATCCCCAACCAGCCCAGCTCCACTGAGAAGCCTTCGTCACCGCATCGGTCCGTTACTTTAAGTCCGCATGTAAGGCCCAAAAAGCCCACAACGTCACTTCGCTCTCGCGCTGACGAAAGCAAAACGACACCAAGCCCCCTAACCACCTCCCCATCGCACGCGCGTCTCCTTCTCCCAGCTGCGCGGCAGCCAAGAAATGCTCCCCCTCCAGGAGATGATTGGCCTCATACACGCGATAACGAGTCCCGCCGCACACGCGGCCCTTTTACACACTAGCGTATCTCATCAATCCACAGATGGATGGACCTTGTTTAGTGGGATTTTTTAGTCGGGAGAATATCTGCCGGGGCTACGGGCAGAAACCAATGTCTGGGTCCCGGCGGGCGAAGCGGGTTCCCTCCACCCCCCCGGCACGGCGGACGCGGAATGGTGCGAGGCGTTCGGGGATTAATATGCTCTGTAACGTAAGCGAACCCACCAAACCACAATACATCCCTGCCGTCCCGTCGCGACATGGGCGCCCCCTGAGACTGCGTGCGTGCGTAGGGCTACGGCGGGGATTGATGGCGGCGGCGGCGGCGGCGGCCTCCACTGGGTCGGGAGTCGGGTGGAGGTAGCTAGGTAGGCTTATTGCAATCGTTCATGCGGGACTTTCGGTTTTTGCGTTTTGAATGGTTGTGAGGTGGAGAGTACTCGGCAGCCAGTTGGAAGTGTCGGGTGACGTCGAGGGTTCCGGGGCGGATTGAATTGACGAGTCTGGGGGAACCTGCGTACAGACCCAAGTCCTCGGTTCACCTGTGCAAGTCATACGTCCGAAGGGCCACAACTCGTGCCATGTTTCATGGAACCGAGTACCGTCCTAAACACTCCACTCAACCGACGTCTCTTTTAAGTTTCCTTCTTTTTTGTTCTAGTTTAACCAACGCGCCCCGTTGACAAGGAACCCGTCCGTGGCACCGCACAGACGTTTGACAGGTCCGTTTCCGTCGAACTTCGGACGGAACTTTTGCTCTGACAGGATGATTGGGCTTAGGCTTTATTCAAGACCAAATGTTTTAGTATGTGACATTCTTTGTGGCGAGATCCAGAACGCCGTGGCGGGAGTCTAAATCGACTTCATCCTCCCGTCTCGTCCATGTCATCTCAGGCTTTTGTAACCGGGAGA
This sequence comes from Colletotrichum karsti, assembly GCF_011947395.1. NCBI lineage: Eukaryota > Fungi > Ascomycota > Sordariomycetes > Glomerellales > Glomerellaceae > Colletotrichum > Colletotrichum karsti. The sequence continues at coordinate 317,136 of NW_024065931.1, forward strand.
ATCCTAGGGATCCATTGCAGCCAACTCTATGCGGACTTTAACAATTGCGCAGTCGATGGTTTTTGGAAGTAAAGAAAGTCTCAAATTCATTTATGCGCCCTTCGTGTTTGGGTGTCGTCCCACGGTGCGGTGTAGAGATCGTGCAATCTAATGCATCATCACAGGTCGTAATATGCCTCGTTCAACTCGAAAAACTTATTGAACATCAAGTCAAGACACTTGTTAAGTCGGAGCTTTTCTCGACTTTTGTTACTGCTGATATGTATAAATATCTCAAACCCGGCGGAAGCGAGACGAAAGCGCAAATAGGCGGCGGAATAACGCTCCCTTCAGCGTCTACCTTCGTCGCCCTTTCAAGCCATCATCCTTTTTGTTTTTCTTTTTATTTTAGTACTAGAGCAAAAGAAGAAGAAATCCTTTCTGTGCGCTACGCCAGTGAGACGATGGAACTGATAACGACGCTAGTCATTGAAAACGGCTCGGCTTCCGAGTTAGCTTTCTTTTCTGATCCATGGCATCCAATTGGTTGCTCCATCTCAGATCTGCTGACAGTATATCATTTCTTTTTGTTTATGAAACCTCTATTCCGCCGTATGCGCTCTCATCTGAGTGATCTGCCGTCACATGAGTAATAGGTCACTATTAACGAACATGCTTGAATCCTCGCATACAACAGACTGGCGTTTCGAAAAGCCTGTCTAAATCATATGAACTTAGCCAGTCGTGCTCGAAGACCATGATGATATTGGTATTCGACCTGCATATGACATGCAGCAAAGTCGGCGCGCTCAACACGTTGTGGAAACCAACGAATCCCCGCCGCTGCGCAGCAATTACTCAGGTTTATGTATCGTACAACTGGACTCATTGGCGGGCTTGGCGAAGACTGTGCGCGCAGTATGGTCTCATACGGCTGTCTAAGCGCCCTTAACAGCCGGAGCTAACCCTAGCGTTGCCAGAAGTTGGGAAGTTGCACACATCGGTATAACCGCAGAAATCGCTACGCGGTCTAGATTGGAGACAAGAACAGCCAAGATATTATGATGGGCTCCAGTGCATTGTAGCCGTTGAAGAGCGAGTTTCAACTCCGGAGTTCAAGCTCTTGGTAGAAACATGTGAACGAGGATAATGATTTCTCGGGTCCCTGACTTGACGTCTTCGGGTGGCATTCCTCCTTCATGATCAGTTCCTGGCGGGTAAAAGAAATGATCTCCTGCGTTGAATTCGATAGCCGTTGACCCTCCTTAGAGTAGGCAGCCGGCCATGTAAGATTGATAAGACGCAGCTGACGAGATGAGTACTGACCTAGCTCAGGCACCAGTCTTTTGAACCAGCTGCAGGGATGCTGACGCAATTTCCACATAATCTCTGAGGGCTGGAAAGCCGACGATTGCCTGCCGGCGGCTCGAAAGAGTCCTCCTCGGAGCTCAGAGCGGATGATCACCGGTGTCATGAGTCGCTCGTCCACACCGGCTTGGCCAGGATCATTGACCCCTGCTGCATGGGCTGAGAGAATCATCGCCGCGGAAGTCGGTCAGAGACCCGGATGCGACACCAAGATAAGCCGAAGGCCCGATCCGATATTGTTGTTGGGGAAAAGCATCTTTCAGGTCGGCATCTGCGCTGGGAGACCTGCACCAGGCCGGATCAGGGACTGCCAGTCCTCACCGACAGCGTAAGCGAAACACACCGGCAATCCAGCATCCGCTCGATTCAACCCCTGATGCCGACTACGCCGACGTTTGCTCGAAATAAACTTTATCTCCTTGACATGGTGCTGGCTGACGACTTATCGAGACAAACAATCTTTCGGGTTTCGCTTAGTCGTCCTGCGGAGTGTCAGGGGGCGCTGACCGTGATCACGATGCGTCGTCCGGTAAAACTTGCCCGTACTCAGTAGCGAAATATTGATCGCAGCGCCAGATCAGCTGTAAAATGCCATGCTGCGATATGAAAACTGATCAGCCGAGATGAGTTGCTCGGCTTATATGCATGTCGGGCCTTTGAGGCCGTACACGGCCGTATGTTTACGGTGTGAGTAATGCAGTCAAACGCAGATCCCCAGAGCGCGCGATCTGGTCGCACTCTCACCGAGTGTGACGTACCGGTGTGTCTGTGTTACGTTCGGTAGAAAATGGCTTTTCACCGAAATGCTATCTCGCCGGGGATGGTGAGTTGACAAACGGATGATGCGTCGAGGTGGGGATGCGTCACCTGTCATCTGAATGGAGTGAGGGGTGACCCCGCTAAGATGACTTATGACACATGGTATGGTCCAGGCGGCGGGAATAAGAAGCCTAAAAAATGGTTAAATGGACTTCAACTTCGTCTGTATTGAAGGTCGGCACTTGGCTGGTGTTGAGGTGTGAACCATAAAGCTGGCCATTGACGTACCAACCCAATTCCTCGAAGCGCGCATCGCGTGGAGTTCCTGTTTATTTCCGTCGGGTCGCACGCGGAGAAATATGTCGAGGATCATTTCTGTGCTACCGCTTTACTCCATGAACCGAGCAAACAAACGCAATCAGATAAGACCAGGGTCACCTGGCAGCGGAATTCCTTGCCATCGCAGGGTGCCCAGTTGAAACTCTGAACAGGAGGAACCCCTTGACGGCACGTCTGGTGTGATACACGAAAAACCCCGATGACGTTGACGAATGGACGCATGGCCTCAAATCGGAGAATGGGTAATTTCGATGGCGAGCCAAATGGCGTTTACCCTTGGCCTCAGTTTCGTACCAATGAGGGGTCGGCTCAACGGCCGCGGGTAGAGGCGGAATGCGACCTGCGGATTCCCTTATTCTGGCATTCGCTATGCCTGCAGCTGACCTCACCGCTCGCCCACCTTGCCCGAAAGAACGAAGGTGACAAGGTGGCAACAGCATCTTGGCCTCGAATAAGAACCGAAGTGGCCTCCTCCATCCTTCGGGGAAGACGGCCAGGCCCGTCCCACTGGTGCGTGCGCCTCAACGAAGCTGGCAAGTTTTGGGAAGAGTTGGTTGCGCATCTTTTCTTTTTCCCCAATGGCAATCGATCCGGAGGGCCGTCGATGGTGCTAGCGCCGGGGAGCGCTTCCGGAAAGCTTGTTGGTTCCTGGTAGCAAATGACAAGCGGGGACACTTTTTGCGGGTTCGTGGCCTAGCCAGCGGAAAGTTGCCCGGAATGCGTTATTGGGTTAAATTCCCGTTGAAAATGGGTCGTTTTCTAAGGAGTTCCGTCGATGGGAATAAGAAAACGTTCTTCCAACCGCCCAACCGCAGCCATGACTGGGCACCAAGCCATGCTGCCGGTGAGCGTGGAAGCACGTTCCATCCACCCGGGGGCCACGGGATCTTGGACATGCTTCCCCATGCATGGCCTCAGTATTGCGGTTGTTCGTCGTTGCTTCGATCTACACCAATAGGAATCGTGCCGGTACTCGTTGTCGAGGCCAGGGCCCAGGGGTGGCGTTGATCGTCCGAGGCTGCTGCGATGTCTGCTTGACTATCGTGCTGAATTCGAGGCCATAGATTTCGTACGACTGTCCCGCTCCCAATTGGGGTATATCGGCCGAGATTGCTGAGAAGACACGATGGAAGTCTCAACGCAGGTCCATAAGTATCGTTTCGATCCCCTCTCCAAGTCTCCTGGTCTTCAAATCCCCGACTTTCCTCGACAAATATCAACCTGCAGCTCTTGCTGTTCATATCAGAATCTGAATATTTTCTACTGCATCAGCATCACATCGCATATTTTTTGCGTGACTTACCAGGCGCTGTCCGCTTCAACATGCCCGCTTCTCAAGCCTCTGCTATTTGTGGCGCCTCACAAAAGTAATCCACTCTCTCTGAGGCACCGTCTCGAGGAAGTTCTGACAGTCGAACCAGGTCCAAGTCGAACAAAACCAAGCATGACACCGAGTCAAGGTCTCGTGTGAACGACTTTCTTGCCGGACAAGACGACTTCAAACAACGCATCTCCAAGAATCCCGAGGCCGATGCGAAGAAGAGAGTTAAGGCTTATAAATCTCGCGCCCAAGAGTGCAACGACAATATAGATCGCCACTTCAGTGCGCCTCAGAGTTCATGACGGTATCGCAGTGGGCATTCGATGCGCGGTATCACCAGCCGCCATCGCATCGTCAATGCTGGCTACCGGGAACGAACAGAAGTTGGCGAGATGAGGTCGTGATTGAGGTTGGAAGGTTTAAGTTTGATCGGGCGGGTACGGGAATGGGAAGAAAGACCTTCTTTCCGCATTCGATTTTGATGCAGTTGCATGTCCGTGTGGTAAGAGCAACAGCGGCACCTGCCCCTCCAGCCGTCCGCGCTTGCCGCTACCGTACCGTGTACGATCTACGGGATGACTGCCGCATATGAGGTTTTCTGCTTGGAGTTATGGGAGGTATTTGAAGCGTTGGGATAGCGATATTTGTGTTAGATTCAATGAGATATCATCTGTTTCCTTTCCTCGAGAACTAAACCTTGTGATAAACCAATGAGCAAGACCTCGTCGCGAGTAGCCGCGGCTGGGTCAGAGTGGCCGCTTACGCGAAAAGCTGGCTGCAAGGGGATGAATCTTGGCCAAAGTCTCGTTGTATTAAAGCCGATCAACTTCAGTCTAGACCCAGGGAGAGGGAATAGCCACACCTCGACATGGGAGCTTGAGCCACTGCAGCGGCTTGCCGGAGGCACAAACCGGCATTCCTGGCATGTGCCCCACTGACGGCATCGGCTCCGCCCGGCCCCGGATAAGCTCGCCTAGCCTCGGCCCGTCGCCTATCATCCCTGTCATCGGGATCCCGTCAGTGAGCATGAATGGCAAGCAGCCGAGTTCTTCGAGACTTTTCTCCGGCAACATTCCGTCTCAACCAACACCAGCACCAAATGATTCTCTGAACCTCCTCCCTTTCGAACTTGTCTCAATACTAGCTTCGGGACCTCTGGGACATGTGTCAAGCGGCTGCGTTATTTCTTTGTGCATGGGGAATGCCGCTCGTCCCGGTAGCCACTGCCGTGAAGCCCGGCGCCCAACATGTCAATTCATTCTGTGATCGTCGCTGCGCCGAGATAATGCTGCAAAACCGCCACAGAACCAACGCTCACCGCTTCGAGTTCACCGCACCCTCTTCACAATAGACGAGATTGAGAACAAGTAAGCTCGGCAGCAGTCCCTTTTTCTTCGACCTGTTTGACTGCAGTTGATGGTTTGCCCGACAGCATGACTCGCGAATTCTAGATCCTCAAAGGCCAAATGAATGTGCATTAATGAGTCGCATAACAATTACCGTTGTCGAATCGATGGGACTGCTTGTCAGGTATGAGTTACGGCCGAACGCATCCATGCAAGGATGCGCCAGAAGAAGCGTGCATTTTCCCAGAAGGGGTTGCAGCGCAATGGTTGGTATTCGAACGGCGAGGCGTTGAGGAAATCCGGAACAAGCGTCGCTCAAGCTGACCCCGTAAATGTTTGCAACATTCAAGCACGTCAACGCCCGAAAGGGAAAGCTATGCGAACATGAGGGATCATTTCCTTCTTGCAGAGAGAACCAAGCCCAACTTCAATCAACAATAAGAGATGACCACGTAGCTCTGCGAGTCGCGACACGGGGCAGGGCTCCGGATCGAACCAGAACAACCTTGGCGGGTGCTGCAGGCGCGCACTTGCGCAGAGACGTGTTCTCTAAATACGGCCAGCCAATGGTCAACGTATGGGCAACTCTGATGGAGGGAGATCTCACACCCCACGTTGGCTGGCACACTAATATTCGATGTGGGTGGCAAGGTTCCTCGCAGCCACGTGGGCGCCGGCTCAACTGCCATGGCAAATTTGCTTCCCCGTCATTCTGCTGACGGGGATCCTACGCCATCGACAACAAATCCTCATCCGCCTTTGACACTGAAAAGACGACCCTTGAATCGGCCCCGTTAGACGCTTCCCCTGTCCTGTCATACAGGCTTCCCTGTCATACAGGCTTCCCTGTCATACAGGCTTCCCTGTCATCTACCAAGCTGACATCCTCCCCCATCTCGCCACTATATTGGCGCTACTAAGGTACGTCGATTAGTTCCCGCCCAATAATCGCCAGTAAATGAATTGGAGCCCAACCTGCAGTGGCGTCTGACATTAGCTTCTCCTAGGTCTGGGGTATTACGGATCTCGACGGGAGTTCTCGAAGTTTTGGCCCGTCTTGATTTCATCGTCCCAACAACTAAACACGATAAACGTGTTCTTGACATGAGCAAGATTATACACGTACCTGCCTTCGCCAGAGGCCATCAGAGGTTCACAATCTCAAAATGAACAAATGCATGTTATATTGGTACGGATTCGATCCCGGGTTCGGCGATCTGATCTTCTGATCTCACCCCCACATGGCGGTTGGGCCGCTGGGAGCCACACCTATCACAGCCGGGGTGCCACGAGGCATACGCACCTTGCGCACGTGGGTAATCAAGTAGGCAGGTAGATGCATGAATGTCAACAGGAACCAAGCAGGGTTAGTCGTTATTCATGTAGGATCGGGGCGTCTAGGTCGACACGGTGTGTGCCGTGTTTGCATTGAGCCAGCTGCTTCGAGGGATCCAATTGGTTCTCGGTGATGAATAGGGAGATCAGCGTTCCTAGTTCGCTTCTCGAAGCCGTTCAAACCATAAGGATCTCCATGATTATTACTTTCTAAATTGTTCTATCCAAGTCAATCCGGTCTCATTCGCTGGGGGTCTCCTCAGCACGAGCCCTTGGTGCTTCACATAATGGCGGCCAGGCTAAGAACTTATACGTCAGGTATCTTGCACTTCTTCTTGAGTACTATCTGGTCCAATGAGGCCACACACAAATTATCTGCTGCCTCTTCCAGCCACGTGCCATATACTTCCTGAGCACCAGATCTTTGTGCCACGGTACTTACCAGCCTATACAACCGAGAAGTAAGGTCGCGAAGACCACCACAGTCATCTTGATATAACCCCATGGTCCTAGCGAAAACTACCATCTTGACATTCACCCCGCCATAATCATTACAGCAACTCCAGCTGCACTCCCCAATTCAGTCAATCACAAACGTCTCCTCGCCCCATCCATACGTCCTCTTCAGGCGCCGTGCCAGGATGAGAATTTTGTAACCATCAATAGATGCCCCGTGCGGGCGGTGAATAGTGAACGGCTTCGCTTCCGTCGAGTGTGAAGGGGGACGGAAGGTGTAGACTGAACCGTACTTGGGAAAGACTGAAAAGCCCAATTCAGCCATGGCTGCCTCGAAAGACGTCCAGCTGATTGATCCTCGAGCTTTCGACTTGTTGAACAGCGTGTCGAAGACTTCGCCGGTCGGCGCGCTGACCTTGATGATCTCTTTGGACTGCGCGGACTGCGGTTGCCCGATCGGGGGCTCATCGCGTGGGGCCAATTCGTACGCGGACGCCTGGGACGGGCGCGTTTTGGTTTTCTCCCTGCGGCGTTCGATGCGCACTTCCTTGGGCTCCTCGGTGGTAAAGAATGGAAATGGTGTGGCCTGGGAGTCCTTCTCCTGTTGGATCTTGTCATCCTTCTCTTTCTGGGATTTGGCCTGTTCGTACTGATCCTGGAGGTGAGCAAGACAATCCGTGATGATGTCTTGATATAGAAATCCCATTTTCGTTCCAGCGTTGTCGACTATGAAGCTCTCAAAAGCACCCAGGGCACTTTCAGCCATTCCGGGCTCCAGAAGGTGGTCAATTGGTGCGGCGTAGTCTCGCAGGTCGATTTCCTTCTTCAAAGGCGCGAGCTCACACTCTAGCTGCTGTGATTTCTGCAAGAATGCCTGGCCTTTCTTACGAGAAGGAGCGGGGAGAGATACAGCGGACGAAAGATCCTGGACAAACCCAGTGATGACGGCCAAAGCAAAGAACGCCTCGGCCTGGCGCTCTTCTATGCGTTCGCGCTCCGAGGGGCGGGTCATGTAGAGATCGCCTAGCTTCTTCATCCAGTCGATGGCCTTCGCAGCAGTGGTCTCGGATTGGCAAAGACGCAATAGGTAATGGAGTTGAGGATCAGCGATCATAAGCTCCTCGGGCTTGCACTTCATGCTGAGGCGTGCATTTCCGGCTTTGTCGTAGGCGTTGGAGATCCGCTTGAAACGCTTAGGACCATCTGCAGTGGCAAGGTGACGCTTTAAGAGGTTCTGGGAGCGTTCATACTCCATATGACATACGTTGGAAAGCTCCTGAAGAACCAGAGCGCGGTATGCTTTTTCGGAGTTCGGGACTTCAAGAAGCTCAACGAGTCGGGTAATATATGCCCAAATAGCGGCAGCTTGGATTTCGCCGTGTACAGCGTCGAAGAACGCCGCATTGATGTACCTGTCGGTGTGAACCGGCAACGAGCGGCCTTTCTCGTCAGGAAGGAGCTCTGGGCGGCTGAAAAAGACGTCATTGACGGCATGAGCAAGGACGACGGGCTCGGCCGATAATAGCTCCACACGTTCTTCGAGAGCCGCCTTTCGATCGCGAGCACCAGCGACTACTTCTGAGAGTTGGACCTTGCCAGGCGCATCTTTAACAGACAAGCTCGAGAATGCCTCGATCGGGCCAAAGTCGGTATCCTTCTTAGGCATCTGCTTCCGGTTGCGGGTCTGCGAGCCTATGTCGAGGATGTCTTCGATCATGATGTTGAGTACCTGTAGCAGGTGGAGCTGTCTCTGCAGGATCAACTGGCCAGTTGACTGAGGAATGAGAAGACGAGCTCGAACGGCTGGGGCAAACTGCGCCAGTGTCGCTTGTTTCTCACGCACGAAGTGAAAAGACTGTCCATAATACTTGTCGAGGAAAAACGTGTAGCAGTCCTTGAACTCTGCAACGTGACGTAGATTTTTCTTCTGCATCATCTCCACAATGTATTCATGGTCTCCAGGACCGTCGTTCGGGCCATTGATATATTGCTGCTCTAGAGTCGTAGTGGCGCGGTGCTTGAGGAGGTCGAGAAGGAAGTCGGAGCCAGGCTCGGTGATATCGCGAAGATTCCATTCCGGAAGGAATTTGTACACGCTGCCGAGACTGATGTCGAGGTTATGCTTCAGGACAACACCGTCGGCGGCTCCAGCACGGATGCATCGCGTTCTCTGCGCCTTGTCGAACGAACGCCATGCAGTTTCCAGCTTGGCCGCATGAATTTGGTACTTCCGGCGGAGGTCGGCGTGAAGTTCTTTAACGGCGTCGCCGATGTTGTCCGTGACATCCATATCCGTGGTCTTTCTTCGTAGCCTCGCAATGCTTCGCGCGACCCCGTCGGATGAGGGCAGTTGGATGACTGGGTGACGGGATGATGTTGTTGTTGTTATGGTTGTTATCATCTCATTAAACCTTCTCAGGTAGTGAGTGTGTTGGGCAGGTGGGGCAAACAAGACCTGATATTGTCCAATGGATTTGTTTCAACATGCGGGGCAAACAAACAGACATGTGGTGGCAGTGACGCACCCCTTGTGATTGGCTGACCACAACTGGCAGACTTTTCCTTGGTAAGGTACCTGGGTAAGGTGACCTGGAAGGTAGGTAGGAAAAACGGAGCTTACTACCTAAGGAACACGGTTAAATATCGCCAAAGATTACTTTGGCGTACGCGATTCAGGACATGGCTTGTGAGCGTGCTGAACTATGTGGTCACAGTCCGCTGTAAGAATCAGCTCTTCCTGCCGACTTGCTTTGAGGCTCATGTTGGTGGAGCTGGAGTTAACAGCGATGCAACACGACGACTTGTTAGGCACTCTGTCGTCAACTGCAGAGGCCAGAAGTGTTGACGAATACAAACATTCAGCAAGGGGTGTGGACGGTAGGATTTCGCAAGCTTAGGTCATCATCGTAGCGGCAGTACAGCAGAGTGTGCTGCTGGATGCACGTCTGGGGCGTGGGGGGCGTGGAGGGCGTGGAGGGCGTGGGGTATGCCGCTTTACTCCGCCCACCCCTTTTTCCGAGCTCCTCCAACGGTGAGATGTGCCCGCGAGGGTTGGTCTATATCATTCAAGACTTTACTTTACTTTCGACGGTATGAGATTCATCCTTCAATTTCAAAACTTAATAATGCGAAACTAGCAACCTTTCACAAACACCGCGACGTCTTCTCTGGACTTCGAGAACATCTCCACAGACCACCACATTCATCGATGAATTCAATCGTCCCAGATGTGGGAAGCGCCCTAAGGTACGGATATACTCTTCCAGACCCTCCATTCGACAATCTTAGAAGAACTCCTGCTTTCCATCCCATCTTGGTCTTTGGGACTTATTTCTTCGTCGCACCGGTGCTAACTCCCCGAATTTCAGCGACAACGGAGACCAAAAGCCCGCCGACCAATCCATCGCTCACCCAGCGCCACCACCGAACCGGCCGAGCGCCCATGCGCTGACCCACATCCCCGGCCCCGTAGTCGCCGGCTTCCACCGGCTCGGCCCGCGCAAAGACCATATCGCCGTGCAAATTATCGACATCATGCGGCCATTTCGGCTGCTCGACTCGAATCCCGAGGAGATTCCACTGTCGAAGCCTCGGAGAACGAGCAAGGAAGCGGATCTCGTCGGAATAGGTGCGCAGTTCAGTAAGGCACAGCGGCCGAATAACTGATAAGCGGATGGCTATTGAGGATTATAATCCGTGGGGTCGAGAGACAGGCGCGATGACTCAAATATACAAGCTTATCTCAATTTCATGCAGTTGCTCAAATCATTTGATCGGATCGTTGTGGTGATTCATTGCCGGAGGCACCTGATAATGGTACGCGGCGCAAAAGCGCGAAATACCCCTGCCGGGAATAACACCAAGCGACAAGACACGTCCAATTTCCTAAAGCGGCAATTGACTGAACGAGTGAGATTCCAAAATGGATCAATCCAGACAGTCGTAAGCAGCTTCTTTTCTGCAGCTTACGTAGTAGTACGCTGCAGTTAACTGCCAAATGCTGGTGTTGCAGGAAATCTGTACTGCGGGCCGCGACATCATCGACGCACGGGACGAATATCCGCACACTCACTGGACGGTGATATGCATCCTGAACTGTCAAAATGAAGCCACCGCTTAGTCAAAAGGCAACTCAAAACTCGGACTTTGTCACGGGCCTCGGAATATGCTGACACACTGCCAGATCCGGCAGTACGCATACACTGCAGCACTCATTCGCCGAAGCACCAGAACCGAAGTTCCTCCTGCTGCGTCCATTTCCTCATAGTGGAACTGTGAAACCCGACGGGCCAGAGACTGAGCATGTTTCTACACCAGTAAGAAGGTGGTCTCGATCGGAACGAGGCCCGATGATCACCTGCCTCTTTCAGCTGCCCGCGAAAACCGTAGCTTCCTAGGAAACCATCGAGGGGGATGAGGGAATACGGACGAGGGGTGTCTCCTACCCCTTGTCTCGTACTGCCGGGACTTGTTGCTAGTGATGTAACGGAGGGGTCCAGTTGCCGCGATGGGCCTCAAATGTGATCGCTCCGGTTTTGCCCGCTCGGTTCTGTTGGCTGGAAGTTTTGCGGAGCTGTCCCGTTAAGGCAGGTCGCCGGGCCGGCCTCTCGTGTTGTCTGACGATCTGATTAAATCGTGTCCGCTGCAGGAGAATGACCTACCTCTTCTGCCCGGCGCCGGCATGCACGCCGTCTTTCTTGGTACCTAAATTGGAAGTTGAGGCTCCCGGACGGCGGCCTCATGCACATTGATGCCGGTAGCCAGGATTCGCGGCCAACTTGTAGGCCTGAAATCGTGAAGTCCACGTTTTCTGTTGCAAGCAATCATGGTAAGAAGAGTCACTGCGTCCCTGTCGACAGCAGCATACAAGGTATATAAGAGGCGGAAATCCCATCGCGGATTCTCGATCTCTTAATGGGAGACATCACGGTTCTAATCAACTTTCACGGACGCCTGGCATTTCTTGAGTTGTTCCTGTCATCCGTACATTTCGTTGCAATCACTCAGTACTCCACACACGAGCCTCAGAGCTAGGGACGGAGTCCGGCTGGACCGGTTTGCAAAACTCACTTGAGTTCAAGACTCGGTAAAGTTAAGCGAATTAAGTTTGTTCCTCGATATTTAGTTGAGGTGAGACACCGTTTTTCCTACGTGTTCCCAGCCTCCCGGGTTCCAGGTTTCGTTGCTTTCGGCCGCTGTGCCGGCGCTCGGTCCCGAATGTCTCACCGCGTTAGCGTGTTGTACCAAAGTATTGGCCAAGACTGACACTGAGACTCAAGCCGCACGATGAAAGCCGGGGGAATCGCACCAACTTCGACTTCTTCGTCAAAGAAACACATACCGAGCGAATATGCCTTGGCGAATATACCAGCGCCGAGTACTGGGCAATATGGATATTCGTCGCACCGCCAGGAGCAACTTCAAGGCGACGTTGAGAAACTCATGGGACGGATTTCAGCACAGCCAAGCTCCACAAAAGGACCAGTCACTGCGACAAGTTCTGCTGGTGACGACAGCTTATTGGGTATTGGGTCTCATTTACCGTAATAAATTGAACCCAATTGCTTGAAGTCCGAATTGCATCGTCGCAGGTTGCACTAGAGTTTCGGGTGACGTGTGACATGCTCCGGCAAGACCCTAAAACTTTGCGTGACAGCGGCTCGGACGGGGAGACGCCACCTGGCTGGTTCGTGCGCTGGCAGATGGTTGGTCGCTGACACCAGCGCCGATTACCACAGCGCTTCTAAGAATAGGTAGACGACATACTCAAATCCGACAACCTCCAGCGCTATCCTTATTCAATACTACCTACAGAGCCATTCATTCGGTCAGATGAGGACCAGTAGATTTGTTGTTGGCCTTCACGACCGTCACTCTCGTTTTTCGGGTGTGAGTCGGCTTTAGCGTAAGGTAGTAGCCCCCGGAAACCCCGCCTGAATATAGGTATGGTTCGCAACTTGAGCTGATGGTTCGCATAGAGGCGCACACGGGAACGGAGTCAATTTTCAAGGTCCGGGGAAAGATACCCCTCAATCGCAGCCTGATTTGTGGCAACTAACTCCAGTCGATTCAGAAAATCAAATCCATTCCCTCCCCGGCGTGGCCGGCCACCTCGGACCGACTTTCTCACCACCCAACCGTTCATGTTATGTTCCAGCGCTCGGCTCCGACTCCAGGTGCACACCAAGCCGTAACCCGTGCGCGAGGAGTCAGTGAATCTGACCAAACGGGATTATCTGACGCATTCACAGCATTTCCGACTGCTTCTCCAATTGATCCGATGCTCCCGAGTCTGTTTGCAGTGTGGCGAAATGCATCACAACACCAAAGACGATATAGAGGTGATGATGAAGCCTCCTGCGCCACACGACAGCTCTTCAGAGGATGCTGACATAGACCCGCCCGAGGCTCGAAAGCTAGCGAGTGGTAGGCTGTAGACGATGCCAACACTCTTCAAACTTGATACAAACGCTTCCAGGTCACATGCCTGAAAAAAATGAATCGTCATATTTGTAAGAAAACGAAGTGATGCCTGCTGAAAATGATGTTCGATGATCCTACTAGCGCGACGAGGGAGGCATTCGGTTGGCTACCAGGATACCGGCGCCGTGAGACGGAAGCCTGAAACATCAATTGAGCGAATCACAGTGTAAGCACCAATGCTTACGCGCGATGAGCAGATGCGCCCGACTGTCTGGAAGGAAGTATCCTATGGGTTTACCTCAAAATTGAAATCACTGCTTGCTTATATGTTCGGACTCGGTATAACCGTTCATCTGATAATGCGTTACACCTACACCATCTGCTTCTCTGCGCCTTCTCAAGACGAATTTAGCAACAAGCAATTCCCTCTTCCACGTGAGCCCGCTCATCGTCGTACTTCATCCAATCAATCGAATCATGCCCTCGACCAAAGCCGTGAACGACAGTACAAAAAGGTACGAGAACTATTCCCCCCTCATTGCGTTTTTTTATTATCTTGATTGTCACTTTACCGTCGGGGCCGTATCTTCAAGTCTTCAATACTCCGACGTCCCGGCAAGGTCGGGGCAGGTGTGGGCCCACCAAAATTGGTGTACTTCGATTGGCTGTTTCCCACGTGTCTGGACAGTGCACAGACTACACGGGTGGAAACAACCTAAACTCAGTACCACTTAATAGCCTTATTACCTCCAGTACCTTAGTGTAACCGCCCACCTAAAAGCGACTTACAGTGCCACCGGCTCCGAAACCCAAGACTGGGACATCCACGTCGCGAGCAAGCCGTGCAACATCAGCCTGCACGCCGCCGACGCCAATATCCCATCTGCTGCTGTGTGTGGAGAAGAGCTCTGCAATCGTTACTACAGACTTCGGGCGAATATTGAAATGGTGGATGAGCAGCTCCGGGATTTCGCGATAACAATCGGACCCGGAAACGCGGGGTATTCTATCGATTTAGCGGGTGTTGGATCCCAGTTCAATGGCGCATCAGGTTCACAGTAAGTACCTTGCTGTCGGAGAGATGCTGCAAAGTGTTTCTACTCGCAAGACGCGATTACGGTCGGAGGGCTGTATGAATACAAAATGCCTCGGTTTTTCTTTTCCTACTGGTAATTATTCCACTTTGCTGAGTGTATTCAATTCACGCGTACAAACAAGGCGCATTCGTTCACCCGTATGCTGCTGCTGGAATTGCGAATTAGCTAGATGACTCGCCTGTGTGTCCGCCTAAACCAGTTGCAACTTGTTCCTCATCGGCCATTTAAACCCCAATCAGCGACGTGTAACGTGTCTCGCCATGAGGTTCGCCTGTGAAGACCCATGCAGGAGTGTCCGGACCGCGGGTTGGTATCCGTACGGTGACAGTGATTGCCGAAATACGCAATGGAGTGGTGCCCCGCTGTCGGGCGGAACGATCGCCAGGCTGATTTTCTCCTTTTGCCTACAACACCAAGCCACATTTGGGATAGGCAGCCGTTTAGGGAAAGCTTCTAGAATGACGAGGGGAGCTTGGACCAGCCAAGACGGCTGCGTTGGCGCAGCAAAATGATGCCGAGTGGCGGTGAAAAGGGCTGGCATGTAGGAAAGGTACGTACTGCTGTTAGTCGGTGCCGCTGCTGTGCCTGGCTGCAAAAGGGAGCGGGAGTTTGGGTGTGTGTCTGCTCAGATGGGATTGCGTGGTACGTAGGATGAGAAGATTTGCTACGTTTATAAGTTAAAGAGCGTTGCCATTTACATATTCCCATGAGATCTGTCCGTCCACCACCACTCGACATTCATCTTACTAAAGCAGAGGCGTATTCAAGTTCAGATTCTGCTCTGGTATCTTCTTCTCGCCCTTGAAATCGTTCCCCAAAGCTTGCCTTTGAAAGACAGTCTCTTCTCAGTCGCTTCATTCCATAGAACATGACATCAAACACTCCTGCCCAGGGCTCATCCAGCACGTAAGTCATTAACGTATAACTTTTCCTAGTCCTTGTTCCCTCCATTCCGCATTCGATTCCCATCCCACTTGTATTCATAACGTCCTTGTCGCTCGCGCCTTGGTCCATGCGTATATGTTGAGCCAAGTCAACCTGACTAACACGTACCTCGGTGGACTCGGTAGCCATGACGAGACCGCCCCTCGGATAGTCGAACAAGCACAGACTTCATCTACACGTCAACAAAGCTTCCTCCTAAGCCAGGCCATCCACGACCCGAATATCACCAGTCTCGGCAGCCCCGCCAAGCTTCAAGAACGAGAAAAGGCTACAAAGACAGCCATTGGAGAGATTGATCGCTTGTTTCCAAGCAGCGCCAGCTACACTGGCGCTGTTACTGAAGCTCCAACTACAAGATCTCTTTCGCTTTGTTTGAAGGGTGTTGGGGAGCAGTTCTCCGACAATTCGAGACACGCCCGAGGTGCGGTTATGCGGGGTTAGTAGCAACTGGTGTCCACGCCGCTGCAGCTAGTTTCGGAGCCGCTGCAGCGAATGCGCAGCCCGGCAGAATTGTGGCAGCTGTCATCCGAGGCGCCCGCCAGAACAAGTTCCCGGTCTTCCCGCTCGTGGCCCAAACGCCCCGGTTAGTGTTCCAACCGCAACAAGTGGAGTAGAGCTCCGCGCCGGCTACGGCCCCACACCGAGTGAACTTTACAGAGGACGGGAAATGTTTCGCCGGTCCAGTGTCTTCACAATCGCCTAGTTTTTCAATTGAGAATGATGCATTTGTTCCCGATCCAAGACTTTCGGTTTCTACCATTTTGATTGATTTCTCTCTAAAATTTACCGCAGCTCACGCTGTTCTTCTTCTCATAAAGAGGCATTTCAGTCTTTTTCTCCTCTCTCCAGCTCCAGAGCTGGAACGTGTGACGCAGCCTGGCTGATTATCTCATTCGGAACTGTGAAGAATAAGCGTGAAGAAATCACAGTCGGGGAGCGTTTACAGCTCTCTCAGCATCCAAAGTGTCCAGTAAGAGCCGAGAAGAAACACTGAAACAGGTAACTCCATCAATCGTCTCTGCATGCCTGGTTAAAGATAATTTTAGTGGTGGTGGCTTGCTCCGGGCCTGATGCCAGGTGGGTCCGCCTGGCCACGCGCCGGGGTTGTGGCTGAGCGGGAGCAACATGGGCGTCCCGGTGGAAGATCCTGGGTACGTCATTGTTGGTTTGCTTGATGGTTCTGGTATGCGAACCACCGCAAACCACCCAAGTCTGCGAACCACCCCAGCATGCGAACCACCTAACAGGGTGGTAGACAGAGGTAAGAGAACAACGCGTCCATTTCTTGCCACTGTGTTCGCCGTCACGCTGTCACGTCTCTCTTTCTCTGCGCTGTCCATGCACGTGATGAGCCCTGTGGTCGCCGCCAAGCCTCCATCCGGTGCTTCTTGGTCGCGCCCCTGAGCTCGATGCATCGCACACACTTGGTCTGGACCTTCTCTGTCCCCTCCATGCAGACAGAGCGAGTACGCGACATTCGTCATGTTGCTGCAGGCGCTGATAAGCTATCTGCCAGTACCGTTGGAGCCGACACCCCCGGGGACGGAGGCCACCAGCGTTGAACGTCGCCCGCGCCAAATCTGGAGGGTCAAACCGGAGGCCAGTTCGGCAACAACTGAGGACGTTATTGAGCCGACCTTAGAGTCTGGACCGGCTCGCGACGTTATGTCTTTGACTTGATGCGTCTTGTGAAGCCTATTGACAACTGTCAACCGTGGCTCCATCGCTGCGGTCCAGGCAAACCGCCTGGGTTGCTAAGGTCTCGCGGTTCAGCTTGGTGCTCTTCCCCAACCAGGCCGCGGCACCAGGTGTTGTCCGACCGGGCCACGGGTCCTGCCCCGCCTGGGCTTGGGGCGGAATGGTGACTTTGGAAACTCACACCACGATGCGGCAGCTGCTGTGAATATGGGGTTTAGCACATTCCGACACGACGTCCTAATAAGGGTTGGGTGCCTTCCCTCGAGCACCAAAATCTAGTGATGGTGCTGGCAGCAATCAAGCATTGTAGCAGTAGAATCTTGGATACGAGATTTGCGTGTGTGAGTGTGTTGTTTCGAGGCTGCTCTTGGTCGTCGAATGGGATTACTTCCTTGTGCTCCTAGGAGGGGCGAGTAACCTCGGCTTACACAGGTACCAGCGGATGTGAGTGAAGGTCATCAGGAAGTATCCGGCCACCTAAGCAAAGCGGAAAAGGCGCCCCGCCGATACCTGAGTGAGGCCTGCTTTACACCTAGAGCAAAAGTCTCATGCTCCTATTGCCCTGCTCTGATGACAGTCGGGATTGTCATCCTCACCGCCCTGATGGATATGAAGTCGGACAGGCACTCAGGTACCTTTCTTTAAGGTACCTTACCTAGGTACCTTGAGGTAGGTAAGATACTGTAAGGTACTTAACCCTATCAGTAAGGTACCGGAAGCAAGGATCAGCCTTAGAAACTGTTCTCCAGCAGCTAAAAGTCCACAATGTCAATCTCCTCCCAGAAGGAGCAACAACGAACGTCCGAGTCCACGTCTTCCCGTTTTCCCTCCACCCTTTGGACGGAGTGACCATTGCTCGACGGTTCCTGCCTTGCAACCCTCGGTACACACCCCTGGGAACACACCCCTGGCCCCTTTAGTAGCCCATCAAAATTCATCGCAAATAGTCGCTAGTGAATTTTCCTTGGTTGCAGGCGGGCATCATTGTGTCAACCAGGCGTAGAAACCTCAGATAGACAGTTGTCCCATTACGAACGAACCTCTGTGACTCGAACTTACTACGGCTTTTCTGGCAGGAAGCTTCGATGAGCGACGTCTGGAGGCGTGAGCGTTGCCATTGCCGCCAGTGTACAAATGGGGCAAGATGGCTTGTTTGATGGTTCAGATTCTGATTCTCCTAGCCTGAGTGTGCTCATCTTCTTTGCCATTGTAGATGCGCTGTATGGCTAAGGTACCTAACCTGGAAGGAGTGGGGCTGGACTGGCTGGGGGTGTGTTGAACCCTCTTTCGGGTCTAAACTTTCTACATCTATTCCGGCATCTGATAGGTTAGCGTACTACACTGTGGGGCCAGGTGATTAGGTAAGGACCAGGTACCAACCTTTTAGATGCTGGGATGGGGCCCAAGTTCAGTGTCCTCGCGTTGCGTCCCTCACCAGTCACCCTCTCCTCCTCGCGCCAGGAAAACGAATTAAATAGCTGGTAACCCATTAATTCTCGCACAGAATAGAAATTCTATAAAGCCTCTCTTCAATCCCATCGGCAACGTTCAGTCTACTCAGCTTTCGCATTACGCCTTGTCATTGCCAAATTACCGTTTCAACTTTCCCAGTTCCGTTGACCTTCTTGCATCTGGATCTTGGCCTTGTCCGAGCTTGCACCTCACCAGAACTTGTCACGTATTCTCTCTACCAGACACAGCCATCCAAATATCTTCATCGACCAACATATCACGTTGATTCGGGTTTCTCGCCATCTTCTAGCACTACAAACAACCTCCCTTTCCATACAAGATGACATCGAACGCACCTCGCCAGGGCTCTGCCACCACGTAAGTGCAAGTGCAATCTCTTTTCCCTCTACTCTGGTCTCTTCTTGTCTCTTCTTCAGCATCTTCCTTCTGTCAAACCTCTCCATAATGGGCTGAGTCGGACTAACCTTTGGCTTTTCCAGTGGAGAACCCGTCGTTCGTCCCGTCGTCCTCAACCCCCAAATCGAAACAACAACAACAACGCCGTTGCAAAGCTTCCTGTCGGACCGTTCCGCCGGCGTGGGCAGCACCGCCAGACACCAGGAACGGCAAGACGCCATTAAGGGTGTCATCGACAGGGTCAACCAGCTACTTCCGAACCTTGACGGCAATGGTGTCCCAAACAACCAACCCCAGCAGTCAGCCTCGACGGATCTGAAGGGCATCGGTAGCCAGTTCTCCAACAAGTAGACAATATTCTAAGGCTACCCTTAGCGTGCGGCACCGTTTTACCAGACTTGACAGAAGCCATCGCGCGGCTGTCAGTGCCGGCGCCCGCCCGGAATATTCTTTTTGGCTCTAAGCCAGACCGCAGGCGACAGGTGGGTCTTTCCTCCGGCCACGGCCCACGCGAACGGGGATTACCTAGAAGTTGACCTTGCAACCAAACAGATTCGCGACCATTTCACCCCGCGATCTTTAGATGCGACCAATCCAAGAATTGAAAAAGCTGGACGACCCTGCTACGATGCTTTTTTTTCGACTTACACAATCCTCTCCGCTGCTCTGTTTCGAGTTTCTTCCCTAGCCTATTTCCTATTTCCTATACCCATTTTTTTCATTTGTTTCCTTCACGTTCTCATTGTGTTTTGTCATGGACGCGGGTTCAAGAAGAATCGCTGGCACAGTGAGCGAAAACAACAATGAGTTGCCGCTGGGGATTATGACGCACAGTCGGACATGATCGCCAGATCGCAGGCGCTTCGAAGCAACAGGCGTCCTCCGATTTTGTCGCCAGTTTTTCCGAAGTTGCGGTGGTCCAAAATCTTGGGCGCTTCTTTGTAGGGCTGTAATTGTATTTCTTCAGTTTCATATAGATAGAGATAGACCGAATCGATTCCCCTTCCTTCCCAGCCCATGTGCAAATTCGATTGTGGTGGAGTTTCCAAGCACCCGCTGGGTTCGATTTCGCTGCTGCACTGGCTCGGTGTCGCCAGTGTAGAACGCCAGTTACCTTAGCGCCAGTAAGAATCGGCTAAATCCACTGTAAGGTGCAGGTCAGCAATATCGTGGATTTTGACGGATCGTACAACACATTCGATAGGTTGATTAGTTACATTATAGTGATTGTCGAGGGCTCAATTCGAGCTTTAACATTTTGGCCTTCTATCCTATGGGCAATCAATACCATTGAAAGGTGGAAGCCCGGAAATATGTTTGTAAGTGGTTTGCGAGCTGTGCCAAGACATCTCGAAATCAAACACTGCGGTTACTCTGTCGCAGCCTGATTTTGGCAAGCACTTCATATCCGGACAGGTCGGCCGTAGTGTATTCTTCATAAGCACAGGCGCGCCCCTCTGGATAATTCCTCCGACCAGTATCAGCCAAAATAGTGTCAGAAACGGCATCAGGCAAAGAGTCGCGGCGTTGCCTTGTGTCACCAACTGACCGACTTCAGTGTCGTCTGGTCCTGTGTAAATCAGCGACCGCCCACATCCCGGTCTTGGATGACCCCGCGGTTACCTTACCTCCAGAGGGCGGGGCGTGAAGAAGACTTGATGGCGGGTAGTCCACCACCTGATTCCATAGCAACAGTACCTGACTCCTATCTGATTCCCGTACCGCCTTGTGGACTGTTCGAATTCAGGATGTGCGCAGTTGATATTCTGCGTCAATTCGGGCGCGTCACAGCTGCTGTCGTATGTCGCTCCGGACGGAGGGGCGAATCAACGCGGCTAACACAGCCACTCTTGGCGCGGCCGGCCACCAGTCCAAGCCCTGGAACTCCAGCCGGTACCTCCGCTCCGCTTTACGAGCAACCTGTGCGGCCGGTGAGTGAGCGCCCTTACCTTCCCTTTCCTTCCAAACCCAATCCACAGAGCTCAGCTTCCATTTCCCCCCCTTCTATTTGCTCCAGTCTCGGGCAGCCCTCGAAACCAAGATGTCGAATAAATGTCATAAAGAGCCGGTATCCTTTCGATCTGTCTCTCGTCCTGATGGCTATCACTCCGCGAAAAAGCTCGTTCACATCAAATCTATCTCTCGGTTCTTTAACTCCGATTCTTCGGCCTCATCTCTTCACCTTCCATTCGCCAGACTTTACGGGTCTCCACAAACGGCGCCGGTTTGGCTACCAACCTCATCCTCATCTCTTCCTCATCCCGGCATCCTCGCCAGTAATTTTCTTATTCAATTCTTCATATTATACAACCCTCACTTCTCTTCTTCTTGAGAGATCATTATGACGTCTCAGCATGGTACACAAGGATCCGCCCCGAGGTATGCATCCCACGCAAGAGCTTGAGCTAGCTTAATCACGTATCGCTCAATATTCCACTCATCAGCCTACCTCTGGGGCCCTGATAGAGTTCTATCAGCATCATCTACTAAGACATGAATTCACAGCAACGTCGGGCCGTCAGGCGTACCCGATCGCCCCCAAACCCAAGCCCAGGCAAACTTGCGACTTCACATGTTCAGTTCCGACGATGCTCTCAAGTTCATGCATCACAGTCACGTTGGCTGTGTATCAGGACGGCGGGTTCGATCTGCCAGGATCGCTACTGACATAGCGCGGATCGCCTCGAACGTGGCCGGCGACGGGTCCGGCGGGGTCGACGGTGGTAGGCCCGTGTCCCGGAAGCCATCCGGCAGCGAAGACAATCTTCTTCAGAATATCGGGTCGAAGTTCAAAAAGTGAATTGCGACAGTGCGCCGAGCTGTTCTTGCATTGGTTGCAGCATCTGTCACTGTTCCAGCCTGCATCCCTGGACCAAACTCCGGACGATCAACGCAAGGAACGTATACTTGGCGCCGTTGCCGCCTCCCGAGCCCGCTTTACCTATCTAGGTTAGCGGGGAGAATAAGGTTGGATGAGACGGTTGGCACGGACTCGACCGGGTCGGCTCCGTGTGGGTCGGATCCGCAACTACGATGCGACTTGAGGCAGCGGGGTTTCCGGGGGGTTTCGTGCGACGACGGCAAGAAACAAAGCGTTGGGAATCCATTGAGAGTACAGGATGTTAGTCATTGATACGTACTGTACTTCATCTCAAGTCTGACTGAGACCTACAACAACTGCTTTTTCCCCGAAAATGACGGTGACGCCACGTTTTGTCGCAGACCTTGTACTTTCATTTACATTTTGTGAGTATAAAATATGTAGAAAGCACACTTTTATTAGGTTCACCAAATGTTCATGCTTTCAAATGGCGGGTCCACTTGCCACTCGCTGCTGCTGCATTTCCACGGATGCAATGAACACGAGCTCTTCTTCTATGATTCAATTGAAATGTGACTATTTTCAGAAGGTTTGGTAATCAGTGCTCATCGTTTCTGGTTGACGCTCGCAGCTGTAGGCCCTTTGACAAAGTTTAGGTTTAGACTCGGCCGGGCTATCCCGCTATTTAAGCTTATTTCAAGGTCGGATAGCGACTATAAAACGACAACAGCATGCTGCCTTATTTGAGTATGTTGTCGGTGTTAGAACATGATCTAAATCGTCCCATCAGCGACCTAGAGCGTTTGTTCTTTTGGACAGGCATGGCCATCGATTTGAAAAGTCCAGTTCCGCGATATTATCGAACTAAGGACGGGAAAGACTGATATGAATTCTCTGGCACTACAAGGATCAGAGTGCAATGTGGAGATTGTTAATATTTAGTTGTGATTATGCTCTTAGGTTAAGATCACAGGGAAGAGCTTCGATGGGTCATGCTCGGTTGACTTGAAATGCCGCTGCAGAAGAGTTTGCTCCAGGTCGTCACAACGCGACAAAACCACAAAGACTCGGAATAGCCTAGTCTACCTGACAAAACCTAATAGCAGAAAAAGAAAGAAAAAAAAAGGTGGTTTATCTCGCCCACTGACGCACAGGCGGCCGTTTAAACGTGCATTTCCATGTTGGCAGTAATTCGATTGGCGTCGGGTGCGAAGAACATTCATCATCACTTTGGGCCACAATCCCATCATAAGCCCTTAAAGTGAGCACTTCATCAAACATAACGGCAAGCTGCAGGAACGATGCGACGATCAAGACTTGTCATCGAACCTGTGAGTGACATAACTAGTACCGAACAAGATACCCCAATGCACATGATAATCGTTCGAGCACGATCTAACGAACCTAGAAGGATGACGAACCTAGAAGGATGGCTGAAGTTGTCGAGAAAATGTTAGTGAGACATAGCCAAGATTGGGTTTTAGCAAAAAGCAATTAGCATACAATGAATCATGTGAAGAATGGACTTTTGATGGAAGAATAAAGAGAGATCAATTGGAAATGACATTGACGGAAACGTCGACCGAAGCGCGGTGCTGACGTCGGGGTGTCCCTTGGCTTACTTATAACGCATTCTGCTTACTCTTCCCCACCTCATGATTCGAGTCGCAGGAGGGAGGAAGGAAGCTCTCTTATTAGTCGAGCACGCCCGCAGAAATTCTGCGTCTAAGTCACGCTGAGCAAGCCTAGACCGTTGCAACCTCATCAACCCCATCTTCTGATAGGCTTAATCCCCTGGCCCCAGGTCTTGGCGCCCGGTTTCTACGCCCCCCGTACCCCACGCATTGTCAAAGGCAGCTTTCAAGGCTAATGAAACTGCAGCTCTTGTCCAATCGCGCACCTATCATGCGCGCCTCATCAGATTCTTCGATCTCGGCTATCAAGACCAGCCTCACCTGCATGATGCAGGGTATACACCAAGTTCGAAATACGTAGACGTGATAGTCAAGCGATCTTCCAGTCACCATTTGTTCGAACGAGTCTGCAGCCTGCCCCAAACCCATTCATGAAAGCCGCTACGGGCAAAATCGCCCGAGCTTCACAGTATGACTTCGATCCACTTCTCTGGTGTGCCGTCACACCTCGTCTTTCGAGCCTTGCCCGCTATTTGAGTGAAATTGAGCCTTTTGGCCCAAAATAGTCTGGAGCCGGCCGCCTGTCCAATTGAAGTCTGCTACAAATCATGGCTCCAAAATTGTGAGCGCATATAAGATGCTGTGTCTTCCCTCTCCGGTCCTCTCATGTTTCCTAGCCAGTCTAGCAAGCTTCTCAATTTGCTGACATCTATTACTCATTATCTGGCTCCTCTTCCCTTTTCATTCTCCTTAACCTCTACCCAAAGCCGCAACGCTCCCATCTCCGTTTTTCCCTAGTTCAATATCACAGACTACTGCTAGCTAGCAACCTTGAATTACCAATCGGAGCACGCCGTCTGCAACTTCTTCACGGTATAATTCAAAGTGCCCTCCAGGTCTTCTTCGCCCTTCTTACCTTACCTGTGCTCAGCTAACCTATCCGCTGATTACGAAAACGTCAGCATCCAGGATAGGACTGAAGTTGCTTCACAGCCCAATTGCCTTCACCTTTGCCCTGCACAAAGGCTTCGTGGGAAGTACGGATATCGAGAACCTACAGAACCTCCAGTACTCCTCAACATCGACTTTAGAACCTTCGCTTCGCCAGTCCTTTCGTGTGCTACAGTTCACGATGAATGATCGGCAAGTTGGTGCGGTAGCGGCGGCAACAACCGATAATCAAGGGCCCGCATCAACGTAAGTGCAGACTCCAAGCTAGAGGGTTCATTGCTGTCTATGCTTTTCCATGCTATCCTCTTCTCCGCGATCCATCTCACCGATCCTTAACTTATTGCTTCGGTCTCGTCTTCGTTCGCCTTGGCTGGCTGTCTGTCATCAGTGGGCATAACCAGAGCGTCAGTCCAACGACGGACGCATGTGGGCAGGCAAACCTCCAGTCTTGGCTGAGTGATACAGAACTCGAGTTCATGGGAAACCCTGAGACCATTGGTTCCGTTGATCGACAGCGTTCTCGGCTCAACCACGCCAAGGCTATCATCTCCCAAGTTGAGCTATCTTCCAATGTCAACAAGGATGGCAGTATCATGATGTCTTAGGCTCAAGTCGCAATGCTGATGTGGGAAGAGTTCTTGAAACATATCATAAGCAGATGGATAGGGCTAGCAGAATCATAAGAAACTCGAGATAAATCGAAATCAACATTTAACTAATGCGCAGAAAGCGGTGTGTAAGGATGCTCGAGTCCCAAACAGAAGCGTTGTAGCTGGAAGAAGGGTGTGAAACAGGTGTGAGGCGGTGACGAGATTGAACAAAATTGAGAGTGAGACAGAACATAGGTAATATCAAGTCCCCGACCTGTCTTGGGGAAAGCAGCGTTATCAAATTAAATACTGGCGAGAATCTCATTTTTTTCACTCTTTCTCAAGTGAATGGGCCAGCTGTTAACGCAGTTTTAGGTATTAATTCACTTGTGTCTGCAATAAACCTCATGATTAATCATGCAATGACAGACTTATAATCGTTTTAAAGTTTGGATAGGGAGTCAAATCACAATTGAAATGAAAACGTTCCGTGAAGGTTCATAAGTTGAAAGATATTTGCAGAGCCATTGAAAAGTGGCTCATGCTATCTTTACCCGTGTCATCGGCGAATAGTCCCTAATCCTGACATGTCTCATGTGAAAATCAAGCACCCCCGCGGTGTAACTGGCCATGCCAAAGGATCCATGCTGTCGGAAGATTCCCAGCTGCTAACCCGAAGAAGAATGGTTTGCATTGCGACACCACGGCGCCAAGACCGTGTTCCCTGTGTGGATCATCTGGAGCCGGTGAAGTCGATGAGATGATCGTCGCACTTTTTCTGACGAAATGGTTGTATGGCAGCCAATGACCGATTAGATCGCAGTACTGTCGCAAGTCTCCGCGGCATCCTGGAATTGAGACCCAACCCCAATGAGTTTTTTGTCGTCAGTTGCGAATGACCCCCCCACTCCGTGAGGCATGCGTGCTTGAACATGTGCCGTATTGACCACAGCATGATCAGCTCGACTGTGCTGATGATGGGTTTCGATAGAGCCGTTGCCATTGAAATGAAGCAGCTTCAGACCTTGGTCCGAGTGGAACATGTCAAGCCGTATGCTTGCTAGCTCCTGAGCATCTTGAGGGTTGGTTGCTCGGGCTGGAGCGACATTGCTGGGAAACTCTTTGTTAGTCCGACGGCATAGTAGTACAGCACCTCGTTCATGACATAAGGCGACGATGTAGACGAACAGGGGAAGAGGTGTGGATGTTACCAAATGGGAAAAAAAGGAAAGGATGAACGAACGTATCAGCTGAGCCTTGCACCGCACATTGAGATGACATGATGTGAGATGGGCTTCCAAGTCCTCCAAAGACCAAAGAGGGTGTTGTAAGAGAGCAAAACCTCACTACGACCTGAAATACAACCCGAGTCGTTCGAGTTATTCGTGGTGGAGGGAGGAACTTTGCCTGAGAGGATGTCAACGCAAGAGATTCCTTGACCACTTGGCTCTCGAATTGTGCTTGCAATGAATAGAAAAAAGCATAACAAATCTGTAAAAGCACCGGACAAGACACTGGGAGTCGCAAGAATTTAAAAGAACGACTGGCGAAGAGCCGCGTCAGTGGGAAAGCAAACTCACCCAAATATCTCTTCCTAATATCTGGGTAGCCAAGTAGTAGATTGCCCATCAGTGCAACGATTATCACTCATTTTCATATCCCTGATCCATGCCCTGATCCATGCCCTGAACCATGCTCTGATCCATGCCCCGATCCCCCAGCTTCGACTACGGCGAGCTAGTGTCGCGTTCTCATCTGAGCACAGCCACCCTTGGCATCGCTCGCCCCTTCCTATTGGGCGCCGCCGAACTCACCCTTGCTGAGACCTGTTCGTTACTGGCTAGTCCGCTGTATGACGTTTGGTGAAGAAACCTCGTCGGTACTAAACGGCCTGCTGCGCGGCGTTTGGTCGAGACGGGTACTCTCCAAGTCTCCAGTCTCACCGTTGATTTTCGACGTGAAGTGCTGAGCGTCCCGCTGGCAGCGACCGGATACCGAACCCTGCCCCCCTGTTGCACCCCTGTTCGGTGTTTATTTCCATTCCATGCCCAATCATTCAGTGCCGGTGGTACTCCGTAACACACATCTTTAAGGCAAGATCATTGCTCCCGGAGTGCGGTCGGAGATTACATCCCGCGGTGCTGGCTCTGGGCTTGGCATACATGGTCCGTCGTACGGGAGCACGCACCGAGACGCGGATGCACTGTCGGCGCAGTGGGCCATCCCCTCTTTCCGCGCTTCCTAATGGAAGATCATATTGCGACACTCTACAGGCGTTGCCTGGAAGCTATCACAAGTGGTTTTTAGGTTTCTCCTCGAATAGTTTGAATCCGTTATTGGTTTCCATCCGCCGAACACGGCAGAAAAAGATTCAGACGGTGATTCCCGCGCATGTGCTGCGGCAGCTTATTCGGTGACATTGGCGTTCTTCCACACGCCTGAGCTTGAATGGCGCCGTATCTTAGCGACTCCGGATGTCCTCACGGGCCGGCGCCGGGAACCTGCAGGAACAAAGTTTCCAAGACGTTGACCTTGAAACCGAGGCCTTTAATGTTGGCAGTGATGCCGGCGTGGCCACGACAGAGTCCTCCTTTCTTGTCAGGCTAACAGGGAGCACGTGGAACGGGGTGCGGCCTGCCCTTCATCACTCCACTCTCACTGTACTAACAAATCTTAGATTCCGACTGATCCCCTGGGCATCACACGCAGCGATTCACACCAACCCTACCCGGGGGGTCCCCCTGTTCGCTTTGGTGAGCGAAGCGAGTGAACAGGGGGACCCCCGAATACTCCCCACACCATCTAAGCTCATGGTCCGTGCGTGGTAAATCCACAAAGCCCGACGGGGGCATCCGGGGCCGGTGTTAACTGGCACACTGGGCACCTATGTGGATCAGGTACGGATCCGGCGGGCCCGATCCACCCGCTCTCCAACTACACCTATTCCGGCATCTGAAAGGTTAGCGTACTACACTGTGGGGCCAGGTGATTAGGTAAGCCCCACCAGGTACCAACCTAACCTTTCAGATGCTGGGATAGGTGTACCGTTCGGATGAGCACCATCCCGTTTCTTCCGGGCCCAAAAACCCGATTTCCATGTCCATGGCACTGAGACGGGTTTTCTCTCTCTTTTGTTTGGGTGGTTACGGAGCGCGTGGAGCTTTTTCGACAATCGCACGCGACTTGTGGCGATGCGCAATTGCTTACTCAACAGGCTTGAAAGAGAATTCATGAGAATTTGGCTGGGTCGAATATCGTATTTTCTCTCTCTTTCGCCATTCACGAATTGTGTTAAAACGCTTCAGACGCCAGGCGCTGTATGTCATTGGAGATGCGGAGTCGATGAGTTCCATGTGGTGGGCAGAATAGTCGCGCGCTGGAAGCGCTGCATTCTGCCTAGCTTACTGGTCAATGGCGGCGTGAAGGAGCTAAATGAGCGCAGGAAAAGACGTTTGGCGTACTCAGACATGCGTATCACATGTGGCCTCCATCGTGGCATGGGCAGATGGTACCGTTCTCCAACCGTCTCCCATTTTTCGGTGGTTGCCAGCTGCTGGTTGCTCGTCCCCTGGTACCTGACAACAGGGCCTAACCCTGCGCGACAGCGATCTGCTGGGACGGTCGGACCAGCTTAATCCTCGTTCGGGAAGATCGTCGCACGGACTTGTTCTCGGGTCAGTGCCTTTCCACGTTCATCTGAATAAACAATTGACGGCTCCTAGCATAGCGTCCCATCTTATTCGAACCTCGGACGGTTTTGACGACCGAGAGAAAATGGGATGGATTTTTTTTTCTCGCGGTCGGCTCAGCCGATTGCGATGCGCTGGCCGGCGCAAGGCAACTTCAGGCAGCGTGGCGCATGCGTCAGCGCCGCTGACTTGCAACCTGGTCCGCATCCCGTCGCAGTAGGCGAGAGAAGCAGCGAGAAGGCGATGGAAACAAAAAGAACGCCGTGGAGAAATTCGCATCGCCAAGAGCACTGAGGGAAGGAAATTTCGGTCTCGGAGAGCCTTAAAACGTGCGACACGCGAGATAATGCGCAGGTGAGCATGATCTCATCCGAGTCATACGGATTGGCGTTGACATCTTGAATTCGTCTCATCTTGAAACGAAATGGAGAAATGATGTGTGAAATGACGGTATTCGCAAAGCGGTGGTGCGCAAGGCTGCGATGACAAAATGGTGGCGACTTTGTGTGGCTGGAATCGCTTGATCGTGAGTGACCGCAGCGCGTGCTCACGGTTTCCCTGGGCATTCGGTCGAACAGCTTGCACCTGGAATTGTGAGAGGTTTGGCCTGCGCCTCAAAAGGACCCTCCAGCAGTGATGGAATCCTACGCTGCGTTGTGTCATTCGCCGGGCGCTAGAAGCAAACGTGGCTTTCCATATGAACTGAGGTCGCAAGGCGAAGTCTAGTGCATCGTCATAATCGCCCAGCAATTGTGGCAGTGCTCATTGGATGAAACGAACCTCAATCGGACACAGATGCGGTGACCGGCGAGAGGCAATTGCGAACGAAAACTGGCACTGGCCTTGTTCGTTCCATCGAGGGAACAGAGCCGGCCCCGTCGAAGAAGCGATCGCCAGGGAAAAGATGGGATTGTGACGATGGGAGAAGGAAAAAACGCCGACGCCGATACTCGGCAATATTGTGGTCCCGATTCTGGGATGTGAGATGGACCTGGGGGTGGATGGCGCGGGACTGGGGAAGTAAGTACGGACCGATGAGAAGAGGGGGGAAAGGGAAATCATTAGGTGCCCTCACTCTGACACTGACAACCTATTGAATTGGTGCGTGAGCTCGCTGTTAGTGCGGCAAGCAGAGGAAAAGCAATGTCAATTGTCGGGCGAAAATCTGCGCAGACAAACCACCCATAGCAGATGGGTTTTGCTTTTGCAGTGGTGTCAATGCAGCCATTGTGCGTTGTAACGGTGGGACTAATAATTTCCCCGAGAGTGATACTCGCGTCCTCGAACTCTGATTCCCATGCCTTTGCCTTACATCTCAGGGCTAACTACCTTAGGTATCAAGTTCAGGTTTATTCTCTTTCTTCCAGTCAAACGTTGAAGCCATGCTGTCACAGTGCGAGTGCCATTCCAGGTTGAGTGGTGGCTGGTGGAAACTGCAAGCCTTCACAGTGTTACCTGCGACCTACACGCCATGGCACCTGCGAACCCGGCTGGCTTGCTTAGAATTTCAAGGTCGAGCCGCAATTGTTCACCAGGAAGACAACGAAGGTTTACCATCTGCAACGGAATATCCTCCTTTCTTCCGCCGCGGATCTGCCGAGCAGTCGGATCGAACGTGAATCACGTGCAGCAGGTCAGGTTAGATTTCGGATAGTTCGTCACTCCCTCTCTCTTTTACCAGGTTTTTCGATTGACGCGTGGGAAGGGGAAGCCATCTTCAGAATTTCAGAGCGTGCTCTGCAAGGCATGTTGCTGTGGATGTGTCGGCCTGGTTTCCTTTCCTTCTTGGATTTATGCCATGGCAGTATTCCGGCATTGCTCGTGGACATGCTGTCGTTTATTCACTTGGCCTACTCGAT
The DNA here is from genome assembly GCF_011947395.1 of Colletotrichum karsti. Taxonomy (NCBI): domain Eukaryota; kingdom Fungi; phylum Ascomycota; class Sordariomycetes; order Glomerellales; family Glomerellaceae; genus Colletotrichum; species Colletotrichum karsti. Next base: position 347,615 of record NW_024065931.1, read on the forward strand.
GATGGCTCTGTTGTATGAAACTGTACCTACCACCAAAGCATTTGGCAACCACATCGGGCATCTTCAATTTTGGGGTTACCTTCCTTATCTTAGCGTCTATTCCTTCACGACCACGACCTCCGAAGTACCTTCACTGCAGCGCTGCACCGAAAAAGTACCTGCCGATGCCGCCCGCTGCCGCTGCCGTTGCCCTTTTTTTTTTTTCGTTTTTTTGTCTTTTTTTTTCCTGGCGCCGTTAGTGCTGGATACCTTAGCAGCAGACGGTGCCGGTGCCCCTCCCCCTCCCGATGGCACTACCTAAATCAATCCTCGTCCAGACGAGCGAGACTCACCTCAGAGCTCAGAGCTCCTCCTCGAGCTTGAACCGGTAAAAAGGTCTTTTCCACCACCCGCACCCCCATACCTCGATTTGTCTTCCTTACTTACGCATTCAGGGCCCGTCTTCTCGTCCACACACCTGTTATCCGTCCATCCTGCCTCTGTCCCTCCACCGCCGGCCGGGCTCGTACCTGACCTCCTCCCCCCCCTCCTTCGTCATTTTCGTCCATCCTTCAAAACCACTTCCCACCCTCGTCAACCCAACACACAAGGCCTCGGGAGCACTTCAACATTTCCCTCCCCGTCTCGCGTTGTCACATTCTTCAACCATCACTCGACGCAGTTTGGCAGGCGTTCCTCACTGCCAGCGCATTCTTGTTCTAAGGAAGCAGATTGAACTCAATTTATTTCATTACCTACCTAGCCAGTATCGCCCAGCGCGCGCGCAATTCTCTGGTGTTCCTTGCCAAATTACGCTGCTTCCTCCGACCTCCTCTACCCCCTCCTCCCGCATCGTCTACCTCTCCCGCTTCTCCCCCTACCTACCTACCTACCTACCTACCTACCTACCTACCTCTGCTCCATTTCTCTTCTCCCGCTCCATCGCATGCTATTGCGTCTCTCTTCCCTCCACTCCTCCTTCCATCACTCTCTCCTCTACTCGTCTTCTTCTCTTGTGTATTCGATCGGAAACACCAAACCTACGGTCGCGCACACAAGCTCCCTACCTACCTCACCCACTCATCCACTCATCCACTCGCACGTCCCAACCTCCTCGACTCTTGATTTCGCCGCAACTGCGCGACTGCAAACCCATCATCACCCTTTCTTTCGACGAGCATCACACTCGTCACACGAAGGTCGCCATGGTCGCCGAAAGAGAACAATCGCCGAGCTCGACATCGGCAAAGCAGGGCTCAGTCACCTCGTAAGTGCATCACCAGCGTCAGTAATCGACGTCGCCGCCTCAACCCCACGACCACCCTTCCTTCCACCTGGCGTACCAAGCAAGAGTGACCCCATTCCCATCCAACTCTCTTCTTTTCCATCTCTTGCCATCCGGCCGCATCATCCTTGTAGTATTGGATCGATCGAGTCTCGCTGCGTTCTGTCGGTTGGCTAATCGTGCGTCGGAAGGAATCTCGAAAGCTCATCGTCATCGGCGGCGGCGGCGCGGGATTTCTCTGCACAACGTACGCAGAGGCTCAACGCCTTCCTTCAGGACCAGGCCTTCGACGTTGGCAGCGGGAACGGCGACGATGTCGGAAGTCGTCAAATACAGCACGCTCGCGAACAGCGCCTAAAAGGCCTGGTCGCTTCTGTCGATGCCCACTTTCAGAATGTCGGCGCCGACAACGCCAGCAACAACGCCAGCGACGGCGCCAGTAATAACGGTGGCGGCGGCGGCAGCAGCAGCAGCAGCAGCAGCAGCAGCAACGATGCCGACACGCAGATGCGACGGCAACCTCACGGCCAATACCACGCCCGTAAGGATGACGATGTTCGTGGGACTGGTGAGCAGTTCCCAAAGTAGACGTAAGAAATGATCCGGAATGTGAGTATTACCTTAGTCCAGATGTCCAAGTCCACAAGCTCATCCTTGCCCATCTAGATGTCGATCACAGCATCCGCTGCCAAGACATGAGTGGAGAGGTATCTTTCGGAGATAAAGCGGTGAATGCCGGAGTATCCCAAACGCGGTGAAGAGGGCCTTCCGTGTGGTGCAGAACTATCAAAGGTCGACGCACTCGAGGCGGCATATTGCTTTCAATGTTCTTGTTTTTTTCCTGTTTTGTCTTTCGAATGAAGCTTCGTAAGGGCTCTCAACGAGGCGATGGCGTTGCAAAGAGGGATGGATACCCTGGGTCAGCGAGTTTGCTTTGTCAGTATACGATCTCGACACTTGTTCCCATGGCCGCGAGTGTTTGAAATTTCACGGGCTGCTGGGGGCAGTGTCGAGAGAAGCCCTGAAAATCTGCGTTTGTCGTGTTTGGGTTGTTTTGGGTGGTTGTCTTTGGGCTTGGAAGGGTATCGGACGGCCGTTGGCGCTTGGAAGCGCTGGGCAATCGCCGCACACTTCACGTCGAGATGGGTCTAGCGTGGAGTCCATCTAGGCTTTCAGAGGACACTTGCTAGATCTCAATGACGAGTGAAAGTGAGTGGTAACGGTCGAAGAAGCTCCATGATACCTGGTCGTGGAAGGCCACGAGGTGATGAGGTGTTTTGATGATGAGTCTGAGTTTCCGGATAAGCCAGATTGGAATTCTGCCTCATAAGATGAGGGGGTTGGACTGCTTCAGCCAATGAGAGGGTGAAGCGGTGTGGGTCTTGTTGTTTTCAAAGAGCCAATAAGGTAGCATCGGACTTAAGATATTTAGGGAATTTCTATCGGCAATACCACGCGAAGTAGAACAGAAATGGCACATTCTGCGCTTAAACTTGCAACAGTAAATCCGCATTAAATTGAACAATCAGCATGTTAAGTGAAATCAAAAGCGTGAATGTTCTGTTGCCCATTCGCAGTGGGAATAAGAACCTCACAAGCAGCTGAAAGCCTTTAGACCTAATTTCAATCCCATTGCGACATCAGTACTATAGCTGAAAAACGTTTTGCCCCTCAGTTTATATATTACCTTTCCTATATTAGCGCTATTATTTAATAATAAGGATTAATTTAAGCCTAATTATACTTAATATATCTATAGAAACTACTAACCTTATATCTAATATATCTAGATCCTAACTAGTACCTCTATATACTATCCTACTATTTGTTACGACCCGTTAGGCATAACCAACGAAGAACGCCCCACAAGGATACCGGGCGGTTAGAACGTCACCTTTATATGCAGGATCACGGGAACATGAGGGGCTCGCCCGGAACAGAAGAACTATAGTACAAGTCACGTGATAATAAGCAGGACCGACTTTCGATAAGCGGTCCCAGGACCAGGACAAGGATCAGGACCGACGTGCCAAGGGCGGTCCTCAAGGAGGACCAACTCTCAGATCGCGGTCCACATAGGAAGAGAAGTATCTAGGACTTGTATATAGGATGGACTTAAGTCCGGCTCAAGGACAGACTTCCATAGCTCTTCAGCAATCAACTTTGTGACTACCCTCACTAGTACTTTCAGCTATACCTAAGTGATAACTACTCTATAACTCTTATTGAGGCCTTGACTGATCACTAAGACCTTTAAAGACCTATAATTACTTGAATAGCCCTATAGAACGACTTAATACTGTTTATAGTTTTCAATCCCTAACTTACTGCTAACACAAACCCACTGTCAGTTAGCTGGCCGTAACACTATTATTAAGATATTAAACTAGCTAATCCCTATATTATTATATAGCTTATTATATTATAATATATTAAGAATTAATAATAGCTTATTATTTATTCTAATTACTACTTAAGCTATAAATAAGTTTAGATATTATTATAGCGTTATATAACTTATATAATATTACTAAATTATTTATTTCTTTAAAAAGATAATATTTATTATAATATTCTTATTAATATAATATATAAAAAGAATATTATTAATATAGTTTAAATAAAAGGGGATATTATTTTATTATAGCTAGCTAACTAATAATAGGTTTATATTAGTAGTAAGTTAGGGATTAATAATAGTAAATAGTATTAAGTTGCTCTATAGGTCTAGTTAAGTAATTATAGGTCTTTAAAGGGCTTAGTAATTAGTTAAGTCCTTAATAAGAGTTATAGAGTAATTATTACTTAGGTATAGCTAAAAGTCTTAAGTAAGAATTATAAGTTAATTGCTAAAGAGCTATAGAAGTCTAAACTTAAGTGAACTTAAGCTTATCCTATATATAGGTCTTAAATAGTTTCCTTAGTGTAGCTATACTAGATAGCTGTGCTATCTAATATATCTATAGATAGCTGGGATAGTAGTTATATTTAATATATCTGTCTTTGTCTTATATCTATCCTGTTCCTAAGGTCATATGACCTATACTATAGTTCTTCCTTTCTGAGGATTCCTAGTTATACCTGTGTTACTACTTACTTATGTCCTGCGTTAGCCGCTGAGATCTAAGGCGGGGTTGTTCCAACGTGTTATGCCTAATGGGTTGTAATATATTCTTAATAGTATTAAGGGACTAAAGAGGGTTAAAGCTTAAGATTATATTAATAATAATAATAATAGGGGTTAATATAAAATAAGGGATATAAAATAATATTTTAAGTAGATAAAAGGATAAAGTTTATAGTATAATCTTAATAAAAGGGATAATCTCTTATAGATTAGTATTCCTTATTAAGGTTTTATCCCCTCTAACCTTAAGAGTAAAGCTATTTATATACTACTATATATATTATAAAGCTTATTAAGATAGAGTTTTATTCTTTTAGAATATTAAATATTAAATATATACTTATTAGGTATAATAAGATATCTATAACTAGATTATAAGGGTAGCTATATTATATTGCGCGGCGTATTGCATTTGTTTTGCCCCTTAGTGAAACGATGTTATAGTGCCCGGTCCTTCTTCATGATGGAGGTTGGAAGAAAAGAGGGAAGAATGATCTTCAGAAGTAAGCCAACGACAGGCGACGGGCAGGTAAGCAAGCACCCAACCAGGTCGATGCATCTCACAATTCCAGGCGAATCTAGGATTCTCCTCCGACTCTATGATTATGGTTACCGAGCGCTTCATCGAATTTCTGTCAATCGGAAGTTGGATGTATTGCGATTGGGTACGAAGTCAGGGTGTGGGAGGGACGGCACAAATGTGACTTAAATGCTCTCGCATGTATTCTCGCTCCAGCCCGACTCCTGACGTTGTTTCCCCACTATCCGTGTGTCCGTGTGTGTGTCTGTGACCACCCGTTCTAAAGTATTCCGCTGGTGGGAATTCTGCCCACGCAGTAAAGTAGTTTGTCTGCCCACCAACGAACCCTCACTAGGCTAGACTGGTGTTTGATGGCGGCTGCTTCGGTGACTGGGCAGAGCCTCAGCTCACTCGACAAAACTGGTTTAGCGCTAGGAGGCATCACGTACTTGACCGTTTGTGGGAAGGCGTCAGGGATCTTTAGATGGGGGGGTTGCGGATGTTCATCAGGCAGAGCCACACCACGCTAGTCCGCTCTCAGATGGAACAACCCTCCTCACCAGTTTTGTCGATTGTGTAATTGGTCACAAACCTTCGCTTTGCCGTTGTCGTTGTTCCTTGTAAGAGGCCCAGACGGTCGAGTCGACTGTCGTTATGTGAGCGGTTTGTCTCCCATTACTGTCTCCCGGAACATGTTTGCGATATAAGATGCGCATCTTTCTCATCGTTCTGCCTGCGTTTTCCTTTCGCTTTTCCCTTTCTCCTAAGCCTCCATCATTCCTGCTTCCTCGGCCACTTTCAGTCTGCTTCAAGGCTTGAATATCAACACCAGAGCGCGCATCTACTGTTTCTACTCCGTGGTCAACGGGACTACTCCACGTCAGAAACGCAGATTCGCCGTCAGCTTCATCTTGATTTTCTTGGACGAAACAGCCCTTTTTTCTAGTTTGGACCTTGCCCTGTGTTTCCCCCATCACTCGGACTTAGTCCGCTCTTAATTCGCCCCTCCTCTTCTTGTGCTTTGCTTGTACTGGCAATTCATCGATTCTCTTCTTCGCAATGCAAATCAAGAACAATGCCGACCTCATTGCCGCATCGGCAGTCGAAGAGCAATGCTCTGCCTCTTCGTATGTGATAACAAATTTTCTTTTCTTTAGCGCTGTTATTCTTCGCATACCAGGTTCCATTTGCTTCTATGTTCTCAATCTCGTCTCACCATACTTCGTCGAGGCTGACTATCTGCTACTGGTTTGAGTAGGAATGTTTCCCGCCTGACCGCACCAGAGGGTTCGTCGTATAAGCAAGCCAACCTTGAAGCCTGGTTTGATGATGTTGAACTCGGGTTCATCGTTAGTGATGACATGCAAACTGTTGGGCCCGTCGACAGGCAGTGTTCTCGGACGGCTCATGCTAGGGATGTCATCATGCAAGTTGAACTCCTACTTGGATGTGGGAGTAGGGCGTCTCAAGGACAACCCTGTGACGTCGAGTCACACAACATCAAGACTTCGCAGAGCAAGCGGAGCATGAACGGAAATGCCCTAGAGAATGAGGTTGGTTGCAGTGGAAGCAAGCCAGGGCGATCGTGTTTGCTAGGGTAAGACGTCATATTGAGAATAGCAGGAGCGTGATTTAAGAATGAGTTGGCTTCAATTTTGATAGATTAAATGCTGCAACTGGGTTAGGCCTCTTGTCCAAATTCCCGCTTCTATGTAAGAATGTTGCCGATCGATGCGTGGTTTCTTAGTCTTTATATATTCTCAATTACGTTAGAGTTTGCATGTTGAGGGAACATCTGTGCCATCTCATTCATCCAGAACTTTTCTGCTTCCAAATTAGCGGCCCAGTCCATCCCATTGTTCGCCGTCACGTTGCGCAGGGTCTAGGCTCGCACAGATCCTTGCCGGTCCCATCACGACGACCCGTCCCGACGTCACTTACCCAATTGGGCAAGTAGCTACCCCACGTTTTGTGCACAGACTGGTGTTCGTCTCATTGTTTGTTTCGAGCGACGTTAATTGTAACGTCCATCTCGTTGTGTTTTTTTCCGAGTCGATATACTCGACTTGCTTCAGTGGCTCGCGATTCACATTGACAAGTCACTATCACAGCATATTACACAATTCACTTTTTCTCCTCTGTGAGGCAACCAGGCGACGAAGGTCCGAGCTCTTGTTGCGAACCAGTCTGCATGGACTCGATGCCACGCGACACGCGATGGCGGCAGTCTATCTGCGCCATGCAGCGAAGTCACCAGCTCGTTGGGTTCCAGAATTCCGAGTTCAGAATTCTTGTAGCGGCGCCGAAAAGCGGGATTGGCGCTTTTGGTGGAATGTCCCGAGTCCTCCCCATATGTTGGTGCTACGCGGCGATGTTGTGACTGGAATGTCACCATCTACTACATTCCTGGGAGACAATGAGCTCATTCATTCAAAGAACAGCGCAATGTATGAGTCGGCCGAGATTCAAACAGCTGTATCTTCAGGGATTGCCGGGTCATGCAGATGCCCACCTCGGCCAAATCGCACTTTAGCCTCTTCCGCACAGCTGCCCGGAAAGGTTGATGAAGGCCTGAGGTTGGGAGACCTAGGTACCTCCTCGAAGCCCGCGTGGGTTGCGGCTAGCAAAGAACAAAGTACGGCAGCAGGCTGCATGACCAGGCGAGCTACGCACTGTCCGTAGTGACTTGAGAAACGTTTAACTTTTCTCAAGACTGGAGAAGCTTGTGACTGGACATCTCGTGTTAGTGGGATTTGCAGCAAATTCATCACTGGGTATCCCGGCTGCAGGGGAACAGGACCTTGCCAAGTAAGACCCCAAGCCTGGCTTTCCTGCCTGTGTACGTACCTACTCACCACGTCAGGTACCTAAGAGCTGTGTGATGCGAATCGCGATGACGTTTTGTCCGCTCTAGCCCACCGAACCCTCCCGACACTGTCCTCCGCCCGCCATCTCAAACGATCCACCAGCTTTGGAGGTAGATTTAGTGGCGTATCCTAAGCTAGGTAAGATGCCTCGTTGGCATCTGAACGTTGGCTTTCTTTGTGCATTGTATTCAGACGCCGTAAACGTTCCAACCCTACGACTCTGACTCAGACAAAACTATGGTACCATGCGGATGCAACTTTGTCACTTTCAATCGAACCCGCGGCATGCACTCGCTTAAACATTCCGCCGATTCATCACCGTCCTCACCTGCGTACTTCAGATGTCTCATCTGATATTCAAGGCGTATTTCGTAACTCAGTCAATTCTGGGATTGGAATCGTCTATTTAAAATGTTCAAAGGATAGTCGGCCAGCCGGCACCTGGATCAGGGCCGCATCAAGCCCCGTGGAAAGATATCGAGGAAGATTCATACTCCTCTTTCACCGGTTTGAGACACATGGCGACTTCGCGACGAGCGGCCAGGGCTGTCAGGCTGAGCCAACAGCCCAGGTCCAAGTCGAGGACGGGGTAGTTCAGAGGAATAGAGGATTTCTCGTCAAAGGTTAAGGTGGGTTTGGGTATTCCTGAATCCTGGTTTCTATCTTCCGTGGACCTTGACTGACAAATGTGGGAAGAAGGCGATCACGCGACGCAAACGCCCTCAAGATCGCATAGAAAAGATGGAAAGTCTTAGCGTTCCTTCAATCTGACAATTGGCAACCAAATAACAGGCCGAGACCTCACACGCATCACTCACGGGGGTGTGATAGGCTCCTCTTTTTTTTTTTTTTTCCCCCCTTAGTGGGAAGGGGGATCGCTGCTGTCCGGGTAGTTCTCCTAGACCGCAGCGACTTGTACCTATGGTCATTGTATTTGCGACTCCAGATTTTGCTTACTTATATAGTTGGTGATTGGTACCTAAATACTCCGGTGCCCTACCCAGATGAAGATCCTATTGAAGGAACAAGGATTCGTTCTTGACAATCCCCTTGGCGTCGTTGCGAAAAAAGCCGAACCCCAACTGTTGCTGTCCGTCCTAGGTAGCAGACATTGGATTGTACTGCCCACCAGCCGTCGCATTGCGGATGAATCTGCAGAACAAAAGTCTTGGACCAAACTAGCCGCATGGTGAAAGCTGTAAATTATATATCTACGCGATGATACCTAGCTAAGGTCAGGGGCCGGGAAGTCTCCAGATTTCAGGAGTTAGCTGGGCAGGTACCTACTTGATAACATTTTAGTCGCAGCATAGAAATGCGAAAACATATCGCACTCAATCATTGTTCCCTCAGGCAATAACCTCACGGGTACGTATCCTTCATTCAGCAACACGCCTCCACCCATGGGTACGTGTCGTAGAGGTTTTGTTGCATGCCCGGCCAGCCACCAACGTGTCGACGGTGAGACTGTGTTGCGTAGCTTCCACCACGGCGCAGCCGTCCCAGGGAAGGGGAATTCTCGCATGCGCGCACAGTACCCTTGCTATTAGCTCATATGGTGAAAACATCGAGGTTTTGAACATAAGTGTCCGACGGATGCGATTGTACTAACCCCGTGCCCAACGGTCAGTGTGCTCTGGGAGACCAAGCGAGCACATGCCTTCGCAATTGGGCTGGCTATCGACACGCCTGCTTTTCATTTTCTCTACAGCTGCCAACTTGGAAGGCAGTGGGTGCGTAGGTATTGGATGCATCCCGTCTGAACAGGGGTGGACAACCTCTGCCCCCCGCCCACCCTCCTCCAAAACCTCGGGATGAGCCAGGCTACGACGCTTTGTGACTGGCTCCCCCGCAGGCCCACGCAGGTAGGATTGGGGACGAGAAACCCGTCACTTCACCTAGGTACTCGCCGAGCCAATCCGAGCTTTACTCTTTTCCATGGATCACGGGCCCCCGAGTGTGTACCGTTACCTTAATGTACCTTCTTCGGCCCTAGGATTACGGTGCCTCTGAGGTATATTGAGGACCCGCTACCGTATTTGCGTTTTCCATCTTTGCGTTTGAGTCCAATGAGGCGGGCGCGGTCGAGTCTAACTCTTTTGATCAGTAGTTGGCAGTGGAGTCCCGCGACAACTAGATCAATTGCCCGCCAAGAGCTAAAGCTGCAGCAGCACTAACCATTCTTTCCTTAGAGTAGCGGCCATCTTTTTTTATTTTTGCCAACCGCGCCCACGTACTGTGTTCTGATTCTTATTAAAGACCTCGAAGCACCCACGATTCAGACAGCTTGACCAGATCAGATGCACTTCGTTTTATTCTACCCTCTTAGCTGAGCTGTCGCGGTAGTGCGCCTATGCGAAGCCCCCTTCGAGAGCTCTTCGACATCAACGTCCGGCCTGCTCCTGATTCCGAAGGAAATCACGTCTCCATCAATATCCAATCCCGACGATCCCTCCTCTCGTCGTGCCGACTTCTCTCCTACCCCTTCCGCCTATCTCTCTTCCTCTCTTCCACTGACCTCTCCTATACCTACCTCTCATCCTCTTACCCTCTTACCTCTCACCCTCTTACCTCTCTTCCTCTCGCCTCTCTTCCTCTCGCCTCTCTTCCTCCCGCCGCTTCGCCTTCCGCCTTACTCTGTGGGTATTGGCACTCACCAAATACTCCTTCACCTATGCAGAGCGACGGCGCATCAAACGCATTCCACGTGCCCGCACAACGGCCCGCTCATCCTGCGGACGCCAAGATGACCGCACAGAGCAATGCCTCCTCCGGCTCAATGTCCGCGAAACAGGGCTCCGTCGCCTCGTAAGTGCAGTATCCAAGCAACGAGAGGTTATCTTCCGAAATTCTTCGACTTCCCCTCCTGCAATCGCCCTTCCACCTACACGAAGTGACCCATCTTCACTCCTCCACATTGCGTACACCTCTTGTGACCCCAGCCGATTGATGCCCATCATCGTTCTCGTTACGTTCGTTCGGGACTGACGGTGTGCCTGCAGGTTCGATGTCGATCCTCAGTCGTCGCCTCACACGCAAAGGTCGACTTCGGCGCCAGAAAATCTCGAGACGTTCCTCAACGACTCCGCCCTCGCCATCGGCAGCGGGGACGGAGGAGGTGATAGCTTCGGGAGCGACAAGCGGAAGCAAGCTCGTATCCAACGCTTGAAAGTCGCCATCGCTTTGGTCAATGAGCAGCTTCAACACACTTGCACCAACGGCGACGAAGATGACAAGCCTGAAGCCGGCATAAACGACGGCGGAAGCACCCAGACCTACCAGCCATCACAAAGCCAAAGCAACATGGACGACCATGTTCGAGGTGTTGGCGCACAGTTTCCCTCTTTGGAAGACCTCAGTAACCTTCGACCGTCGTCGGCCGAGTGAAGGCATCGTCTCTTGGGATATAACTCCAATTGGTCCGTCCTCGTGCCATATTCCAGAGTGGTGCATAGCCTTGGTGCCAGGCCACAACGGTGTTGGTGAGGGCTTCGACTCATACCATGCTGAGCGTCGATGTGAGCGGTCTCGTCGGGCCATCCAATCAGCCCTATGGAAGGACATTCGACGAAGTGACGGTACTATGGTGAGTAATGATGATAATGATCATGATGGATTTCCTTTGTCAGCTGGGGTTTCTGGGTCAGTCAAACGGGTCTCTTTCGATTCGGGTATCGAACACGGCAAACGTTTGCATTGCCGCAACGGAATCCACATGTTCGGAGCGAAAAAGAGCTGCTGGGACATCGTGCGAGGGTCTCTCATGTTCGACGCTTTTGTGGTTGCTTGGGTCTGGGTGTTTTGTTGGCTTCGGCTGGGCAGAAACGGGATCGCCTTCATCACCACGACTGACACTCTGTCAAGTTGGGACGATACAGCGGTGGTCGTTGATGTTCAACCCGTTTGTTGTTTGCGTTCTTCTTTTCATTTGCTTACTCTGGGAGCGCTCGGTGCCTGGTGTCATCTCCAAGGAGACGAGTCATCGATTGCACGCATCATGTCGTCGCCGGGCTCATCTAACCATCTTTCAGGATTCTGAATGGTATCTTGGTGATATTGACGGCGAGGAGAAAATGCACGCCGCGGGCAGAGGTCGGCACGGCTGGGGAAATCGACGACGTGGTGTAAGATGATGAAGGAGGGATGAAGTTGAAATTATCTTTTAGGCCCTGGGCGGTAGAACAAGGGAGGGAGGGGGTTGGGGCTAATGACGTGTTCAGCTCAACTACCGTCCAGGTTGTGTTGGGGTTGTCTTCGGGTTTCTGGAATCCTCCGACCCCCGACTGCACAGGTCGGGAGCTTCCGGGTTTATTGGTCGGGCTTAATTGGATTATGCATCATTACATTTGACATTTTCTTATCATTTTTTCCGGGGAAAAACAGACGATTACAATAAATTCGGCGTTCGGCCTGAACTCATTGTCGTCAACTACCCGCGGTGATGATTTTGAGGCCTCAATAATCTAAGAAGACTGCGACGACGCCAGAATTGAGGGCGATTCTCGGATTCCCGACGCACGGAGTCGATGAGCATAGCGGCGACACCTGGCCAACAGACGCGCACCAACTCAGATGGCAATCGTTCATGTTGATCATAGTTCATTGATTCACTAGCTACCTAGCTAACAAACAAAAAAGAGGCTCTTCACGAGCTCTCGTCTCTTCCTTCTCTCCCTTCCCTCCTTCTGCTGCCTTTTTCCGAATCCGAAACGCCTCCAGGAAAGCAAAAAAAGAGGTATATACTCTGACAGTCGTATAAGCAAGGTCGTGGGGGGGGCCAGTAATGTGCCGCCCACCGGATTATTCCTGTGCGAATGAATACCCTGAAGAAATGAACACTGAAAAGCCAAAGGGGGTGGTGGAAAAGCCAGTGGAATCATTCCTCCCCGAAAAGCTCAAAACCCGGCGCGGTGTTTGGGCGTAAACAAGTCCCTCGAGTTCTTGTAAGGTTGCCTGACGTTGGACTTGGGCTTCTCCTTATCCGACCTGCGCTTCGTCTCCTAGATGTGCCTGGGCACAGGGACAGGCGTCTCCTTCTCCGACTTGATGCGCTTGCGCTTATCCTTGCCCAGGCCATTCTTCGCCTCCCGGGTAGCCATGGGCGAGGGGATGGGCGTCGCCTCCTTCTCCAACTTGATGAATTCGCGCTTGACCTTACCCGAGCCATAAGTCGTCTCCTAGTTGGGCTTAGGCACGGGAACAGGCGTCTCCTTCTCCGACTTTCTGCGCTTGCGCTTCTCCTTGGACGCCTCGTTTGAGGCGGGCGTCGCGGGTGAGGCCTGCTTCATCGCCGAGCCGGGATGGGGGACGGGGACGGCGGACTCGCGACGGATGCTGGGCGGCTGGATGGGCGTCTCCTTGGGCTTCTTGGAGCTCTTCTTGGTGGACTGGGGTGTCGAAGCAGCGGGAGCCGGGCTGCCAAGACCGCTGAATGTGTAATTGGCCTTGGGGAAAGTAGGAGGAAGAATGGCGGTTTCCTTCTTAGCAGAGGGAACCTCGGCAGTCGTCTTGGCTTTCTTTGCCTTCTTCTCGGCAGACTGGCTCTCCTTCTCCAATTGAGCCGAAGCTGAGTCCTGGTCGTCTTCGGAGGCATGCTTGCGCTTGGAGGCCTTTGTGGCCGCACCCTTCTGACTCTTCTCGGTCTTGGAGCCAACACTCGAGATGGACTCGATACTATCGCGTCTCTTCTTGCTCTTCTTCTCCTTCTTGGAGACCAAAGGCTGCGAGTCAGGCACCTCGATGACGGTGGACTGAGAGTCCTGGACAGCGTTGCGACTCGTCTTGGACTTTTTCTTGTCCTTCTTTGAGCTCTTGGGGGTGGGCTCGTCAATGTCCATGGCATCTTGCGACTGCGCAGACGCGGCCTTGGACTTCCTGGAGCTAGACGGGGCAGGGGCCGCAGTCATATCGACATCTTCATCGTCTGACGAGGCATCGGCGCCAATCGTGCCCATGGGTGTATCACTGGTGACGCCAATGGGGCGGAACCGGGCTCTCAGATTCGGGGGCTGCGGGCGTGGCGCATTTGGCTCAAGAGCGCGCTCGTTCACACGGGGGTCGCCGATCTGCATAACGCACTTGAAGTGCCAGACGTTGTCGACCTTTTGGGAAGCTTTTTGGTGTTAGCAACAGTCGGAGGGTGCAGCTGCTTCCATACATACCTGAACCATAGCGGGTTCCCTTCTTATCGGGGATGAGCAACTGGTACGACTTGCTGACGTCGACATCGTTGTCGAAGCTGACAGTGTAGTCCTCCGAGTTGTACTTCAGGACAGGTTGGCCCTTCTTGACCTTGTCCATGTTGATCTCGGTCTTCTCGATGACGTTGATGGGAACCGAAGCCGGGGCGGTGAAGTACCAGAGTTGCTTGCCTTCGAGCTTGGCTTTGGCGAAGAAGTCGGCCATATCCTTGCCGTCCTCATCGCCTTGCGCCTGTCTGAGCTGGAAATTCTTGCCGACGAAACCAGGGACATTGAGCTGATTGCTGTTGCGCTTGTTGGCGACAGCCGATGGTGCGTTTGCCTCCTCGTTAGACTCGTCTTCATCAGAACTGTCTTCCTCCTCCGGGCTCTGCTTCTCGTTGTCGCTATCATCAGAGCTCGACTCGCTCGAACTAGTCGAAACTCTCTCGGCCGATTTAGCGCCATTGACAGCACGCGTGCTGGCGGCCTTGGGTGCAGGCTTTTTGGCAGGCTTGCTCGTCTCCTCGGCCTCGCTTTCCGAGTCGCTATCCGAGTCGCTAGTGGAAGTGGAAGTTGAAGTGGACTGCTTGGAGGCGGCCTCGGCCTTCTTGTTCTTCTGGTCAGGCTTGTTGTTGGCCTCGCTGTCGCTATCGCTCGAGTCCGAGTCGGAATCAGCCTCGGCTTCGGGGGAGGAGTCTTCGTCTTCGGATGAGCTTTCGGGGTGAACCGGGGCCTTCTTCTTGGTGGCAGCAACCTTGCGCTCGACGTCGCTATCGGCAACCTCATCGTCTTTGCCACGCTTGGTCTTCTTCATAGGGGTACCGGCAGCCTTCTTGGGGGAAACATGGCCATTGAGCTTGGCAATGAAGTTTTCAGTGGGCTCGGCATCGCTGTCGCTGTCGCTGTCGCTAGACTCTTCGTTGGAATCATCGGCATGAACGTCGATCTTGTCGTTGGTGGTCTTGGCTTTGGCGCTCCGAGCAGGTCTGTGGGAAAGATCTTGGCTACCCTTCTCCAACAGAGCGTTCAGCGAGTGAACGCCGTCGAGCTTGCGTGACGACATTGTGACCGGTTGTGGTGTGAACCTGACCCTTTTCGCAGGTGTCGTGATGGGAGATTCCAACTTGGGCGCGACATGAATTTTTTGCGCCGCCAGGATGGCACGGGCTGCAGGTCGCGCTAGTGGGGTCGCGGTCGCGGCAGCGGCAGGCGTGGTGGGCGTCTTCGGTGAGCGCGCCTTCGGCTTCGGGGTCCTTGCCCCGCAAAAAGGATTTTCCCTCATTATCGTCAAGCCTGTCAGGTCCCGTCAGATCGCGAAACTTGGGTATCGTGCCGGCGCGGCAGACGAGAAGATACCTACCAGTCACTGATATCTTTGAGGGTTTTCTCGAGGTATTCTCTGCAGGTATCTCTGCTATTTCCGTTGCCACTGTCCCGAAAAGTCTTACCGTTGAAGACTTGCTGATAGGTTGATTGGGAGGAAAAGTTGGTAAGGGACCCAGGGTTGGCGAGAGGGCAAGTTCGATTGCAAAGGCAGTCGCCCTTTTATTTTTGATTTTATGTTTATTCTTTTTTCCGCCTGCCTTCAATTTTAGGCCTCTTTGTCTACTCTTGACACGAAGAAGGTGCGTCCGGGCTGAAGCAGTCGCTCCTGCCCCTCAGGCAAAGCACCCCACCAGTCGGGAAAGAAAATACCTTGATTCACAAATTCCATTTGAAGCCACTGCTGAGAGAACAGTCCTCTTGAGCTTCAATTACCATGGCTACTCCCAAGAGGCGTAAGATCGAAACCTCTGAAGGCTCTCGGCGTGAGTTATACCCACTGCACAAAAAAGCAGCTACTGACAGCCACAAAGCCATGAGTGCCTTTGCCTTGAGACAACAACTTCTGTCAGGTAGTCCATCTTTATCACCAGCTGACCAACCTGAACCGGCACCTGGATCCCCGGTGTCGACTCCTACGCCAAATGGACGATCCCCTGCTAGAGCCAGGGCTTCGAAAAGGGCTGTAGGAGCTGAGAGCACACCGAAGAGTGCCCAAGACCAGGTTGCTGGAACCGGAAATGAGGTTGCAGCCCCGGATAATGCCTCATCACAGGCGATTGACCCATCGAAGTACGTTTCGTCTCATCTGTACAGCAGGAGTCCTCTGTTGACAATGCGATAGCGCCCAAATCGAATCTGAAAAGAATATGCCCCAACAGTTCTCGACTTTCAGGCCCAACAAGAGCAATTCGCGGAGACATGCTGGCGGTGTCTTGGAGCTGAGTCTCAAGGATAGTGAGGTAAGGCGACTCCAACAAGACTTTCCGAGCCATACTGACTGACATTGGTAGCGTTTCTTGGTCCTGGGTAGCTACGGGATTCGTGTAATCAGCGGTGAAGTTACCGTCGCAGGCGCAAACATTCGATCTGCAGACGGTATGAAATGGGTTCACGCTCCCCATTGCCACGGAATTCCCGTCGTGCGCTGTTCGGATGAGACGTCATTAGAGCTCCACCCTCATCCACAGGCTGCGAGCCTTCGCAAGCTGGAGAGATTGTCTCCTCTGTTCAGAAGTTTGTGGCATGAGCCTGAAGAATCAAGATCAAGCAAAAAGAGGGCCACGGTCGACACATACAGAATTGTAGGCCTCGTTCCGTCTGTTGGTGGCCATGACACTTACAGTTGACAGATCTGCACTTCCGATGATGCTCCCAAACGAGCTCTCATCCAGGACCTCCGCTCTCTCCCCGCGTGGAACAAGAAACTGGCGGGACTAGCGAAGGTAAAACAAGACCAGACCCTGAGCGTGATGCTATGCGGACCAAAGTCATCAGGGAAATCAACATTCGGCCGGATTCTCGGTAATCGCCTGCTCACTGCTCCCGGTGCGCAGCGGCTCACTCCTCGTTCGGTGATGGTGCTGGATCTCGACCCTGGGCAACCGGAGTATACCCCTGCCGGCACCATTTCTCTGGCTCAGGTCAGAGAACCGAACTTGAGCCCTTCGTTCACACACGTCGCGACGAGTGAACAGTCGGCGACCATCATTAGGTGCCATTCCATCGCCTCTGTATCACCGGCATCAGACCCCGAACTATATCTGGAGTGCGCTCTGGATCTTTATCACCATTACCAAAACACATGCCGTGGTTTACCTTTGATTATCAACACCCCTGGGTGGATTCTAGGCACAGGTCTCGATCTGTTAACTGAGATGGTCTCCAGTTTCAAGCCGACAGAAGTTATCTACATGTCCGAAGACGGTCCTAAGGAGAGCGTCGAAGGACTCCAAGCGGTTTGCAAAGGAATCTTTACCACCCTTCCCTCCCAACAATCAGAGTTCACTTCGAGAACGGCTGCGCATTTGCGGGCGATGCAGGCGTTGGCTTATTTCCACGCCAAAAGATCAACCCCGACCCAGGTCACATGGGACCCTGCACCATTGACAACACAACCGCCTCTGTTGGTTGACTATCGCAGCAAGAACCGTGGTATCTTTGGCATCATCAGCTACGAGTACCAGCCACCCGCAGAATTGCTCGCAGAGACCATTAATGGGTCGATATTGTGCTTAGTCGAGACTGCGGACGTCAAGGCTTTTGATCGATTGAGGGGTGAAGCATCAACATCTGCCGTGGGCGGTGAGATGGACGTGGATGGACGTGATGTCTCTGCAAACTTGGAGGATTTGGTATTCAGGACACCGGAAGGCGTTCCGTTCATCCCGAACTCGGATGCCCAGACCTTGGACCCTCGCTACTCGCAAACACTGGGCCTGGTTCTCCTACGAGGTATCGACACCGACTCGGGCGCTCTTCAACTCCTGACACCAATTCCACTGGAGCGTATCGAGGCGGCCAAAGAAGCTGGAAACCAGCTAGTGCTCATACACGGAAAGCTGGACTCTCCCGGTTGGGCTTACACCGAAGACTTGTACTACCAGTCTTTCAGCAGCAGTGATGTGGGAAAATACGATACTGTGGAAGTCATGGACGAGGACACGGATAGTGACGACTCAGACAAGGAGCCGGAGAATCCTCAGTTGGCAGGAGACGTCAGTGGAACCCCGTGGATTGAGGTCCTGCAGGGCCACGAGAAGCGTCCAGTAGGCTCACGGGTGTGGAGAGTCCGGCGCGATCTTGGGCGGGCCGGGCCGGGAGCTGATTGAGATGCCGCATACGTAGCGCGCCAATAACGAAAGTCGAATCCGCCTTCGACCTATCATCAATATCATATTCTTGCCTCGGCTGTTCCGACCACGGCATACTCTTCGTTCTGGTTAGTCCAGTCATCCTTGGTGCAATTTTGATCCCCGAGACGTTCCTCCCGGGTCCGTGTACTCCGCAATTCCGTAGCTCCGCAGCTCCGTGTGCCCCGTCCAAGACGGGCCGCCACATGTGAAATGCAGATCGACGGTGTATTACAAGCCGCTCTGTAAGCGGCTACCCCCGAGAAACACAGCTGCATCCATGTCGAGCCATGTGTCCTGCCACTCAGGGTTCTTCCATTACATGCCAACGGGAATTTTCCATCATTTACTTCCCACCTACCCCACACCTATGACGTCCGTGAGTCCCTGGAATTATGAGGATGCCCCAATTCTGCCCCCTCCAAAAGCGCCCCTCCCTTTGTCATGCTTTCTCATCGCTTATACCCCAAAAACTCTACCCCAACGACGGCAGTTCGCAGCGGCCCCTGACTCCCGAACGCTTGCTTCCGAGTGGGGGACGAGCTTAGACTGCTCGGGTTCCCGTCATGGCACAAAACGGCTTCCCGCACAAGGCACCGAGCTGTCTTTGTTTCTTCAGTTGTTTGTCCTAGCTCGGCTTTGACTTAGACTGCTTACCTCACGTTGATTTCATCTTGTACCGCTGACCGACATGACGGAGTTGCCAGAGTCTGAGGTCGATGTTCTCATCATCGGCGCTGGTCCGGCCGGGTTGATGCTGGCGTTGTGGCTGGCCAGGTTGGGTGTCAAGACGCGTATTGTGGACAAGAGAACGGCCAAGATCTACTCTGGACAGGCAGACGGGTACGTGATCCGGCATATATCAGCACCGACTTGGAACTAACCAACACCTCAGTTTCCAAGTGAGGTCTCTCGAGATCCTGGACAGCTTCGGCATTGCAGAGCGAGTATGGAAGGAGGCGAACCGCATGCTAGGTAAAACACCCTTGACCACCACGAAAGCTCTACTCACACCACCCAGAGGTCTCCTTCTGGAACCCCGACGAAAACGGCACCATCCACCGCAGCGCCAAAGCCGTCAACACGATCCCAGGCCTCTCCCGCTTCACGGAATCCGTCCTCCACCAAGGCCGCATCGAGCAGTTCTTCCTGGACGCCATCCGGGACTCGTACGCCGCGGACGAGGAGGCCCTCGGCGTCGAGCGCATGGTCATCCCGACCTCCCTCGAGATCGACGAGAGCAAGGCCGAGGACCCGGACGCGCACCCCGTGACCGTCACCCTGAGGCACTTGACCGAGGAGGAGGCGACGCCGACGCAGATGCTGAGTAACCTCAGCGACGGGCTTTTCAGGAGTAACCTCGCGGACGACGACGTCGGAGATATCCTGGACAAGTCGAAGAGTCGCGAGGCGCGGGATGAGATTGTGAGGGCGAAGTATGTTGTCGGATGTGATGGTGCGCATTCGTGGACGAGGAAGACTTTGGGGAAGGATTTTGAGATGAAGGGGGAGACGACGGATGCGATTTGGTGAGTGCTGTGGTCCTGAGGTGGTTGGTCGGAAGCTGACTGATTAGGGGTGTGATGGACATCGTCCCCATCACCGACTTTCGTAGGTCTTCCGAGACTGTATCATACGCCAAGCTAACGCTTCTCAGCCGACATCAGATTCCGGACGGTGATTCACAGCCCCTATGGCGCTGTGATGATCATTCCCCGCGAGAACAGGATGGTCCGGCTGTATATCCAGCTGAAGGAGGTCTCCGCCGGCGGTGGTCGGGTCGACAGGTCTCAGATCACCCCTGACTTCATCTTCAAATCCGCGCAGAAGATCTTCAGCCCTTATAAGCTTGAGTACCACTATTGCGACTGGTAAGCAAACTTCGACCTCGTGTGTCTAGATTCGGATGTACTGAGAATGACGATTCAGGTGGACGGCATATCAAATCGGCCAACGAACCGGCGACCACTTCAGCAAGCACAACCGCGTGTTTTTGGCCGGAGGTAAGTCTCTGGTAGCCTCTCCATCAATGGGATACCCAAGCTAACGAGAAACAGACGCCGTACACACCCACTCGCCCAAGGCAGGCCAGGGCATGAACATCTCGATGCAGGACAGCTACAACCTAGGCTGGAAGATTGGTCTCGTCTGCAAGAACATCCTGCCCCGGGATGTTCTTTCGACCTACGAGCTCGAGCGCAAGAAGATCGCAAAGGACCTCATCGCCTTCGACGGCAAGTTCTCGAAGCTCTTTTCGGGTCGTCCGGCCAAGGATATCATGGATGAGACGGGCGTTTCTTCGGAAGAGTTTCAGAAGGCCTTCCACACGAGCCGAATGGTCTGTCCCCTATCCCTCTGGCAGAAGATGAATAGTCGCTGACCTGCTACAGTTTACTACCGGCGTGGGCGTCAACTACCAGCCCACAGTCCTGGTCGCCAAGAACCCCGACGAAGACTCAGAGGCCAGCCACAGCCTGAAGAGGAGCGAAGCCAAGAGCACACAGGAACTCGCGACAAACTGCAAGCTCGGCCAGCGCTTCCCCTCGTACAAGGTCATCCGCCAATCCGACGCCCGCCTCTGGGAACTCCACCACAAGATCCCCTCCAACGGGCGCTTCCGTCTGATCGTCTTCGGGGGCGACATCTCCCAGCCCGCGCGCCGCGACAAGGTCAACGCCCTCGGCGCCAGTCTCGCGTCCTACCTGCCCCAACTGCCGACCATCAAGCTTTCCCCGGGCTCGGATCCCCACGGCGGGATGAAGTTCAAGACGGATGCGGATCCGTCGGTGGTTGATGTGCTGCTGGTGCATACTGCGCCGAGGGACGAGATCGAGGTGTTGAAGGATGTGCATGAGATGTATCACCCGTTCGATAGCAAGCTGGGGTGGGATTACGATAAGGTGTTTGTTGATGGTGAGACGTTTTACGAGGAGCCGCAGAAGGCGTATGAGAAGTATGGGATCGGCGAGGAGGGGGCTGTCGTCGGGTTGAGGCCGGATGGGTATGTTGGACTTGTTACTTCGGTTGGAGAGGACGGGTTGAGGGAGATTCAGAGATGGTTTGGCGGTATCTTCCAGCGAGCTTGAGTTACTTTGCGCGAGACACATCCAAATCCCTCAATGAAATCAGCAGGTGTATGTCTTCGACATTAAGTCGGTGAGGTCAACTACAAAAGTCCGGGGTTGATGTAGACTCCCCACGACACCAGTCTATAACACATCCGGCATGCATCTGGAAGCAATTTTTATTATGTCATTCAAGGAAATTTCGTAAATCATGTAGATAACATGGAGACGTCGCCAAGCCAAAGAGAGGTTCCTTTCAGAAGCTTCACGAGTCTCCAACATGTAGGCCTCTTGGTTCTTCAGTTCCAGCAAATGCTTCCGTTGCCAATGAACCGCCCCTGAAGGCAATATATCACCTAAAAGACGGCCTTCCATGGCTATTCACCATCCTTCGTATCCAATCCCAAACTCCGCAGCAACGCCCCCGGCCCCGGTTCCCGACCAAGGAACTCGGTCATGATATCCATCTCCTTCTTACTACCTCCATACTCGAGAATGCCCCGCCGATAACGATCCCACGCTTCCGCGTTTCTCGGGTCCTCCGCAAAGGTCGACTCGAAGAAGTCTGCGGCGAAGGCTTGTGCACTACAACACCGTCAGCATCCTGCCCCTCGACACAAAGAACTCTCGCGGGACGCCTACCTGAGATACGAATAATACCCAGCGTCGTGAAGCGAGATCAAATGGCTCGACTGGACATGTCCGAAACCCCTCCGATCCGGGTTCGGCCTCAAGGTAAGCTCGTCCTGTATATCGTTATACAGCTTCACCTCGTCCAGCTCCCTCACGGCGTCCGTAGACGCCTGGTTATTGACCTGCAGATCAAACCTCGCAAACAACCTACACCCAGTCAGTCAACCACTCTCTCAACACCTCAGCTGCCGGCAAGCAAACTCACAACTGCCTCAAAAACCACAAAGCCCGATTCAACTCCCGACTCTCCGCCAACCTCCCCACAAGCTCCTCGGGGATCTTCTCCGGCGGCACCTCGGCCCCCGCGTGCTCCTCCCTCCACCTCGCCATGTACGCCGGGTCGGCCCGCGTGTAGTGCAGACTCATCGCCGCCAGCTCGCGCGGCATCCAGCACCAGTTCTCCAGCATCGTGCTGGGCGCCTCGCCGAAGTCGGGCTTCACCCGCGTGCCGTGGAACCGCGTGTGGCTGGTCCGGCAGAGGAGGTCGTGCAGGCCGTGGCCCAGTTCTGTGTTTTTTTCTCCCGCGTCAGCTTTGAGATTTGAAGGCGGATTTCGGGAGTGGTAAGGGGTTTACCGTGGAAGAGAGTCACGACCTCGCGATGCTTCAACAACGCGCACGACGACGCCGTCGGCGGCTGGAAGGAACACATCAGGATCGTGGCGGGATAGACCCTCGTACCGTCCCCGTTGACGTAACCCTGCTCACATCAGCATACCCCCCATCTCATTCTCCCGAGGACCAACTCACGCATTGCAGATTCACATTGCAATTCCCACGATACTTGCCCTCCCTCCACAAAACATCCGCATACAAATACCCCACGAACTCCCCCTTCCTCTCCCCCCTCCCCTCCCAAACCCCCCAGACCTCGACCTCCTCCGCCCAGAGCTTGCCCACAAGATCCTCCTCCGGCACCGGCACGAACTCGAGGCCCAGAAACTCGCGGAAGAGGCCCAGCATGGACGACAGCGTGTGTCGCAGCGGGAAGTACTCCGACACCAGCTCGTGATCGACGTCGGCCTCTTCCTGGAGGAGACGGGTGTAGTAATCGTAATCCCAGGGCATGATCTCCTCCTCACCACCACCGCCGAGATGAGCCCTCTTCTTCTCCCGCAGCCTCGCCATCTCCCTCCGCCCCTGCGGCATCAACTCCTCGCTCAGCCGCAGCAGGAACCTCTCAACCCACTCCGTCGACGGCGCCGTCCTCATCGTGACCCGGAAATCCGCGTGGCTCCGATACCCCAACAACCGCGCGTTCTCGTCCCTCAGGATGAGCATCTCCTTGTACACCGGCACGTTCTCCTCCAGCCTGTTGTCATACGCGACGTAAAACCGCCTCCTCGTCTCAGCGTCATCCGCGTGTCGCAGGATGGCATCGCACGCAGCCCTCTCCAGCGGCACAAACACCTTCCCGTCCTCACCCTTCCACCCCGCCACCTCCTGCCTCGGAACCCCCTCCAGCTCCCCGGCCTCAAACCACAACCCCCCAACCTCCCCCCTCAAATTCTTATGAAACTCCCTCTTCAACCCCTCAATCCTCTCCCTCCGGGCCAAATACGCCCCAATCCCCTCCTCCCCCAGCACCCCGTGCCCAGCATGCCGAAACTCCAACCACACATCCTCCAACACACTCCTCTCCTCGTAACCCAACACCTCCCCCCTCTCCCTCACAGCCCGCACGAGCTCGTACACATCCCGCCTCTTCAACCTCTCCGCCCCGGCCGCGGCCCAGAGACCCGCCGCCTCCTCGACGGCCGCGCGGGTGGCCGCGTCGGGCCCGGAGTAGCGGAGCATGGTGAAGACGCCCGTCGCGCCCTGGTTCGCGTCGTCGACCGCCTGCAGCGGGGCGATCACGTTGGCGTACCGCGCGTCCGCGGGCGCGACGGTGCTGGTTACGGCGTCCCGGACGGCGGTCTGCGCGGCCAGGACGCGTTGGATCGTGGGGATGATATCGTCCGCGGCGAGGATTTGCTGTAGCGGCTGTGGTGGTTTAAGAGGCATTGTCGTCGTCATTGTCGAGAATACTTTGTTGCTGTCACAGATGCGAAAGGAAGTCACAAAAGGAAGAAAGGACTCATACAAAGTGATGAGATTCCAAAGAGCAAGCGTTTATATAAAACCTCAATCGATAACTTCAACCAGGAAGCAACTACCTACATCAGGCAGGTCGCTCACCCCTCCCGCCTAGGTAATCAACACCATCTGACGTCCCCCTGAAACCATTCCTCCTTCAGGAAACCAAGAAAAAGCCGCATCACGAGGTCCCATGACCAAGGAACTGTGCCGTACTCCCGCGTTCCCACCCCCCGCTCCGGACGCCGGCCCGGGCTCGGCAAGCTTGCGAAAAGTCCGACGGGGCTTCCGTCCGGGGTCACGCGCTCCCCACCCGATCTGCACCTCCGCCGCCGGTGAGAGAGGGGAACGACGACAACATCTACCACGGAGATAACGCTGCCGGTGAGTGATTGCATGAATGTCGCGCCTGGCGAGACTCACCGAAAACGAGGTCCTAGGCTCGAGCTTGGTACTCACTTCTCCGGGGAAACATGGCCGGTGGCTGATGCCCAACCGACACCGGTCCCAAAAGCACGACGACACGGACTGTGGTGTAGAATCATGCATCCATCACCTCTAAATCCTCGCCCGGGTGTATTCCCAGGCCCTGGGAACCGGGAAGTTCGTGCAGTTTGGGTCATCCGTGCAAAGGGGTAACGAGACGGAAAGCGATCACGATACCAGCAGCCAACTGATCCACGTCCTCACGCCCTGACGGTCGAGGCAAATCAGTCATGGCTGGAATTCGCCTCACGCCTCAAGCCGATACAGCTCAGTGGTCTACGGAATCATGCTTCCATCGTCTTCTACTCGACTTAATCCCCCATTACCTCCCCTCAAACTCCTGTCCACAGCTTCAAACTCATTCCCTTCGCCCCCGACGAAACAAAAACCCACCCAGTCGTTAATTCTCCTCCAGAAAAGCATCAGAGACGAGCAAGATTGCATAAGCATTGCCCGGCAACAACAACCACAGTCTTGGCAGCAGACGTCTAGCCTCACTCCCTCCCCCAACAAGGAAGTTCAACCCCCAGATTCACCAGAAGCAGACATCCAATTCCTCGGAATCCCATCCCCCAAACTCGATTGCCGCCGCAATGCCAGCGCGGAGCCAGCCCCCGGAACACCCTCCCCGTCGAGGGGCACCGGTCAGAGAACACCCAAAGCTCCGAACCGAACCTTCCATCACCACCCCGTCGAGGGCAGGAAAGACGTCAAAGCAGTTCATGCCATCAACTAGTCCAATTGGCCACAGCTTTGCCAGTCCCGCGTGATTGACTGACTGTCTTTGCCCCCATTGGTCTAGCCTTCCCGAGTCTTTGCCATCGAGACGGAAACGACAGCTCGCCCCGTCATGCGGGTGGGCGAGCTTCACTCAGCAACACACCTCTATCGTCCCAACTACAAGCATTGGCGCCAAGGACGTCCATGTAGGCCAAGCGAGTCCGCGGCCAGGCCAAGCTTCTTGCTCTTAAGCTTCAATTAGAGCCCGTTCTCTGCGAAGTCCTTGGACTCGCATTGCGAAGTAGTCTACCTTTTCTGGACCCAGGTGGCCAAAGGTTACTCGTCGATGGACGTGCCACCATCAAGGTGATGTTGGTGTTGTTGCCAGATGGGTGGCATACCCGAATGAAGACGAACCATCACACCCATTTCCCGAACGGACTACATACAAAAAGCAAGTATATAAATAAAACAACACAACAGAGAGAAGAAAAACACAAAATGCTCTGAAGTCCAGACGTTCAAAAGCAAAAACAAAACTTGGTCGGCTGGAGAAATAAACCTCCCGCCAAGACAGGTATGACAGCACGGGCAGCACTCTCTCCCGAGTAGAGTTATCATGCGCGCCCTCTCCCACCAGGATGGTTCCCCCTCGTGGGACGGCCACAGCCAGCAACGATCTGCGGGTGTTCAGCTCAGGTCCCCTTGGGCAGAGAGGGCAGTGAGCCCGCCGACCGGATGCTCCCGTTCGGGGCACGACTTGAAACGTTTTGGTCCAATGTTGTTGGCGCGCAAGGAGGGTTGGCCAGAAACATGGAAGGGCCATGTTGCTCGACTGCCAAGACTGATGGATGCCGCCCTTTCGCATTCCGAAAAACTCACTTTCTGGTCGAGGTTACAGTAAGCAAATCGCCCGCCGTGGCGACGAGAATTCCCCGCAAGAAGCTTGGCGGTGGAATCTCGGTGCGGTGGGAGTTCACCGAGATTGATGAGATCCTTCGTCCGGCCGGTGTCTCCGGCGAAAAAGGCCGCTTCGATGACAAACCCGTCGGCTCCGTCTAACGCCGAATGCCGGGACGGCCCCCGGTGCAGGATGAGTTACCAACCCAGGGGACGAACGGGCGGCTGAGTCGGAAATAAGGTGGTTGCGATACCTCGGACGAGTCCAATATCGTCCGTTGAAAGCCCGTCGAACCACAGTCTGGAACGAGGGCGATCCCGTCATGCGGTGAACCATCGTTCCCCCGCCCATCCTGGCCTTTGGCTGTCGTCGGGAAGCAGGCACATGCCAGTCTGGCGAGGCACACCTTTCCACGATAGACTGCCTGATAGATGGTGAGGGTTGTTACAGCTTCATGCGCATAGAAACCAATAAGAGCTGCTTGAAAAGCGACGGCGTTAACGGTCTGGCAATAGGAGCCACGTCGCTGTCTAGTTCATGCCACGATCGCCTCCCGCAGAGGGCCGTGGGCATGGTAATTGTGTTTTGCATGAGAATGTCAGAAATCATCGAAAGTGCGATCCCGCGTGGTTGGCCAGTCGAGCGCTGGTGAGGGAGCGTGCGGGAAGCATGGATGATGTGAGACCACAGCAGCGAATAGCCGGAGGACGGCGAACAGCAGCAGCGCCATGAGGAGGGTCGCTAACCACTAGGCTGAGAGGACGATTCGTGAGGTGTAAGCTTATTCTGCAATCTCACCGACTTCACGAATCTCTTCTTCACTGACCAATCGAGAGATGTATAGCGGCTGCGGTATCACGGACTTGCTGGCGGGTCTTGGCACCCGGATCACTCGGAGGTCGTGCGCGACGGCGGCATCGCGTGTCTCTTTTTCTTTTTTGTTGATCCAAGACAGGGCTTGCCCAGGCAAGCTGCCGAAAGGAGGCTCCAGCTTTTTGGCGGACCCGATGCCCCGTTGTAAGACTGAAGGATTCGCATTCCAGAGAAAGGAGGCATCTCATTTCGGGGAGCCTCGACAGCCCAGCACCCAGGTCCCGCTCCCAAGGTTCCGAGGTGGAAAATGGGGCATCGGGAGGAGGAGCCTGGAAGGAATGGGAAATGTCCGCCCAACGACAAAAGGTCGTTCCATCAAATTTCAGCTTTGCAGGCTCACAATCTCGATTGTCGCCGCAAGTGCCCTCTGGGCGAAGTGGGTGCCGAATTCGAATGCCCAGACTGTCGTCCAACAGGGGATTTGGGAGCCTCACTCTCCTGTCTTTCTGTTTGCTGCCGGGTTGGCACGTTGGCTATGATCGGCGGGGCCACGCACGGCACGGGCACGACACGACACCACGCTCGACAGTGGTCGAGCTGCTGCAAACACTTTCGCCGAGGCCCTTGCCAATTGTCGCGTTACGCGAGTACGTGGGAACGAGACTGGCTGGCATATCTAGCGCATGTACTCTGTGAGTTGCAGCAAAACGGTGTCAAACTGCCAAGCCCTCCGAGAGTGCTAGAGATTTGCAGTGACGACAATTACTGGTCTGTCCTCTAGTTGGCACAGACGGCATGCTCTGAGTGGCGGGAAGCAGTGAGACACGGTGACACGGCGATGGACAGGACCTGCAGGCCATGTGAAATAGACTTGTCGTGAACCATCGGTGTCGTACAGTTCAGTTCAACCACCGGACGACACCCACCGTGGAAGTTGAGGGCCTGTCGCTTACTCCTCGTTTCGGGGTTCACTGACATCAAGGCAGTTTCGAGTGCAAGGCGCTCCGTTGGTCCTCGCTGCGAAGGCAGACTTTAAACAGGCGCGTTGCCCGTGGAAGCTCTAGATGGTTATTTCGTCTTAATCGATGGTCGCCGTCTTGACGATGGGTGATCCATGACGGTGACTTTTTAGAGATGTGCGGCAGGGAAGAACAACGCAGGTGTCAAATGCTGGCGGGGTATTGGGTGGCTGCTAGCCGGCGACTATCGCGCACGCGGCGAGAGGCGTCGAGAGGGAATCCCTGATTCGAATGGCTTGCAGCGATGCCAAGACCCGAAGGCCGGGGAGGATGGCTTTTTCTCGAAGCCAGCGTCGGGCTCGGGATCATCCAAGTCCGCGATGCCGTGCTCACAAATCAACAGGGCGTTTCTTCTGCGAGCTTTGCTGCACCCGCCCGTCGGCAGCGTCTGACTTTTTTGATGTGTAAGCAATCAATCAATCAATTCCATCCAGCCCAGCTGCGCGCATGACCGAGATGGTGACCAAAGAGGGCCATGATGGTAACCATCGCAACCACATCCCAATGCTTATCTCATGTTCTCCGCGCACCGAGTCGGGCTAGTCGCGGCCCAAGCTCTCGACGATTTGCGTCTTGCAGTGAGTGAGGGGCAGACATGTTGTTTCGCATTCGGTGTGTTCCGCGTATGGGACAGGACGGCGTCCATTGGCGGAGATGCAAGTAAGCGGGGGAGACGACCCCTAAGCAGGGGCCGTTGCAGTCTGGTTTGCGTGGGATGCGAAAGGTGATGCGAGAGGGATGCGAGATGACGAGAGTTTTGGGCACTTGATGCGGCGAGGTGAAATCTGAGTCTGGCGAAGTATGAAGGGGTGACATTGAGGTTGAGGGAGTTCGGCTGGTCTCGAATTAGTTCGATGCTTCTCCCCTTCTGTCGTGGCCGCAGGACCTCAGGCGTAGAGCGTTTCGCTGCAGCAAACCCTCTTGGTTGCATGTGCAATGCGTCTTCCCCAAGCCAATTAAGGTGGGTGAGAGCATCGTCCCATCCGACGATCGTGTCGTCCGTGAGCCCATATCATCTGTCATTGGAGCTGAAGCAGGCTGCTGCCGCCGAGTGTCAGATTATTCGTATGGCAAGCCGCAAACCGTTGTAGCGGGTTGGTTGTCGCAAAGCGTATTGAACCCGCGTATCTGCACCTCGCGTATACGCACAAAGCGAGATTGATCATGGGAGATCATCGCCCGGCGGGAGATGGATACGGGCAACGGGAATTCGGCGGTGGCTCTTGGCCGATGCCGACAAGAGCGGACAGCGGCGTCCAGTCTGTCGTGGTTGGGCGGAGAGCGGTCGCGCGGGAAACAACTGGACCCCGGGACTAAGCGAAGAAAAAAACCATTTTCTTCTCCATTGCTAGCGGAACATGAGGGAAAAAAGAGGGTTGAGAAATTAGGTCGGAGAGAAAATTGTTATGACGGAAGTGTGGATCTCGACATGCGATTTGAGAGGTCGAAAGGATGGCTTGCTGGTCGACCTCGGGCGCGAGGTTGGGTTGGCTAAGGCTTTGTGATCCAGGAACGTCGTCCGCCGAGTGGGGTCTCTTGGGAAAAAGAAGATGATGAGGTCAACCTGAGCTCTCGACGAGAGGTTCGATAAGTACCGGTACTTCTCACGCCGAGCGATCCGAGTAGGGGCCCTGCAGAAAGCCCCCATCTCCCTCGGGGCTTTCAAATGGCACTGGCTGACGGATACAGGCGTACGGCGGCGAACTGGTGGCTTCCATTCCCTCGTTTTACGGATACTCGCGTTCGCTGGCTCGCTAAATGTTTAGCGGGCGGACACGCGGACAGCTGCTGCGCTTGCGACTGGTCTGGTCGACTGCTGGGCGCTAAG
The DNA here is from genome assembly GCF_011947395.1 of Colletotrichum karsti. Taxonomy (NCBI): domain Eukaryota; kingdom Fungi; phylum Ascomycota; class Sordariomycetes; order Glomerellales; family Glomerellaceae; genus Colletotrichum; species Colletotrichum karsti. The sequence goes on from NW_024065931.1 coordinate 377,349, forward strand.
ACGAAGAGTCGTCGTCACCGCAATCCCAATCATTTCGCGTGCTGAGACTTGCGCGTGTTGGCAAAGCTGGCTCCCTCCCGACTTCCGAGTAGGTACGCAATTCTGGCGGTAAGAGAGAGGCAACAAGGGCGCTTGTTGTTTGACCTGATGGACGTTGCATCATAGCAGGAGTTGGGATGGCATTCTCTGTCGCGCTTGTCGAGACACCAAGGTTGATGCCCCCTCGCAGAGCTTCGATGATGCCGGCAGGTCGCGTGAAAGGTGCTGAAAACCACTGCTTTCTGGCCCCCCCTTTTTGCGGTTTTTGGCTGCGATGACTGTCCTCTCGGTCGGACCGGAACCTAGGACCCTTCCGCACTTTGAGCCTCGGTGCCGGTGGACGGATTAGATAAGTGGGCGGTTTCCTACCGGCACTGCAGGACTGGCGTCTTTGTTGGTTAGGTATGGGCCTTCTAGGGCGGTTAGGCTTGGAACGATCGCAAGCCACTGACTGCAAGCCCCATTTTGACGGTGACGGTATTCGACGCCTCTGGTCAGGCCACCCAAGGGCAATCGAGACGGTCTGCCCGAACGTGGTCGACAGACTCCACGATGGCGCCGCCATATCGACCCAATGGCTCCGCGTCCGTAGCTTCGACGGGGGCCCGAAACCGAGATTCGCGTCTTTGGCTTGGGAAACGTAATTCCCGGATGTTTCCATGATCCTCCGCTGTTTGTATCCGTACCGTGGTCCGCCGTGGTACCGATGCCGGCAGGTGGACAGCCAGCCTCCCGGTTGAAGCGGTAGCTAGGTGCTAGTGTGGTGTTTGGCGGGTTGCTAGCTTCGATAGCTGGTCGCTTTCTCGGTTCCGCTGCGGCAAAGGGGCACGGGCGGAGAGAATGAAAAGCGACGAGGTGAGGATGACGATAATCTCAAAGTCGGGTGAGCAGCAGCTGTTTCACCGAAATGATTTGATTTCAGGGCCAGGGCCCAAGGCAGCGTCAGTGTGCCTCCTTCCTTTCTTCTTCGTTCCGGACTGCGACGTATTAAACCAGGGGAGCAGCGCGCTCATACAAGACTATTGAGAACAGGGGCCTGTCGAGTGTCAGCCCTGCAGACCTGACCAGCAGTCATGATTATCGCACGCGACAGTCATCTTTTGTTCGTAGGTAGGCACGGGTGAGAGAGGGCGGGCTCGGGTGCATGCAGACAGGTCCAGGTCGAGGTCGTGGTTCGCGATCGCAAGTAATCAGTTACTCTGTGTGTCTGTGCCGTGGCGTAATTTAGGTACTGCAAAGTCCGACGACCGACGACGGGGGCCGGGGGTGGACTTTGCGGGTTTGAAGACGGGCGAGTGACGAGACGAATCTGCCTATCCCGAGCGAGTACTTGTGCTGAGCCGTTTCTGCGACGGGACTTGAATGAAAAGACGAACCTATTCGTTGTTAGGCGGTTGAAACGTTTGCAAACAAGCATAAAAAAGCGCAATTTCAACATCGTACTAGAAGGCCATCTGCAGCTTCTAGATCAACTGATGCGGTCCACAACGGAGATGTTCCGTAGACTAGCGTTTGTTTGTGCTGGAATGGAGTCTAATTGTGAGAAAAAACGAAAAACGTCGGGAGAAAAAATCGAAAGAAAAATGGATCACGATGTCGTCCCGGCGTCACCAAAATTCCTCCGGCTGGTTTCCTGGGCTCGCGGCTTCCTGCAAAGTCGCATCATCACGTAAGGCGGGCGGGCTGGACCTTAGCGGTGGATAGGTACGTATCTTCCGATCAGTGCATTACATCCCTGCACCTTCCTTTGGCTGTTTCTTTTCAAGAGGAGCCCGTGCGCCTGTGATTCACCCAAAAGGTACGTACCGGATGGTCTCCGAGGTGGAAAATGCAAAGTACCTGTACCCAACCCGCAGCATCCGAGCGTCTTAGTCTTAGCTCGACCTCAAGAGGTCGTGTGCGACTTTTTTCACTCATGGGCTCGGCTCCGGCCCCCAAGACACACACAGCAGAAAGTCAGACAGACAGACATGTACCTGTCAGACACGGACAGAAAGGAAGACAAGAGACAGCAGTCAAGCAATCATCATGGACGATCGTCGGTGGGTGGGATCCAGAGAGACGGCGCAACGACGAGATCCAACGTTCGGGTCGACACGTAATCAGCTGGATGAGGAAACAGAGACGAGGGCAATGATGAGGCGCGAGATTCGACGCCTCACTTGGCATATCATATCTGCCTTGTCCTCAATCCTTCTCGCAGCAGAATATGGATCTGAATGGAAATCATAGGTGACAGTTAGAAGCCAGACAGCAGGCAGAAACTGAGAGCAAAAGATACCATGCAAGGTTTGACGCAAAGTACCGCCAAGAAAGGCAGGTTCAGGGTCCCCCCGATTGAATCAACGCAGCATCATAGCTCCATCCATTCGAGGCTCTGAAGTCCAGTCCCAGCACTCACCAAGCGCTGTCGCGGACCACTTACCGCCCGACCCCCCCGGCCTTGGTCAGCTGCGTAGGGGAAGAGCACCAGCGACCGAGTAAGAGGTACTTTCCACACCTCCCCGCGAGGTACCTTTTGCTCTTCCCGTTCAATGTTCCCTGTCCACTCCCATCACACCCAAAATCTCTCGGCCTCTGACAAGCACCCCGGTCCCCGCCGCTTCCGTAGGCCGGCTTGGGCTGTCTTGGTCACTCTCCGCCCTCCTCTCGGTGTCTTGGTACTTACCGCGCACCCATCTTGCATTTTGCTGAGAAGTTCCCAGTCCAGTTCACAGCACACACAGCACGCAGCACACACACACACCCCGGGGAGTAACACGCGACTCCTTGACCTTTCCTTGTCCCTGTCCTGTCCTGTCCGACTCTGTTCGGTCTGGTCTCCTCTATTCCGTCCTTTGCCTTACCACCTTAACCTGCTTTGCCTTACCCTGCCGCCTGCCCGTCCCTTCCGCTGCCTCATCATACATATGAATTCAGTCATCCACACTTTCCGTAACTTAGTCGCCTGTCTCATTCCTTTTGAACCTCTTCCTCCCCTCCCTCACCAGCTTCCCTCCGGTTCCCGACTTCCTCTACCCGTCAGTTGGCTTACATCGCTCTCCCTTCGACGGTCACGAACAGAGGATCAACAGTTTGGGGAATACGTACACGCCGATATTCATTGGACTGGGACATGACGTAGAGGGGTCAACAGAGACATAATCGAGACCACAGCAACACCATACCGCATGCTTGGATTTTAGTCACATACCGCCAGACTCACCCCTCCGAGGAGACATCCACCACCTTTTCTCCTCCCGCCTCACCTACTTCCTCCCCGCCACCTCGAGCTCTCGTCGACTTTTTTCCCTACAACATCGTTCAACCACAGAGAGCTTCCAGAATGCGGGACTTCGCCAGCTTCCTCCGAGGGAAGCCGACACTCCCCTCTCTCTGGACTGGCAACATCAACTTCGCCAAACTGAACCCCATTCCCCACCGATACCGACCAAGCCGAGCAAAGAGGAATCAGAAGAAGCGCGCCAACTTGAGCGCCCCCGAAGATGTCATCACTCTGCAAAAGTCACTCAACCCTCTCGAAACCCTGCAAAGGTTACGAAACCACAAGTGGGCACTGCTCGACCTGCAGTACATCGTTCTCGTCGGCCTCATCGTTTTCTCCCTCTGCATCACGCCCTCGGCGCCCTTGATCAAGACCGCCGCAGTCGCCGGAGGCCTCTTGCTCCTCACCGTTCCTATCACCAGCCAGTTCTTTTTCCCTGGATTGAGCATATGGGCATACCTCATCTATTTCTTTTGTAGCCGGTAAGTTGTTCAAAGCGGTGGTTCCGGGGGTTTTGCTGATTGGAATAGCTTCATCGATGCGAAATACCGCCCTCACATCTGGGTGCGCGTCCTGCCCGCCCTCGAGAACGTCCTCTACGGCGCCAACCTCTCCAACATCCTTTCGGCGCATACCCACCCCGTCCTCGATATCCTCGCGTGGATCCCGTACGGTCTTGGCCACTTTGGCGCGCCCTTCGTCTGCGCCGCCTTCCTGTTCTTTTTCGCCGCCCCCAAGACTCTCCCGGTTTTCGCGAAGTGCTTCGGTTGGCTGAACGTCCTCGGCGTCACGATCCAACTCGTCTTCCCCTGCACTCCGCCATGGTACGAGAACGAGCACGGCCTCGCCCCCGCTGCGTACGGCATGTCAGGCTCTCCCGCGGGTCTGGCCCGAATTGACGCCATCCTCGGCATCGACATGTATACGACGAGCTTCAGCACCGCCCCCGTGCCATTCGGTGCCTTCCCCTCTCTGCACGCCGCCGACGCCGTCATCGAGGCTCTCTTCCTGAGCTACTGCTTCCCTCGCTTCCGCCCGCTGTTCTGCCTGTACGTCGGCTGGATCTGGTGGGCGACCATGTACCTGAACCACCACTACGCCGTCGACCTGGTTGGTGGCTCTCTTCTCTCCGCCGGAATCTTCTACTTCGTCAAGGCACGATACCTGCCTCAGCAGCAGGCCGACAAGAAGAACCGCTGGGAGTACGACTACGTCGAGATTGGCGAGCAGACCAAGGTCTGGGATGAGGAGTACGGCATGTACAACATGGGCTACCTCCAACGCCGCACCAGCTCTGATAGCGACGAGTGGACCGTTGGTAGCAGCTCCAGTTACAGCTCGTCGAGTCGAGGCAGCGGTAGCCTGAGCCCTGCGCTTTCCGAAGAATCCGGTCGCAGCATCTTCAGCATCGAAATCAAGCCCAACGCCGATCGTTACGAGGTTCCTCAGCTCAACGAGATCGCCGTCAGGTAGTGCGCTCCGCACGCGCGCATCGGCATCGATCAAAACTCATAACTCTTTTCTTTCCATTATCAGCACTTTCATGATTCAAAACGGATACCACTTTGAATTACCTGTACCATTTTGCATCAGCACAGCAACGGCGCAATCGTGGTATTTTGTAAACGACAGAACAGCCCGGGGGCCAAAAGAGGACTCCCGGGGCTTGGACAGGGTAACGGCCGCATCACGACCAGCAGAAGAAGAAACCCACGGACGGAGTCGGGGAATCGAGGCGTAACGGATCTGGGGACACTGGAGACATAGACCCCCCGTATATATAATGTGTTCAATGTTGAGACGTCCCCTCGCGAGGGAGGGGGTTCGTCAGGAGCCCGGCCAGGAGGAAGCCGGGTCCGATGTAATGCGGAAGCGATGGGGAAGGGGAGAAAGCATACCACGCGGTAGAGGTAGAGCAGTCGCTACTGAAGTAGTTGATGATGATGAAGAAGAATACGAGACAATTCTCTCGAACACACACATCCTCTTTTTCGCAGGTGATTGAAACTGTGACGGGTGACGTCGAATCAGCGCCGTCGATCACACACGAGCTCCCGAGAGCTGATCCTAGTGGCTTGATCCAACAACATCCACCCGACCCGATCGATCCCACATCCTCCTCACTCAGCCACATCAATCTCCCACACAACAGAGCACACAGACACTCCCGCCATCGAAAAGCCAACGATCTCGAAGAGCCGCACTAGAATGACGTTCCCGAGAACGTGGCTTGAGCCCCGTTTCCCGCCGCCGCGCCCGACAGGGATTTTCTCCATTTGGGCGGAAGTTTTTTAAGGACCGGGACCGGGGCCGGGGGGACCGGGGACGGGGCGGGGGCATGGGGGGTTTTTAAATGTCGTAATTTCGAGTGTTGGTGCCGGGTTGCCGGTAGGGGGGAGATTTGGGTGCTGGGGTGAAGCGTTTTTGTTTTTGGGGGAGAGAAAAGGGGAAAGAGGGTGTTGGTGGGATGTATAACTACGATGCGAGGGGAGAGGGTTGGGATGTTGGGGAGTGAGGTTCTGTGAGGAGGGAGTTGAGGAGGGATGGGTTTTTGGTTTTGGCGGTGGGATTTGGTGGGATGTGAGGCTGGGTCGCGATGGGTTCGGCGTCGTGATGGCTCTTGACTTGGGCTTGGTGGTTTTTGGTCATCGTGGCGACGCGTCTGTTCTCGATCCCATATGTCTTCTGGTCTTGATGCCATTTCTCATGTTATCCAAGTCATCCCAATGCTGGGTTCTCGTCAGGGTTTGGTACGGCGACCACAGCGTTCTCTTATACGGGAGGCATGGCAGGTGTCTAGACTCAGCTGTTCATTCTCAATACACGGCATCCCACGCGTGTGGAGGTCATCCCTTGCACGTCTATTCTTCCTAGGCGCGGTTCCGAGTCTTCTCGGTTGTCTGCGGTGGCGCGTTATTGTCACTTGGGTCTCGCGTTGGAAGTACAGGTTGATGGGTTTGAGAAGATCACCTTGTGGGTAAGGTATATAAATGCCACGCTCGCGAGAGTCTCTGATACCCAAACCAAACACCAGGTGTAGCCAGGGGACTGCGTTGTTTGGATTTTAGGCCTCCTTCAACGTGATTTCCTTGGTGTAAGCTGAAGTGCGTTGGTTTGAGTGCGTTAGTAGCAGCTAGACTGAAGTCGCGACTCCTCATATTCCCTTCTTCATCTCTCCCATCCGCCGTCATTCTTCTATCCGGGAGTGAATAAGTGAGAGCTATGAGATACTAGTAGGCTCATTGGACCGAGCTGACTTGAGAGATGCAAGCCCGACTGAGATAGCAGGATACTGTTCACCAAGCACAACCCCGCAAAATGCTTCAGAACTGCCTTGCACAAAGACAAACCACTTGTTGTGATCGGGTAGTTTCCAATCAAGCAGGGCTTTAATATGCCGTCCTGCGTTAAGTTTGGGCTTGGAACAGGCGGGGCTGTCTTGGAGAAAGACCGTCAGGAGGCCATCGCGAAACGTATCCGACTCGAGAGATATCGGAAGTTATCTAATATGGAGTCTCGTTGATATATATTGGCTGGTGGCAATTCACGATCTTGAGTAAGTAGCACGCCTGGATGGCTTCCCCAACATCGGAGTAGTAGCGATCTCCGTCAAAAGAGCAACGGGTCCGCGTTCGTGATACATAGAATGAAACGTCATGCAACGATATTAAGTTAGCATTGTCTCCATATCACGATTCGTCGTTTCAAGTTCCCTCTTATGCGGATGGGAATATGCAAAGAATGACGGGAGTGAGAATCGAGGATGGCGTGTGTAAGTGGGTAGCTCAGTGCTGGGTTGGGTGAACCTCGGTGTCGACGGAAGTGACATACCCAGATCGGATTGAGCCACGACATCCAAGGGTCGGAAACGAGCACCTGACTCTATTGTTAATGTCAGTTTATGTCGCTGAACGGCGTTTTATACACGATGTCAAGTCGAACCCAGCACGTCGTCGGTGGACACTTACCAATTCCCGTGGCGATTCGACCTAGCGAAACGGCAATAAGAACGGTCTGCTAGCAACAGCGAAGTTAGATAAAAACCAGCATCACATGCAGGGCTCCAACTGTGCTTTCATCATTGGCGTTCAACGCTAGCCCGTGAGCTGGGAATACCGCATCGCCGAGTCGTCTACGACTAGGTAAGAACACATCGTCAGTATCTATGGATCGGCATCGTCAACGTGACGAAAACTTGGTTCACGATGGTTTTCACTTTCCTCCATTCCTAGCATCCTTCATCTATTGGATATACCAGCTCAATAGTCACAGGTTTGGGCTCGAGACAGTACTCCAGACTATGACTCGGTCTCGGTTTTCATAGAGAAGGATATCGATGTTGCTGATCCGATTCCGTTCAGAGGGTTGGAAGAGTGAGCTAGAAGTCGCTGGAATGGTAGATTCTCGCTAAAGTAAATCTTTCTAGCCTTATGTACCCCACGATACCAAACCAAAAGCGCTGAACATAGAAACAGTCTTCCTAGGGGGTCTTGGGACACGTTTGTGGTTGAGATCAGCCCTGTATACTCTGAAGGGTAGACCCCGTCTCTACCCCAAGATGACTTCAGGTGCTCTGCGATGATAGAATGGAAGGAGCTCAAGTCCCGCGGATGCGAAGCAACGATCGATGCATATAAGAGCAGAGCATCGGGCTATGCTGAAAGGGTTGAGAACCCGAACCAGGTGAAGCGGTGGACCGCAGGGTTAATGATCTTGATTTCTCTGAAATACCATCAAGCTCTCCCAAGTTTTTCCATACTAAGGCCATTTCCTAGCCCTAACGAAAATCAACTGCGAGGATCTGTCTCCCTTCTTCATGCTTCCTCTCCGTCTCTGCCGCGATATTCAGATCCAATCTTACCGGGTTTCAAAGCCTGTGAGGTCACTTAATAGGTCATCTCGGCTGCAATTGTCTCACACGACAATAAGCCACGAGAGTTGTCAACCACGAACAACGTGTTTCAAATCTCACCTCCACTTTCATCGGCGCTTCACTTTGTTCGTTCTCAGTGGTAACAGCTCATCCAAATCTGCCGTTATATACATATTCGAGACTCCCGACTTCCCTTCTGGCAGTGGGTATGCCCACTCGCCCCCTTCAGAGTCATGGTCCTTCAGTTGTCACCACTTCCACGAGAGTGATGTGATGTGATGCCGTCCGGACGATGTCAAGGGCAAAGGTAGACTTTGTTGTTGCTGCTTCATCAAGTCTCAACTCGGACTGATGAATTATATCGACTGAGAGATGAGCCTCATAGAAAACGCTGGACCGTTAGATGTTTCGTATGAAAAAGTCATACCGCCTGATTCTGTCTCAGGGCGTGTGTAAATACCAGTATAAGAAGCTATCATCGCAACCGATCTGATGCACGTTTCCCAAGCCCACGATGACTTGCTGAGCTCGTGTGATCAATTGCCATGTCGAGGACGTGATCTCTTCTGGATTTATTGGTTCAGCACTCCATGTTCACTCCCAGATGGATTACCGCACTCCCCTTCCCGTAGACCAATAGCATACCTAATCCATGTTATTCAACCTCGTGATACTCGAAGCTCAACAGAAACGACGGCAGAGGACGAACGGGAGCCGTGAAATGATCGCATGCCTCCCAGTACGTTCGACTCAACACGTCAACAAGCTCATACTCTCTGAGGCCGGGGTCAAGAATCACATCTCTGCCGACAGTTCCCAAGTCACGAAGATATCTTGCAGGACTAAAGGTATGATCCGACAGCTATATATATATATATATATATATATAATCGAGTGATCTTAGGAAGGGGTTATCACATCGAATTCCGAAGCATGCTCCAAGTTCAACAGTTGTTCGTGCTGTACTCTGCACATGCTCGCAAAGAACTTGGAGATAGGAGCTTCCACCCCCGCCATGTCACCTCCCCAGTCAGAGCACCGACAACATAGCAAGAGGAGTTCTTCAAAACCGAAACCTTCGCAAGGTCGACGTCATGCATGCCTGCTCTCCTGGTTGTTGATATGATCGATGCGAAGCTGTGTGCGGGAGTTGGTGCAACATAAGAGGGAGAACCGATCTAAATCAGATCATAACATTCAAGAGGATAATACTGGCTCTTGGAGACACTTCCACCTGGAACGCATCAGTTGCGTGGTGCATTCTGACCGTATACTTGATGTCCTAGAAGCTGCTAGGTACTATGTTCTGTCCTCCCCTCTCTGATCCATTTCCGAGGAGTTTCGAGCGGATTTTCAGAGAATTCTGTAATTCATCTTTGGCCTTGTTCCTCACCACTCGGATTCTATTCATCGATACATAAACCCCGAATGAATGAGTGCCTCTCGTCGCGCTTTGCATGGAGCAGATCACCGTGAAGCCCGAATATGTCTTCCCATGGATGTAGACATGGCTGTCTGTGTCGCGAGAACCCATCCACTTGTAGAAATGACATGGGGCGAGTTCATTGTGCCCATCAGAAAAGCAACTTGGCAGACGCCTCTTTTAAGGCTGGGGTTTGAGCCTGGTGCTGGGAGGGACTATGGGCCACACGAGACGTTTCGGTGAGTTCGTCGACATCTCTGCTGGCAAACACATTGAACTCCGACTTAGCCTCAATCCTACCGTCTTTCTACATACCGAGAAACACAGCATCAAGGACTCATAAGAATGCGCATGCGTCCTATATAAAACAGGAGGACTCGCATCTTTGGGATATGTTCCATTCCACCTGTGCGTCGTCGGTTGCGTCAGCAGTATAATCCATGTCCAGGCTGCTACTAGATGAAGAGAGCATCCCGTGCTTCAACCAAGTATATGCAACAAGACTACTCTCGAAGTCCTTCAAGTACGCCCACATCAATATTCACGCCCGTCACTCATCGCTCCCTTCGTATCCCCAGCCTGAAGAATCCCCATATCCAACTTCCCAAGTCCCGAGTCCCAAGACGAACCTCGACTGACTACGCCCGTGCTACAACTACGAGCCTTCGGCTCTGATGAGTAGTGCCTCACGACCTTCTCTACTCGTTGAGATCATTCGACAGCATTGCAGTCTGGCTTATATGCGCGCCGAGAACGTGTGCAAAGAGCGTTGAGTGGGAGACGATGCGGGCTGGCGCCGAGTCATCGCGTGCGTGCCTGGGCACCGAGGGACACGGAGTCCACTCCGGAAACACACCTGCCTGCCAAATACTCCATAGAAACTGCACGACATTTCACGAAAGCAAAGTCTTCCTGCTCTACAGCTGCTTTGGATGTCAACAACCCCCCTTCTGTCGCAGGTATGACTGCCCTATGCGGAACACCGGTCACTCGTCTTCCACGTCATCCGATGCTGGGCCATCGTGTCTTCATATCGTCAATTAAGCGGGCTGCGCATCCGTGTCCTGTTCTTGATATACGCTATAGAAATCCGCCTCAACATCAATAAAAACGAAAAAAAAAGGAAATGAGGGTGCCGCGAGACGCCCACCTCTCGTCGTCCAATGACGGAGCCAGTCCGCGGACATTCAACCCAAGGTATCTTGTTTTCCTGCTGTATCCCCCGTTGCCTCCTCCTCCTCTGTCACGTCCTCTGGGCAGGTGGTTTTGCCAGGGGGAACACCATTGTCCTTTTCATGGACTGTTACAGGTGTCGCCGTGACCTTGCTCGAGCTTCGTGCTGCGCGTCCTCTCATGTATCTGAATAGTCGCCTCACACCCCCAAACAGCTGGGGTCGTGGGCAAAGATCGGAAATCCCGCATGTCAGCAATGACAGGCCGGTGCGATGAGTTGTGGTATCTTTTTCGGACGCATTGACTTTGATGATTGGTACTGCACTGCCACGAGCCTATCGTCGCAACGCGGGGCCGCTCCACAATCCCTTGCTGGTCTCGATCACCTTGTTCTGCTCGCTGCCGGGTCGCAAGCTCGCGGGCACACTGCTTGGTGCCGGGCCGGCATCTGTCATGACGACATCGTCCTGGTTGTCCGCCTCGGGTTGTGTGCCGTAACCTGAGTCCTTGTGGTTCCCCATGCTGATGGCGCTGTCGTCCTTCTTCGCGTTCGGCGGAGACTTCATGCCGCGATCGGGCTCGCGGGACTTGGCGCCGTCCATCAGGTTGTTCTGGCCCTCACGCAGCTTGTTGATGGCGCGGACGGTGTCGATAGCGGCGTGCAACGTCCGGCGGGCGTTGAAGTTCTTCTTGACCGTCGGCAGGAGGTTCTGGCCCTCGCCCTCGCCGTTAAGGTAGCCGGCGACGAAAGGGTGCTGCAGGGCCTCGTGCGCTGTCATACGCTTGTTCGGGTCGATCGTAAGGCACTTGCGGATGAAGTCCTTGGCATGGTCGGAAACGCCGCGCCAGTAGTCGAAGGGGGTGAAGCTGTAGTCGGCGCTGAGAATGGCCTGCATCTCCTCGTAATCGCTGTCACGATCGAAGGGCGTGTAGCCGCAGAGGAGGAAGTAGGTGATGACGCCGAGGGCCCATACGTCGACGGGCTTACCGTGACCAATCTTCTTGAAAATCTCGGGGGCCATGTAACCAGGTGTGCCACATGTCGTGGTCAGCACGTGGAACTGCTCCTCGTCCATAATGCGACTCAGTCCGAAATCGGCGATAAGGAGGTCGGCATTGTCTTCTGGTGTGCGGAACAGGAGGTTCTCGGGCTTGAGATCGCGGTGGACGATGCCGTGGTCGTGGAGGTACGCAACGGCGGAGAGTGTGGCGCGGATGAGGTCCGCGGCGTCGGATTCGTAGTAGGAGCCTTTTCGGCAAATGCGATCGAAGAGCTCACCGCCGAGAGCCAAGTCGGTGACGAGGTAGAGGTTGTTCATCGTCTCGAAGTAGTCGACAAGCGTCAGGATGTTCTGATGGCCCATGGAGACCTTTTTCAGGACTGCAATCTCATTGCGGACCTGCAAAAAGCCTGTCAGTAGATTGCAAATGCCGGGAGAATGAGTGGAATCGTACCATGTGTTCTCTGCCGGCCATCAATCTCTTGTTGATGACCTTGGCGGCGTAGTAGCGCCCCGTGTCGATATGGACGCATTCCTTGACGACGGAGTAAGATCCAGCACCCAGCGTCTTGCCGACCTTGTACCTGCAGGGCTGGACCTGAGGCTTGTCGGACCCGTTGGTGGTCATGTTCGCGATCGTGTGGAGGTTGTCGAATACGCAAAGTGAGACCGCGAGGACGCCCTGCGGTCGAGGGCTGGGAAAGTGGTCGTGATTAAAAGGTCGGTCGTAGGTCGCGAGATCGAAGGTTGGCGGGGTAAGTAAGCAGCGGTCGGATTTGGGGTTGCGTCGAATGCAGCTAGGGGATAAGTCGGTTGTTGGTTCGGCGGCGGCTTTGTTTACGAGGTGCGACTCTGGGGTAACAAAAAAGACGGTCGTCGGCAGGTCGGGATTGAGTGTCGAGGTCTTAAGGTCGAGGTAGTTAGGTTGAAGCAGACAACTGCTGACAGAGCGAGCGCGGCGAGAGTTTGTATTCTGCTTGGGCAGTTGGGCTGATGATCGACGGTCCCCGGTACGAATTGGCACTCTGTACGGCGCGGTACTGAAGTAGTGTCGTCTTCCCCTTCGGAGGGTCTCGCGGGGCTAATCTGAACCAGGGATGAAATTACCACCGGAGATAGATGAAGGGGGTGATGTGCTGTCACTATGACGCTACGTCGCAGATCAATCTGATGAGGCCTTCCAGCACGCGATGTCCAGAGTCGACACCCGTTTCTTGTCGGAAGCTGGCTGCGAAGATATCGAGAAAGGTGAGGTGGTGAGAAGGCAATGAAAACACGGCAGGAAGGAGGAGGATTCGAGCTGAATTAGACGGAATGGCCAGAAAGACGAACAAGTGGGTTCTTTGTGTATTCGTACCACTAAAAAATCCCGTGGGGCTACCTAAGACCAGCGGTGCACAGCTGGCGCTGGCTCCAAATGCTCCAGCTGGAGACTTCAGGGACTCGGGGTCCCGCAGCTGAGCCGGAGAGTGAGACAACGATCCTAGGTACTTCATCCGCCAATCCTGACATTTGCCACCTTCGTGGCATCCTCTTTTGCTACATTATTATCATTGACGATTTAACGCGACAAGCGACGCAGTCGCGGTGGAGGTTGAAAGGTGACAGCCGCCTCACCTGGGCAGCGGCCCGGACCCCAGCCAGGAGTCCCAGGTCAATGCAAAATGGCAACCGACCTCACTCCCGCCGCGGACACGGGGAGTCCCCACCACTGCTGCTACGGCTTGAGGTGCCTTTGGTGTGCATGCCCGGGTTCCAGAAGCCAGCCCCCAAAAGCCGTCTTCTTCAGCCGCAGTCGAGATGCTCTGCCATAGGCAAATATCTCCTTTGTTTGGCTGCCTCTTCCTATCGGATTCAACGGCCAGATAATGGCTGACGACAATCTTCGGAATCGGTCGTTGAATCGAACGCTGTAACGGAAAGACTGGCCGTTGCTATGTCTGTATTTACTTCGTACACATATCTTACAACCGCGGCGAGCCCCTGTCTCGTTAGGCGACTGCGCTGGGCCTATTTTCAGTCGTTGGTCGGTCGGTCCTCTGCAATCGGCATCAACTCATTTCCCACAAACCCGGGACACAATCAATCTCCATGAAGACGGAACTCTTGAGTCAACCTTGATTGCGGCAATACCGAAATCTGTAGCTCCCACGAACTGAGTCAAACTGGAAAGGGAGGTTCAGGGTCCAGGCTTGGCCCCTCTCGTTTGCCGCCTGGCCGCCCCTGGCCTGGGCCTTACCCCACTCCGCTCAACGTCGATGAGATGTTTGGGTGTCTCAGTCAACCATCGCAAGGCGGACAGGAAGTCTAGAAGCATGTGCCGTGACTCAGAGCAATCGTGCAGTCTGCAAAATCCACCTCGGCATAGCTTGAGTTGGTGAGATGGCGCTGCGTGGCAGCTGTACAGCAGGCAATTCACCTAGCTGATTTGATGCCTCTAATCGAAGGATGCGCGTCGGCTCTGCTTTTTAGAGCTCAGTTGCTTCTTCTGCTTCAGACGTCCTTCGTTGAATGATTTGGCTCTACCAATGGTTAGCGACGAGTTTTGCGGTGAATCCGGCCAACTCACAAATTTGCGTGCTTCTTCTTTGTCTCATTACTCGTCTCTCCAGGGACTGTCTCCCGGTATATCCTTTGAACCTCGTCGACGAGTTTCTTTTGATTCTCGTCCGAGTTCACCGCCCTCTGACGGTGTTCTTGAGCTTGAAATGTCAAAGAGTCCGACCTCGCCGTGTAATACTTGGATTCTTTGATGCCTCGATGCAGCAACTTCGGCAGCACTGGGAAGAGGTCCTTGACTGGCCAAACAGTGATGGCCTTGCTCTCCGTTCTGGGCTCATGTTAGTTGGTGAACGATACTGTGGACGAAGACATGTCATAGTCCCTGCAAAACGGTTGGTAAACCTACTTGTTGACGTGCTGCCCTCCCGGACCGCTTGAACGCGCGTAGCTTGTTTGGCCCTTCGGAAGTTGGCTGCCATCGAACGTCTTATGCCATGATCTTGCCTCCTTCAGCTCTTCAGGATCGAAGGAGTCTTCGAACGCCTGAAACCTCGCCCATCGGACTGGCTGTATAGGCTGGAACACAGGACGAACCGAAGACGTGCGTGCAGGCCGGAGGAGACTGGCCAGGAGCTTCATAGCAAGGGCCGTCGCGGGCGAAGTTTTCCGGGTGACAGTATGATCAAGGGAAGGCAAGCGGACAGTGCATTCTACTCAAATAGACAAGTAGCCTTGATTATGAGTTGATCTGGGAGAATGTGAATGGAAAAAAGTCCCATGCAAGCAGTGTTCCTCTCTACTGACGTCTTTCATTGATGAACGACGAAGCAGTGGACCGTTGGCGATGACCGGTAACTACCGTGTGATCTCGTCTCTCGCACATGTATTCTTACTGTCTTAGCTAATCAGATACCCAATTACTGTAAAAGGTTAGCGGCGTTTGCTGCTTCTCCACGCCAAAACGTTTTCCGAGGTGACATTGGTTGACGACTCTGCACTCTGCAGCGACAGATCGGCCAGCCCAGGCCTGCCTACCGCCTGACTTGACGGTTACTTCCACCTTCCACCCGCCCCGACGTCCCTTCCCTAGGTTCCACGGCCAGCCTTGCAGACCGCGCGGGAAAAAAAAGAGCTTGGGCAATGGCCTGCCACTTCCCTTCCCACCTGCCGGAGTTCTTCACATTTTTTCTCTCCCCTACCAAAGCCGCCGCCTCGTACCTTAATTTTGCTTTAACCTTTTTCTCTTACCACCGCCCACACACATCTCTCTCTCTCTCTTCTCTCTTCACGCGACACTTGCGGCACACAACCATCGCAAACTGCAAGGCGTCCATGGCTGCATGACCTCGACCTTTCTCCATTTATCATATCCAGCCCGTCCGACATATAAAACGACGCACAGTTTCTCAGTATCTTGGTAAAGTCGTCGCCATTGCTAGAGCGAGCTACCCTGCCGAAAGCTCCCTCGGGCGCGCGCGCACACAACTCACGTCGCCTCACCTATCGCATCCATCGGAGATTCCACCGTGTCTGCAATCTCTTTTTTTCTTTCGCCTGTTGCAATCTCCCCCGCCTTCTTCTCTCTTCCCCTCCGGACCCCCAAACTTCAAAAAGGCCCAAACCAATCAATCTTGCTTGCCTGCCTTGCGCACATGACGACACAGCCGCGGCTCGACTGAAAATCCAGAGGAAAGAAACAGCCCAGAACGAGGCGTCCGGTTGCCTTGTCGTCGCGAGAAAAAAAAATTGACATAAAGTCCATTTCTGACCCAACTCTCAACTTTCACCTGAATCCCGCCCGACTTTCCAAGCTTGCCAATTCCGCCAGCATCGCCTAGCCTCGTCCAACGGCCCAGCGAGCAGAAAGCTGTTGAGCCGCCCATCACCACCACGTCGCGACCACCAGCAACAACTTGATGCCCGAGCCAGAGGCAACTCCCGAGTTCCAGGCCACTGCCGCCGACCTCTCGCCTCTATCTCCGTCTCCTTTGCACTCCGCTGCGCCCGCCGTTGTGCCTGTTCTCCAGGATACTGTTGATATCCTCGATGCAATGTCCACCCACACTAATGGAGTCGCCCCGGGCGGCGTAGACGCATCCGCCTCGGTACAATACACCGCTGGCATTGAATACGCGAATGGCAACGGCCACGACGCCGGTGCCGACGCCCAAGACGACGCCGACAGTCTCGACGACGCCTATGGAGAGGAAGAAGAGACCGGCGTGGACAAGGCGCAAGCGCAAGAGCAACAAGTGGAGCCCGATGCCGGCGAGGATGAATACCTCCAGTATCTCGACGCTCCCGAGGGCGGAGATGGAGACGATGTATCAAAGGCACCAGAATCCATGCACAATTCCGCCGCATCTGCTTCTCTGATCGCTGATTCCTCGGCCCGGCCTCCCGCCGGAGACCGTCATTTCTCTGCCGATGCCGCGCCCTCCTCCGCCGCAGCTGCCGCCCAACATGGCGCTGACGATGACGACGATGCCGCTACTGAGATAAACCAACTCATCACCGAGATGACCGGCCAGGCCACCAAGGCCCAGAACCAAAACCATCATAGCCCAGCCAGCTCCGCCACTGCCTCTGCCGCTGCCTCTGCTGCCGCGTCTGCTCAGAACTTTGAAGCCCAGCCATCATCGCACTTGTCGTCGTCGTCCTCCTCCGCGACTGCCACCCTTCCTCCCAGACCTCCTCTGCCGGTCCCGGCGCCTCCCACTTATTCCAATCAGAATACCCAATATCCAAATGTGGCCGCTCCTACAAACGCCATTGTACCCATGACTGCGCCGCCGTATGGCCAGTCTAATGAGCCTACTGATCGACAGGGAGCATGGGAACAGTACATTGAAGACGAGCGCCGGTACATGGCAGAGGCGAGGTGGGACAAGTTTCCTGATGGCTCTCGCATCTTTATTGGTTCGCGCTCTCTCTCATCAGGCAGGCCCGACGGCGCCATTGACTTCTTTGCAGGCAATCTGTCCAGCGAACGTGTCTCGAAGCGGGATGTATTTGACATCTTCAACCAATGCGGCCGCCTGGCTCAGATCTCCCTCAAGTCAGCTTATGGGTTCGTCCAATATCACAACGTGGAAGACGCGAAAGCTGCCATGGACAGTCTGCAGGGTATTGAGATAAAGGGACGCAAGATTCGTAAGTTATGCCCATCCTCGTATAAACTCCTCTCTGCTGCCCGTATCCGTCGTCGTCACTGCCCCTCACGTCTATTTCGAGGTGTTCACATTGGATACTGACTGGTTCACAGATCTTGAAATTTCCCGAGCCCAGAAGAAAAAGGATGGAAATGAGCGCAACAGGTCGCCTGACCGTGGTAGAGGCCGCCAGGACCGTTCAGGTCAGGGTCACGAGAGCCGACGCAGCCGAGATGACTACAGGCCAAGCCGCAACTCTCCCAGACGTAACGAATACGGCAGGGACGACGGCAGGGACAGCCACAGAGACAGCCATGGAGGCAGAGATCGGTACCAGTATGATGACCGGTCCAGAGGCCGTTCCAGATCGCCTCAAGGCCATGGTCGCAACGACTATCGTCGGCGCGACCAAAGCCCTCCCAGAGCCTACGGACACGGCCCGGCGAACGATGATCGCCTTGATCTTCCTCGCCGCTACGGCAAAGATGTTCCTGACGTGCAGTTCCTCCTGCTCGAACAGCTCGACCCTGAATTTGTGGCTTGGGCTCAGCGTCCTTTCACCGACAACGGCCTCACGGTGAACACAATGTTCTACAACCCTACCTTCCCTCGCGACGCGCTCGTGCAGAGACAAGTCGCCGAGGGCGTACACGCGATTGTGGACCTTGACCTGAGAGCACACCGCGCAGGCAAGATCTCTCTGCGACTCTTCGATCGCACTTCCGGCGTCAGCGCCCGATACGAGGACTACCGTGACTTGGACCCCCCAATGGCGGCAGCGCTCGTCGTCAGAACCAAGTCGAGGGCAATTGCTCCATACCAGGGCGCGCCACCTCAAGCATACCAGGGCTACGCTGGGCAGCCGTACGGCGGCCCTCAGCAGCCTCCTCAATACCATGCCCCCTCCTATCCGGGACAGCACGGCCTACCACCCCCGGCCGCAGCTCCTCAGGCGCCGCCCGCAGCCGCCAACCCGCCCGATCTCGCTGCCATTATGAACGGCATGGACAATGACACGCTTCAAAGACTTCTTGCTACTATCGACCCTCAAAGAGCCGCTGTCGCTGGCAAACCCCCCAACGCTCAGATTCAAGCTCTACTCGGTGGCCAGCGAGCACCCGCGCCTCCGGCTCAGCCTGCGTCGTACGGCGGTCAGGCTTTCCCGGCTAACGGTGCTCCCAACGGTCACCCGAACGGCCATCCGAACGGGCACATTCCTTCCGCCCCGCTGGTGGGAGACCAGGCCACCCAGAACCAGGTTGACAACATCATGGCGCAGCTGCAGAGATACCGACAATGACCGCGGATGGCGCTTCACGGAGTATGACGAAGACATGATGGAGAGGGGCTCTTGTATTTTAACTAGGCGTTGGGGTTACAATTACAGAGGCGGCGGAACGTTGCTATAGAATCAAATGTCTACCTGGCCATCGCAGCCTTAGGTATTATTCGTTACTCCCAGACTTGGCCTTCTCTCTCTTCTCGGCTCGCCTATGTGATTTCATCTTCCGCATCCCGTTTCAAGTCAGATTGGCGGTGATTGTTTCAAGCACCAATGCAGTCATGGTCTATATACAAGCAAGAACCCCTTTCCGACCCTTCAATTCTCTCAAATCCTCTCAACAACGGCCTCACAACTTCTCAGCGGGCTTATTGAGGATGGCCGTACACTCGATCTCCACATCAGTGCCGAGCGGGAGCTGGTAGACAGCGACGCACGTGCGTGCCTGGTCCAGTCAGATCATCACTTTCCCTTTCTTCTTCTTGCTCGTGCGACCTCTTGATTGGTGTAATGCGGGGAGGAGACTCACGGGCTTGGGGTCGAAGGTGAAGAACTCGTCGTAGGCCTCGTTCATGGTCGCGAAGTCGGCCATCTTGGTGATGTAGACGTTGACCTTGACGACGTTGCGGAGGCTGCTCCCGGAGGCCTCGAGGACGGCGGAGAGGTTCTTGAGGGCTTGACGCTGTTGGTTTTGTTAGTTTTGCGTCTCATTTTCAAAAGTTCGAAATCCTTTTAAAAGCTCGTGGTTTTGATATCATGTGGTTATATGCACATGTACTGAGTTGCGGCAATTCATGTGTTGGGATGATAAGCTCGATAGGGACGATAAGACGTACCGTCCTGTCCTTGACAGTCCCCTCCGCCTGCACCATGCCGGGCTTGTCGGGCAGAATACCGATGTTGCCGGAGCAGTAGACCATGCCGTTGTACTTGATGGCCTGGGAGAACTGCGGGAGCGGAGGGGGCGCGGCGGTGGTGTGGACTTTTTCTTGGGCCATTTTTGCGGTTTGTTAAGAGTGTTGGGCTGTTTTGGGGTTTGTGAGATGCGTATTGAGTTGTTTGGTTTGAGTGGGTGAGATTGAAGAGGTGGACGGTGTAAGTTGATGAAGACGACAACAGTGAGTGAGATTGAGACGGGATGATAAATCATGAGGGCTTCGGCGCGGGGTCGGAGGGTGAGTGGGGCCTTGTCGCTGTCGCCGGCGGCGGGGGCTGGGGCGATAGGCCGGGGTGAGGGCTTTGGGAGGGAAGGGCGTGGTTGATTTACTAACGGCAAGCACTTGCGTAAAATGGTATAACTTTACTATTGACACTTTGTGTTTGATTGGTAATGCGAGCGATACATTTGTAAAGCAAGGTGAAAGACGGGATCTCGCATTACAAACCCCCGAAAATATGTCTTCACAGCTCCAACCTAGCGAAAAGATAAGGATTGCTTCGCAGCTGGTTTGTTCGAGATGGTACTCCATGGCATAGACCGAACCAAACGCATAACAATGACATTGCCATGCAGTTTTCAGCAAGCTTCTCTTTCGGAATTTACTATTGACGAGTGTCTTATCGCGACAAAACAGCTCAACGTTGCCCGGACATGTTAAGGCCGAGGGAAAGCGCGCCATGTCCGCCTTTGCGGGGGCGGTTTGCCGCGGGACGGAGGGGGCGGGGCAGTTTGGCCGGCCGAAGCCGGCGTTCATCGTGCACGATTCAACGTCTTCCGCTTTTGCTTCAATTGGTGTTGAATTCCGAGATCAAAGAAAGAGAATGCATCGTTTATTTGGTATCTATTGACAAACCAAAATGGTAGTTTGCGGCTCGCGCGGTAAGCCGATACTGCTAGCCCCCTACAAGGGCGTGGCTTGCTGGTTAAGACCACGGCCTTGCCTGGAAGGAGGTTGATAACGATTAAGAACAAACATGATTTGCACTTCAAAACGAACAGAACTCCGAAACGCCTCCCGCTCAACATTTGACCAAGCCTGCCCGCACTTCTGCATCATCCTCGGCGCTCACGAACATCATACATCTTCGACTGCCAATATTTCTTCCAATTCTGTCTGCAATCGATCCCGAAAACCACAACACCAGTCCTGTTCACCGGGCCCTGGAGCTTTGTTGCCGAAGGTGCTCGACTCTTCTTATCTGAAATACGTTGGAGAATCCGGCAAGGTGTATCTGTACCCCAGATTGAAGCATGGGGGGTTTGGCGACATATTGTCCATAACTCCATGTCGCTATCGATGCACCAGAAGGCTTCAAACCCCAGCGGGCAGCTGCCGTTGTGAAGTGTTTCTAACCTGCTGCTGGCCTTCGTTGAGAGGACATCAAGGCATCGCATATGAGCAGCCAGGAAAAATCTGTCCTGTGGGAGGGTAAGACATGCCTCACAGACGAGGTTCGTCGTGGGGACTGGTCGGATCGCTTGACCAAGGCCTGCGCATACTCCAACGACATCAACACCGTTAATGATGTTTTTCCATGAGCTGGCCAAGCTCTGCGACCCTGATATGTCCACTTCCCTAAGAGGACTCCCTTGATAGGATGGATTGACCATTCCCATCAGCTCAGAAGCGAAAATCGTAGTTGATTCGGGTTTCTCTCTTGTGCTGGCCGACTCGTAGAGCGAGGTATTGAACTTGAGAAAGAGTTGGCGGAGTGTCTGTTTATCATCAGAGCCTTCAGTCCCAAGCACGATGGCATTGCCCTTGTCTTTTACAGCATCCATAACTGCCTCGTGGCCATTGTCTCGTGCTTCCGCGAATGGAATGGGATTTGGCGGCGACGGGACTCTGTGCTTGTTGCTTTCGCGAAAGTACTGGTGGCAAAGATGGAGAATCAGGCTTAGTACAGGGACTAGCCATGCCTGTTTGGTTTCCGAATCTATGATCAAAGCGACTCTAGAACGGCCATTTCTGAGCGCCTCAATGTAAGATTCTGTAGTGTTGAAGCGCTGAATGTTGGAGGTGAAAGCAAATGTCTGCATGCCCTGGAAAGCAGCATTTATCGGGCCCATAGAAGCAGCAAATTGACCTCCAAACTCGAAGCCTTTTCGATGCGCAGTCATGTGTCGCGGTTTCGTACTGCGGCTGTAGTCAAGGTCTGATGTCAGCTCTCTCGTGCCTAGGAGAACAAGCCCGGTCTGAAACCAGCCAACAAAACATGTCGGCTGCTGAAGCTGGTCAGGTTTATTGACTTTCAGCCAATCTCCTTTGGTCGATTTGAGATCATCGGGTCGTATGCACCCATGTCGAGAATCTTCAACGGACTCGAAGTGCCATTGCAGAGCTTCTCCCTCCTGAGCAACAGGAATGAGGGCTGTGTAAAACCCAAGGAGGATAACACCTCTATCAAAAGGTTGAAAGTTCTCCACGGCCGCGAGATGCACCATCATGGCAAAGGATACTTCAAGACCCTTTCCCCACTCTCTTTGAAGACGATGCCTAGCAACGATTCCACTGCGGAAGAGTTTGGTCCAGCAGCTAGACCCAGTTGCCAGCATCTCATCAGACCGCCACCTCTGAAGGTCGTCTAGTCTGTATCCAAGTATCTGGGGCTCGCTTTTGAGAAAGCTCATCGTTCTGCTGGCTGTTGACCAGAAGAAACCCTCCCTAGTGTGCGGGGATGTTTGAGTTGGTCTCATGGCTGTGCACATCCAAACCAATGCTTCAATGAATTCTCTGGTGCGTTGATAACCGTCCACTCTAATTGTTATGTGTCCCTCTGCTGCGTGCATGACACTCAATTCCTGATTTCGAAGGCCGGTCGACGCATAATTCTGTTTCATTTGGACCGATGCGGCGACTCTCGAGAAGAGGTTCGCAATGCCAAGGCTTACAAGTCGCAAAACATCAAGGCCGACATCGCCCCATCTGTTTTCCAATGAAGCGGCGCAAATAGTGCATTCAAAGTTGTCGCCATCTCCGGTGAGAACCACAAACTTTGATAGCAAATTTTCAACATAGATCGTGGGGGATGACGCAGACGGCACCTGATCCCAGGCCTCTAATTCCCTGTACACCATGGGAATCTCCCACTGCATGCGAATGTAGCCGGTCCAGCCGTTAGAGACCGGTGAACGATCTAGATCTGCTTGATCTGATAGCCTGGAAAGGATCTCCAATGCGCCAATGCGATCGGCATAAGTCTCTTCTGAGGTCAATGCCGACAAGCCCATCCCAAGGTGATGGAGGAGACGATCTGGTAAGGTCTGGCCCCAGCGCCCATCCAATACTGCGCCGTGCTCTACTAGCAAGGCTGCTATATCGAAACGCGCTTCGTCTAATGCTAGAGACAAGGGCGTAATGTCGTCTGGGTTTTGTTGTTCGACATCAACACCATAATTCAGAAGAAGCTGCACCATTTCGCGATTCTCCTCTAGAATCGCAAGCGACAGCAGAGTCCCATGTCTAGGATCCGGTATATTAGGATCCGCCCCATAATCAAGCAAGACTTTTAGAATCTCCCTCTGTCTCTTTTTCAATGCAAGAAACAGAGGGGTCCGGCCTTCGTTGTCTGCTTTGTTGGCATCCGCTTTGTGCCTGAGCAAAAGCTGCGCAATGTCTGTTTTCCCCATTTCCAAGGCTACCATCAGTGGAGTCCGACCTTTCTTGTCTGGGTAATCGACATTGGCACCTTTTTCTAAGAGCGCTGTTACGACATTTCCGTGTCCATTTTTCGTTGAATATGACAATGGAGTCCGCCCCTTGCTGTCCGGACAGTTGGCATCGGCACCACATTCGAGGAGCTCCCTCACAATGGTGCCGTGTCCCTTTTCCGTAGAATACGAAAGAGGAGTTCGGTCGGCGAGGTCTTTTGTGTTCACGTTAAAACCACGATACAATAGAGCCACCATAAGCCCGTAATGTCCGTCTTTTGCCGCGTAGAACAGAAGTCTGCGTCCGACTTCGTCGGTGTAGTCCAGATAAAAGCCCTCGCACATCGACGAAAATTTCGAGGGAATACTGAAGTTTGATTTGCTTTGCAGTGGTGCTTGAGATAGCAAAGCCTTCACCGCGTCTGTGTTTCCATTGTGAATCGCAGCGAGGAGAGGCGTTTCGTATCTCTCGCCGCCAGAAGTATTGACTTGGGTATCGTGACGGGCTGCAGTACGAATCAAAGAGGCCAGGCCCTGGTCGGCTAGTATATATAGCAAACTAGCAGCTGGCGAATAATGGTGGCTCCTTGATTTCTCGAACAAATTTTGATGTGCAATCCAGGTTTGAAGCGAGAACTCCCGCACGAAGTCATCCTGAGAGATCGAGTCCCCTGCAGCATTAGAATGATAGAGGATGTTTCTAGTGGCGTACTGCAGGAAAGGAGATCTCTTCTCCACATCCTTTCGAACATGATCTCTCGATTCAGTTGAAGCATTGAGGATAGACTGCCCGTTCAAAAGACCCGTAGTAACGCTCCAGCTTGTGTATGCTTGGCAGCATTCCTTCAGTCGCTCGTGACTTTTGCCTCTGGGATCATTTCCAATTGTGGGCCATAAGAAAGATAGGCCATTATCTTTGAGCAGAAAGCCGCGAACGCCTTCGTGGACAAACTGGACTGTGGGTTGTCGGGACTTCGTAGTCATCGCGAGTCCTTTGGAGGCACTGGTAATGAACAGATTGATCGTTTCCATCGTGATATGTTCACGATCCCACTCGCAGAGACTTTCAGGCGCTAACCCAGCGACCAGGGCAAAGTAGAGCTCTTCAGGCTTTAGCGGGGTTTTGCTGAAGAGTATCCACTGAATGCATAGCAGAAGATCGTCCATATTCTCCGAGCTCCTTGTGATAATATCGCTAAAAAGGTCGCTGAATGTCGAAGGGTTTCCGCTTAAATGCTTCCCGACTGCAAATATCCTGCCTCGCTGAAATTCTTTGTTGATTATATTGGTAGCTAGGACAACCCACAGGAAAACGCCTGATGCTTTCTCCATGATTTTGCTGACAAGCTCATCTGTCTGCTTCGCTGTTCCAGTCCTCAATTTTGATCGAGTGTATTCTTCCATGTCTGTTGTGTGGTCTGCTTGATCTTCTAGGGTGAAGCGGAGACCATATTGTGTGCTTATGTGCGGATAATGCCGACTTGAAAAGCATGCGTAGAATCTGACGTTGTTCTGTATAGCGCATTGCCCTAGATCTTCGAAAAAATCCACGATGGGTAAGATCTCTTCTTCAGCACACTCGTCGATGGCGTCGATAAAACAGATAGCTTGTTGTTGGTCGAGCTTAGAGATAGCTCTGGAAAAGAGGTCTCGAAGCAGATCGATATTCCAAGAATCCGAACTAGTCAGACTGGGGAGATCAACATCTTCAAGCACGCTCTGCAGTCCGGGTAGCCTTTCCAAAAGCTGTACCAGTAGGGATCTGTACATCCCTTCGCTTGTCCTTTCGAGAAGTTCGCCGCGAGCATTGAAGAAAAATGAAACAACTGCATCGTTTTTCGTCGCCTTTCTTCTCGCCCAATCAAAGACAAATTTCATGATCGTAGACTTTCCAGCGCCAGGCTTTCCACTAATCCACAAAACGCCGTGATGGTTGGTATATTCTCCAGGGTCCAGCCAATTAACAACGTCTGGGTGCTTTAATAGCCATTGACATGTGTTCGCATGTGCATTCTGGATGCTAAAGTGTCGATTGGCGACTTTTTTGAGTTTCAAGGACTCAAGAAGTACTTGTCGAAGCTCCAGCTGCGGTGTTCCATCTGTAAATTCATTAGCGAAGAGTAAGTTTTAAAAAGCGGACCAACACCTACAAGAAACAGGCCGGTCAAAGACTGCCGGTGGTGATGCATTGCGTCGCGCCGGAATGATGTTGAGAAGCTCCTTCGTGTAAGCCGCTGCGGTTGCAGCGGCGTACTCCTGCCATCCTTGGGTCTTATGCGTGTCCGAGTAGTCGCAGATCCCCCTGATAACCAAGCATGGAAAACTGTCCATAAGACCAGCCGCTTCCATTTCAAAGCACAGAATTTCGTGCTCTTGCGCAAAACGATCTCGAGTGTAGCCATGTTTCATGACCTGGTTCGCCGAAGCGATAACGCCGTAATGAACTTTTGGGTGGTTGTCCGGTCGAGCCCCTCTCTCGACTAGCCGCGATAGATCGCACTCATCGCAGTTGTGTCCAACATGATCATATCCGGCTTCATATAGTCTGTCCTTCCCAACTCCTTGATATGTATACGCAGTCATCGAAGGATTCCGGGTAATCATCTGTGCGAGGTAGACGGGAATCTGACTTGGCTGCGATTCATGCATCGCTCGCAGCTTTGCGACGGCGACAAGGAGTTCTTGTGGTGGCTTGTTGAGGGCTCTCGACGTTTGAATTCGGCCTTCCTGGACAGTTTTCCCGAAGTCATATTGAATCACTCCCGGTGATGTCAGCGTCGGGCAGCTGACCACAACGTCACCAAGCCGAATATCAAACTTCATAGGGACACCTCCGCCGATACCGACCATGAGCCGAATGTTGATGCACGGGAAACTCCATCGCATATTGTTAGCCAGCAAGGCTGCTTTGGTGATACCATACTGTCCCGACGGCAAGCATGCAATGACAACGTTGTGGTCGCCAATGTTTCCAAAGACATATAGGTTGCTGTCGTTCGAGCTCATGATTAGGGGCTCGTGAGTCTCGTCAAGCATGGCCGTGGCAGCAGCCATCTCGAGAGGAAGAGCCGCAACCCACGCAACGGTGTAGGCTTCAGGAGTCAGCCTTCTCCGGACTTTGGGTGTGGCATCGCTCGATGATTCGTGAGCCAGGTCTTCTAATCTAGGACGTTTTCTTGGAGGGATGTTCGGTTCATCGTCAGCGATGGCGGCGTTCCATGTTCTTTGGTTGGAGTTCTGCATCAGGATTGGAGAAAGTGAGTCGGATCTATCACCACCGTCCTGACTGTGGTGCGTCGGCATTGTTCACGAAGCCGGGGATAAGTATCCCAAATCAGGCTGTCCGTTGATTTGGCGTCTGGTGCGATGTCGTCAATGACTATGCCGAGCAAAAAGACAACCAGCTCCTGGGAAATTCCAGCGACCATTGTCGCAAAGCATGAGAGACTGGCAATGGTCGGTTCCAAGGCAGCTTCAGGCCTTGCTTGAACGATGTGAAAGTTGAAGAGCGGGGGAGACGAAAGAATAGAAGAAGTGAGGCGAAGACATTCTGGCAAGCAGGCTGTGCCGGGGTCTGGGTCGCAGTTCGTTGGTCACGCATGCAGCTGACTCCATCGAAGCTGACCAACGGCGTGTCTCCTGCGCCGCTGCGGGCTTATCCGTATTGGATGGCGGCGGAAAATGCTGGTCCCCTCTTCTACTTGGTAGTGAAAAGAGAAAGTGGCATGTCACGTAGTCGCATAACGGAGAGGTTGCGCTGCTCATTGTCTTGGCAGGCCGTCAGGCTGACTTGAAGCATTCATATTGTAATTAGTTGTTGAGTACCCGAACCCTCCGAGTGCTCATACTGTAGAACCACCAAGCCCAAGCCCGAAAGTCGAAGGCCGCCGAAAGCTCAGTGTCTGCATCCTCGGCTTACGGTCGGCTTGCTGTTCTTGGAAGCGCATGTCGCCGAACAGCTGTGGAGGGAAAATGCGTTGCCAATAGTACCACAGCGAAGCCGTTGCGATGGTGATTGGAATGGCGACGACCCAGTAAACCCAAAATTTATCGGACATCAGCCACTCACCCGAGCCTGAATCAAACTCGAAAAACGTCGTACTGAAGATAGCAGAAACGAATGTGGCGGGCAGGAATAGCAGTGTCAAAAAAGCGACCGTCTTCATGGCCTCGCTGTCTCTCTGAGTGGCGCGGCCAATATCGACAGACATGCCCGCGTCGAATTGAGCGACCATGTTGAATGCCAGAGCGATTTCGTTCAGCAAGCGTGCCTTGTTCGAGGCAGAGCGGTCCTGCAGGCTGCCGAGCATCCCCTCAAAGAACCGCAGGCGTCCCTCGGTGTGGTTCCAAGCCTTCTTCCAGGCAACCACATCAGGCTGCGCCCCGCCCGAGTATGCCTCGAAGGCTTTGTGCTGCTCCAAAATCTGCTTCGCGGTCTTGACCGCCACATCCAGGGTTTCAGACACATGTATCGCATGTCTGGCCGTATCGTGCAAATAGCGAAATTCTGGCGCCGGTTTTGGCTTCAGCGGCCCGTCCCTCTCCTTCTCCGTGCTCCTTACAGTGTCGCGCACCGACCACACAGCTGCATCCTGCAACGTGACAATCTTCTCCAGAAGGCGAATGTAAATCCAGTATGGACTGATGTAGTTGTGCTCATCTGGGACCGCGAACAGGGGATCCTGTTTGGGATCCAGTTCGTCATCCGGTACTCGTTCGAGGCAGCTCGTGGAGGGCGGGCGAAGATCGAAAATGACGAGGATTGTTTTCTGAGTCTTTGCGATCCACCTCGTCAAGATGTTCAGCTTGAACCATTCGTACCCGGTGTGTGGGTTGTTCGTCAGTTTGACCTGAAATCGGGCCCATGAATCTTCCTCAGGTCAGTTCTTGCTCATCCGAAAAGCTCCATGTAACTCACTCAACCCAGAAATGTTTCCTTTCTCATCCAGAGTGGTATCCTGGCCGAAGAAGCCGTTGGCACCTTTGCTGTACCCTTTCCACCACAAGTCAGGCACCTCGTAGGTGATAGAAAATTGCTCGCGACACCTTGGGCATTGGCGGATTCTGAGGGCTTTTGCGTTGCTGAGTGAGTGTCAGTGACTGGTCACTCTTGTTGAGATCGTTGAACCTACACAATGCACACATCATAGTCGATGGAAGGCAGCACGGAACCATCCCCATGCGTCGCTGCTCGACTCGCTTCTACCCATCCTTTCCCAGTTTCTAGCAGTGTTAGTACGTCCTTTTGACAAGTTTGGCTGAGTGCGTACCTTTCTTCCAGCAGAGGAACTTCGGTTCAGGACACTGGGTGCAAGGCTGCTTCTCGTCCATGTCAAAATTCTGTCGCCTTTCAAGGAGCTCCTCTGGATTTTGCAACAACGATGAAATTGCGGGAAACAGCCGGAATAAAAAGCAAATGGCCATGTTCAAGATCAGGCTTCAAGTGAGGAGAAGCTCCACCTGGATTTCTGCACAACGCACTGCAGCTGACGGTGGACCTTAGGACCAATCATTTGTCGTAAGAAGGCGATGTTGCAGCATGACGCCCACCGAGTCTTTTGCCCGATAGTTGCGCATTTCGCCCTCGAATAAAAGGTGATGCTCGAATGGTTCGCATCATGATCGTCGATTCGTCTGTCGATTTTTGTTTTACTGACCTTGGGCCAGACTCGGTTGCTCTGCAAGGAGAGTAGAATTGGAGAGACGAAATTGCGAAGAGGGCAACCCGATGGATCAAATAGAACTTCGGCCGGCTGAGAGTGAATCAAGATGCAAATCTCAATCAAATCTGCAGGTGGCAGATGCAGAATTAAAGACAGAGATGTCTCCAGAGAAGAAATAAAGTGGAAGATGACGCTTGGTCGGTGTCCGGGGCAGGGACCTCCCACCGGTTCTCACGGGAGAATTGGGGCAGCCCCCACGACGAAACGGGGTCAATGGGGGGGATAGCTCAGGGGTAGATTCCCTAGCCACGATGATTATGACCAATCAGAGAGGCCCTTTTTCAAGCAACCAAGCTTGTGCCGCCTGGACCCTGAGCGAAGATGCCAGCTGGAAGGAGCTCTGAGTGTGTGATCCTCGTATCCCCGCGGGTTTGGAGACGTGGAATGTGAACTTTCGCAACTCCAATTTCTCTGATTAACAATCCGCTTCGGTCCGAGCTTGCGGATAGCCTCCATTCTTTTAAAGAACCAATTTCCATCCATGTCGCTCATGTGGTTTTGATATCCAATCCCGGCTTGATCTCCTCTTCCTCCTTATCCATCTTCTCCATTGTCATCCGTGAGATCCGTCGAGATCGACCATCATGGGTTGGCCTTACAAATTTCTGGATCTCTCCCGCGAGGAGGTCCAGATCCGGAGAGAAACCTTGGATCGATACGGCAGCTATGCACAGTTCTCCGCCTTGACGCCGATAATTCTGGCATTGCTCATTCGTTTCTTCGGATATCTCAGGCAGCGTTGGCAAGCAAGCGCCGCCTATGACGCTGTTCCGGATTCACCAGACCTGAAGGCTAGGAGGCAAAGCTGGGTTGGCAACTTCGATACGAATGTAAGGAAAGTGAAGTGGTGGCTGGGTGACGATGTCTACTTCATGGGACAGCATTGGGGTCAGAAGGACCAATGGGTCTTTGGCGTGGCTTGGTTTGCATGGATGCTTGTCCTCTCCATTTTGGAAACAGGCGAAGGTAAGTGCCCATTCCCTCATCGAGAGCATCACAAACATCCCAAAAACCTGCAATAGTCTCAGTGGCATTGGATGGAGACCATGCTCATTGAGATTTTGGTCTTCGCGGAATGTCAATTAGCACTCTCTGACACCTCCCAGACTACCTCCACCTCACGAAACGCTTCGGCATCATCGCCGCGTCGCAGGTTCCTTTCCAATATCTGCTGGCCTTGAAGAGCTTCAGCCCCATCGCCAAAGTCTTCCGCACCTCCCACGAGGAACTCAACAAATGGCATCGCGTCCTATCCCGTGTGACGTTGTCGCTGCTCGTCCTCCACGCCATCTTCTACATGAACTTCTTCGTCGAAAAGGGCATCGTCCTGAAGCGCCTCTTCGCCCCCGTCGTCTTCCTTGGTGTCGTCGCCTTCGCAACCATGAACATGATGACTTCAACAGCAGCTGCCGCCGTTCGGAAGTACTCGTACCGCGTATTCTTCATCACCCACCTCATCGGCGCCTTTGCCATCCCGCCGCTGGTCTTCTTCCATGCCAGGTCATCTCGGCTATTCATGGCCAAGGCCATCATCGTCTTCCTCATCGATCTCGTCGTACGCCGTCTTCGCACCGTCATGGCCTTTTCGAAGATGGAGACCATTCCCGGGACGAATCTCGTCAAGATTCGCGCCTCGATTCCTCAGTTCAAGGTCAATGCTTTCCGAAGCCGGCCCGGATCTCACATCTACCTCAGCATCCCCGCGGCCGCACGACCCGGCGGCGGCAAGTCTTCAGATGCATTGCTCTACGAATTCCTCTTCAACCCCTTTACCGTGGCTTCCGTAGATGAAGAGACGGGCGATCTCACCCTTGTCGCTCGACAGCTCGACGGCCCGTTGACGCGGCACCTTGGTCATTTCGCTAACGCGGGCGGAAGCTTGGACGACGGGAAGATCCCGCTCTGCATCGAGGGCCCGTACGGCGCTGCATCCATCCACTTCGACAAACTCATCAGCACGACCGTCGACCGCGTCCTGTTGGTGGCTGGCGGCGTCGGAGCAACCTTCACCGTACCCATCTACCAGGCCATCATCCAGGACAACCCGAGCGCCAAGGTCGAGATGGTCTGGTCCGTCCGCGGAGCCGGCGACGCGACATGGGCCATGGCGACGGACAAATCCCCCAAGAGCCTCCTCGAAGACGGCAACGTCCATATCTTCCTGACCGGCGACTCCCTCACCTCCGCCAACACGGGGCCCATGGCCGGCATGCCCGCCGAGACCTCCTCGGAAGGCGAGATGGAGATGAACCCCATGTACCGCGACCGCAGGCGGAACCTCTTCACCAGCGACCACAACCGCAAGCGGCCCAACCTGCGGACCATCGTCGACGACGTCTTCAGGCAGGGCGCCGAGGAGAGGGTGGCCGTGCTCGTTTGCGGGCCCGCGGAGATGGGCAGGGAGATGCGGGAGTACGTCGGGGCGTGGGTCAAGAGGGGCCGGGAGGTGGTGTGGCACAACGAGGCATTTGGGTGGTGAGCTGCATGTTTGTGTGCTTGTTTTTTTTTGCGGGCTAATCGAGACTTGGGAGAGTCTCACATACATTAAACACGGGAACCTGGGATGATGATCGCTGGCGTATGCATAATATTTGGCTTGGTCTATTTAGATATAAAAGCAACACTTTGCCGTTCTTCGAATTTTCTCTGTAATACCAACGCTTTTTGTGTAGCTCTGAACTCGAGCAAACATGGTCATCACACAAACTTGCTCGGTAGGAGAAGCCTGGCAATTTTTCTCTATGACGAAACATACGCTACTAGGATGAAGGCCGTCCCGAACGCCAAAAATCGTAACTCAATGCTCATCATCCATCGTATCTCACAATCTCCCTTCTCACGCGGGGCATGCCCTAGTCAGCCCGCTTCTTGGGGTCGCCGATGTCCCCAGAGTCAACGTCCTTGCCCTTGACCCCGCCAATATCGCCATCGTCGTCCTCATCCCACTCGTCCACCTGGTTCTCGTCCCAATTATCCACCTCTTGCTCGAGCGTCCGTCCAGCAGCCGTATCACCGCCGTCTCTCGCGCCGCTCGACTCGATCACGCCCGTCTCGTGGCCCTCGCCCAGCTCGACGTCCTCCTCGTCTTCCCCCGGAACGGGCGCGTACGTCTTGGTGCGGCGCTTGCGTTCCAGCATGCGCTTGTGGTACCACGAGCACAGCCCCAGGCTCGCGAGGGAGCCGACGACGTTGGCGACGATGTCGTAGAAGTCGAACTCGCGGCCGTTGGGGAGGAAGCCCTGGAGGAACTCGGAGCCGACGCCGAGGACGAAGGTGCAGACGGTCAGGGTGAGGTTGAGGGTGCGGCGGCGGTTCGTGTCGAGGATCCAGTAGAAGACGAGGGTGAGGAGGAAGAAGGTCGCGAAGTGGAGGACCTTGTCGTTTACGTACTGGCCCAGCTGGAGGGAGGTCAGGCCTGCGTAGCCTGCGACGAGGAGGAGGGCGAAAAAGACGCCTGGAGGGTGGGAGGGAATGTTAGCTAAGAGTAACGTGGGTTGGACGTGGACATGGAGCTTGGGTTCGGATCTGCGAGATGGACGGGGGATCCAGATGTAGGGCTGGATCCAGGTCCAGATCCAGATCCAGGTCCGTCCCAAATTGCCAGGCCCAGTGTGAAGCTTTTGACGCACCTGCAAAGGGCAAGCGTATCCGCATTTCGAAGGGTCCTGCGGCTCTTGCAGGGTGTGGTTTGATTGGATCGGTAGTTGAGGTATATGTAGCTCGGTTCGGAGGGTCTCGTCGTCGATGTGCGTAATGCGTGGGTTGACTCGGTTAATGGGGTAGCAGTAGCTTAGCTACAAGGTGTCATGATGGGACGGAGGGTCGAAGATGCTGTGATGGGAAGAAGGGCAAAGCAGTCGTAATGGGGTTCGTCACAGACAAACGAGGGTGTGAGGTGTTGGTGTCCAGCTGGCCGGAGCTTCCAGACGGCTGGGACCTGCTGGAGTCGACGGGACGGTGACTGGATCGGGAGGGAGAGCTTTCTGGTGCCGAAGAACTCAGCCCACTGACGACACAAGATGCCACTGGATGGACCACAATGGAAGCTTGTGGCGGGCGGGACCTGCTGGGCGCCCTGGAGGGCGGCGAGGGAACGAGGACAGGGGTTCGCCCCCGACGGGAGGTTTTTTTCGGGGTGTGTGTCGGCAAGTCGGGTTGGGTCTAGTTGCTGTGGCCCGGGCGGGTTATCCCGTGGGCCGTGGAGGACATGGAGAGAGAGGCGCGAGTCGCGATATTTAGAGGAGTGGACGCGTGTTGACTTTGAAGACGTGGAGGATGATGATGGTCAATGAGGGAGCGGATTGAAGGTGTCGCATCAGTGGTGATGGGATGCCGTTGTGGTCGCTGAAGAACACTGAACATGCACCCACTATTTTTCAGTACACATCTCCAATCCAGCACAGCATAAGAGTGCCTTCCCGTAATACAAACTCTACTTTTGCCGCCTCATTATCTCACCTGCGTGGCTCGTTGCGGACAGCGACTGGCTGGCTGGGATCATCACGTGACGCAATCATACGCGATCCGATCGCTGGGGATCCAAGGGGGGTCAAGGTGCACCGTGCTGGTGGCCTGGTTGTCTCGCGCCGTCGTCGGCATTGGAGGTTCCTGTACCTGCAGCCGGTGACCGCGACACCGATATTGACCCCAGTGCACTTCTTTTCTGGGTCCGAAAAGTAGATATTCAAATCAAATGGTTCTCAAATAACACTGGGCATTATTTTTGAATTGATGCGACAGTGCTGGTGGTGACTTTGAGCGTACCGCGGTTGGCCGGCTCAAGTCGCCAGTACTGCTCGTAGCGGCCGGCTCGCCGTGTTCAGTGTCCAGGCAAGGGAAAAGTTCCATCGCGTACACTTGGTACGAGCCTCTCCAAATCCTCAACCTCACCTCTTGGAACCACGCCTAAACCCCCCTATTCCAATCCATCAATACACAACAACCGCGTCTCGCCACAACCTCAGATCCCGCCGGCCATCTCTACCGATGTCGCTCCATCTACTGATGCGATCGTAACACCCCTTTGCCGCCCGGACTCGGTCCCTGACGAGCGCATTTTGTTGCGCATGGCGACGATCCGCCCGCTTGTCGCCATCATCAATCCGGGCTCAAAATGTCCCTCCCCAACGGCCAACACGCATGGCAACCGCCCTCACTCCATCATCAGACTTCCAGCCGTCTGTTCCATCAACTTGACGATGGTTCTGCGCGAAATGGAACCCCCGTCGACCACTCCATGGCTTTGATGCCTGAGGCACAACCCGATATTGAAGATGACCGACGCCGCGCCTTGTTCAAGGATCTCTATCATCAGCGCGAGGCAAAGATCTCGCTGCTCTTTGCTGATGACGGCTCCTACAATTACCCAAACATCGATGCCCTCCGCCGCCCCATCGCCCCCTCCCCCTCCATCTTACCCCCTGCCACAGACCATACGCCGATCCAGGAGCCTCCATTAAAGAAGGCCAAGCGGGTCATCGACGAAGACGACTACGGCGATGACGATGACGAAGAAGATGAAGACGCGACTTCCGACGACGCGAACAAGCACAAGTCCGGAGCCGCGGCCGCCGGCGCCGGCTCGCTGCTCTCCCCCTCAAAGTCCGGCAGTTCGCCCGTGCACTCCGTCAGTTCCCCCGGCAAGCAGCTCGATAGACTCAAGCAAGCCGACGCCTCCTCCCAAGACTCCTCGACAAAGGCGAGCGAAGATGCGCGCAAGCAGTTGCAAGAGGCGCGCAACGCGACCGAGGAGGCGGCGAGACGGAGTTTCCACACCATATTTCACACCCTCGAGAACGACCGGACTGCTATGCTGGAGCAGCAGCAGCTGGAAGAGTCCGAAAAGCAGCTGCAGGCGGAGATGGAACATAACAATAACCACGCTACCGCCAACGGCGGCCAGGCCGAAAACCACGGCTCCCTCAGCAGCGCCAACCTCGGCGCGTCAAGTCTGACACTCAAGCATCTGATTGCAAGGATAGACATGAAACGCGACCAAGTTCGCGCGTCGGACGCGGAGCTGCGATCGTTGATGAACGAAGTACGAAAGAACCGAAGTAAATGGGCCAGCGAGGAGAACGTCAACCAGGAAGAGTTGTACGAGGCCCTCGAGAAAGTCCTGACGGAGCTGAAGGCACATACGGAATACTCAACACCCTTCCTGCAGAGGGTGAACAAGCGCGATGCGCCCGATTACTACATACGTAAGTCGTCTCCAGGCAGACGGATTCGCTCGTGATTGGCTAATGACCCCGGCTGCGCAGTCATCAAACAGCCTATGGACCTCGGGACCATGACCAAGAAGCTCAAGTCTCTCACCTACAAGTCCAAGGCCGATTTCGTCACCGACCTCAACCTAATATGGGACAACTGCCTAAGATACAACCAGGACATGGCCCACCCCCTCCGGCGCATGGCCAATGGGATGAGGAAGGAGGCAGAAAAGCTTATCCCCCTCATCCCGGACCTCACCATCAGGCCACGGGCAGAAGTCGAGGCTGAAGAGCGGCGTAAACAGAATGGCGGCGAGGAGGACGGCGGTGACGACTCGGACGACGAGCCGATAATGTCATCTCGCGGTCGTACCGCAGGCACAAAGGGCAGCAAGTCGAGGAAACAACCGACTGACCAGAAGGAAGGCACCCCGAGCGTCGATCAAAAGCCGTTGCTCCAACTCAACGGCCTGCTTGCCAAGGGACGGGAAGGGTCCGAGGCTGTCGATGGCAGTGGTTTCGGGACGCCGATAGCGGGGTCAGCTACCCCTGGTGGTGTGAACGGTCATTCCGGGATCGGGAGCAACGCTGATGCCATGGACATCGACGGGCCGACATTGAACGGCATGGCTCTTGGTCAGGCACTCAACGACGCGGCAGAACAGGCTTTCGAGGACGAGGAGTACAAGATCTGGAAGCAAATCACCAAGAAAGATCGTGCGCTCATCGCCAAAGAGAGGGATACTCTGTTCAAGGACAACAAGCTCAACGTCGATGCGCCAGCTCTCCTTCGGACCAAGGCGGGGATTCGATGGTATCTGAGGAACCAGAAAGAGGCCGAGTCCCTCGGTGTCATCGGCCACTCTGCTGACTCTTCAGCCATGGCCGCAAAGGAAGCAGCGAAGCCTGCCGAGACACTGGCGGAGGGCATGGAGGGCGAAGAAGAGAAGGTCGTACCTCCGTACTACGAGCCTCTGACCGTCATTCCCGATATTCAACCCAAACTACAGTGGATCGAGGACGGCGAGGGTCACGTCATCAACCAACACGAGGAATACCTTCGACTCATCCCTGAAGGGCACTTCGTCGCACCGAAGAGCAAGTTGACGAGCAAGATCGACGCCAACATTCGTCAAATCCAGGAAACAAGGAAGTTATCGAGCAAGATCGGCGTGATTAAGCAGATGCAGATCCAGACTCAGGTTTGTGCTGAAGTTGCAGCTAAGCGTGAAATAATCTAACAATTTTCTAGCTATACAACAACCAGTTTCCGAAGTCGAACTACGAGGCATTCGTAGAGCAAGACGCCGAGCCCTCCTTCATTGCAGACGACGGGCCCGTCATTGCCCCAGAGACTTGCCAAAGCGCACTGCAGCGTTCCGTGGCCAAGATTCTCTACCACACTGGCTTCGAAGAACTCCAGCCGTCTGCTATTGACACATTGACCAGCATCGCATCTGACTACTTCGAGAAGCTCATTCACACATTCAATGTGTACAGAGAAGCTGAGAAGAAGGAGACTGTCGGCGTCGCTGCCCAAAGCTCCCGGTTCCAGCCTCGGTTCACTCCCGAAGAGGTCATTCTGCACACGCTCGACGAGAATGGCTCCGACTTGTTCAGTCTCGAATCGTACGCCAAGGACGAGGTCGATAGGCTCAGCTCGAAGCTCGGCGGTATACAGGAGCGCATGAAGCTGCATCTTACTGAGCTTCTTCGCCCTGCACTCACCCAAGAAGCCGGCCAAGACGGCGTTGGTGCGTTCAAGGATGGCAGCGACCAGTTCGTTAGTGGCGACTTCGCAGAGGACCTTGGCGAAGATTTCTTCGGGTTCAAGGCACTCGGTCTGGACAAGGAAATGGGTCTTGATATGCTCTCGGTTCCTCTTCACTTGCTCCAGTCTCGCGTACGCAACCAGTACCAGATGCAGACCCAGACGGCCGGCGTCGAGGTCACAGATCTCTTCGACTCGTTACCGCCCGTGGACCCTGTCACGACGGACAACATTCATGGCCAGATCGGCCTGGTCAAGAACTTCTTCCTTGCCAAGCTGCACGCTAACGGCGACACTCCGCTGGTCGAAGACGAAGAGCTGCCTGTCAAACAGAGAAGGCCCCGCCCACGTCTCGGCGCATCCGGAAAGATCGTCTCCCCGCAGAAGAGACCTCCCAAAGAACAAATCGCCCTCGCCAAGAAGAAGAAGAAGATGGAATTGGCGGCTCAGTCTCAAGAAAAGCAGGGTGTCAACGCATCTCCGGAAAAGCCTGGCAATACCACGCCGGCGAAGAAGGCCAAGAATGTCAACATCAACGGTGCAGGCCCCAACCCGACCGCGATCTCCCTTCCTCCCGGGATGGAGCGGAACGAGAGCGTGCAGAGCCAGGGCAATGCCAGTCAGACCGACAAGGATGAGGGCATGGGCATGATGAGCCCCGAGAGCATTGAGAGGTGAAGCTGATGGCATGTCCGCACCTCTCCGTACATATACGCACCTTCGCACATACAATTCTGGGCCGGCTGGCGGCGATGCCACAAATATCTCCATCACTTATGGTATTCGTGTATCTTCCTGCCCCCTCCAGAACGTTGTATCAGAGCCCTTGGGCTTTTTTCTATCTTATTACCCCCCATCACCCTCTGTGCGTCCAAGTGCAAGGTCGTCTGTTACCATACAACTTTTTTCAATATACGTTTTCGCCCTTTTTTACATCCCTCGGCGTTAGGGTTGGATCATCATTTGGTCGTATGGAAAGGGAGACATAATGCTGCGCGCAGAAACAAACTACACACGGCATGTTTACTGCTAAAGATATTGGGATACCCAAAAGGCCAACGACTGGCGGTTTTCAGGGATTCTCGGGCCTTCACGACGAAAGGGGTCCGAGACTATGTTTTTACTGGAGGCGGATGGTTATCGAGACGCGGCAAATTTGAATTTCGTTCCTTTACAGTCTCGTCCTGCATCGTGTGCCTGATCGTCGGTCCCTCGGTGTGCTGCGGCGCGGACTACCCATGCCCTGGGCCGATGATACTGGACACCACCACCAAATCTGTCTCTTTTTTTCCTTCCATCGACATTATAGTGCACACACGCCCCCGCCCTCAGTATGAATCCGGCGAGATGGGTGATCAGGGGAGGAAATATTCTGGTTTTTATCATTATTTGCGCAACACAACAAGAAAGACACACGGGACTCTCGGGACAGGGGGGGGTTTGGGAACTGATGGACTATCGGGAAACGGCAACCCCTCTTATGGCAAAGCATGGTTTGTGTGTTTTTTTTCTCTCTTACAGTGGCTACTTCTTTCTCTTTTCTATCACACTTCCGAGGTTTCGTTTATGTCCTAAAATGCTTTGCTTCTGAGGAAGGAAGGAAGGGGCATGCCCCTTTTTTTTGGTTATTTGTGGATGATGTGATGTTTGTTGCTGTTGGTAAAGCTGATAGATGGGGAGGAATGAGGTGGCTTCTTCTTTTGCGTGAGATGTTGTAGGGTGTTTTTTGAGAGTAGGTGAATTGAGATGAGTTATATGAGGTTGTGGTGCTGTGATGTGATGTGTGTTTGGTGTGAGGACCTGTGTGAGATGGGGTGGTAGGCAGCAGCGGGGGGGTGATGGAGAGGTGAGAAGATTTGTTGACGATACGACACCATCGACGGCGTACGCGTATACGACACGCTCGACGACACGCTCACTGACGACATAACACGAAAGAAAACAAGCCAACTCACTGAAGATGCGTCTCCAGTCCACTTGGACCTAGCATCCCTTCCAAAGAGGGGAAGTTCTCAGGCAACACCACAGGGCGGTTAGGAATCCGACTTTGTTGCCCAAAAAGTGTTTTTCTTTTCTTGGTCAATTGTATTGTTCACTTTATATTGCGGTCTTGGTGAAGGTTGTCATCCATGTGACGGTGAGATACTTTCACAAAACTACTACGTACCCTAATCCTCTTGCGCTCCTCTGGTGCCCCGTCTTGGCCCTGAATAACGTCTTCGCGGGGTGTGCGTGATAGGATCTTCCATTGCCCACACCAAGCTCACAACAACCGGGGAAAACAAACTTCAGGCACAAGGGTTCAGGACCCTACGAAGGGAAAATCCGTTCCTGATGCCTTGAAGAAACCACGAAATTACCTATAAAATATCAAGCCGCTCACTTCCCGGTCCCCAAGGGACTCATCTTCAGCCTCTACTCCTACGACCAACCACCCCTTTGCCCCCTCTCATCCTTCAAAAGTTCCCGGGACACGGCCGACCATGCTGTCTATGCATGACACCAGATCGATCCTTTCTCAATCACCACAGCCACCTTGATCGTTTCCCTTCCAGTATATAACAGAGACCAAACCCCCCTTGTTTCCCGGTTTCCTTCTTCTCTCCTTCTCTCACGAGATCCGTACTCTTCTCACATTCTCGACATATCCAAACAATCAACCCACTTTCCTCCCATCCGCCGCCTCACAAACAAACCACCACCCATCTCCGGCTCCTCCTCAAACAATCTACAAAATGCCCCCCGCCAACCTGTATGCCAGCGCAGACTCCTTCGTGGCCCTCGGCGAAGACCGGTGCCAACTCATCTGCCTGGTCGCCAAACTCTACAAATTCATCGACTACGACGGCAAAGCCTACGCCCTCGCCAAGGCCCACCTCACCGCCAGCTACGGCCGCGCCTTCGACTCCATCGTCGACGTCCACATCAAGCCCCCCAACAGCGCCTGGCGCCAGATGGGCCCCCGCCTGCGCCACGCCCTCCTCGCCGACTCGAGGCAGTTCCGCAACGCCCTGAGGCTGCGCGAGCTCGAGCTCACCGAGTACGCCGGCGTCGTCGTCTTCTTCGACAAGTTCAAACGCCTGGTCCGCGAGCTCATGCCCGAGATGCGGTACAGGACCTCCAAGCACGTCCGCAGGACCATGATGAACGAGGACGACGCCTACTGGCGCAAGCGCTTCAAGCAACTCAGTAACGAACACACAACGCGGACGTCGCCAAAGCCGAGAACGATGGCTACATCCAGGGCGAGAAGAGTATGACCACCGAAGGCTTCTCAGAGTTCGCATAGCAACCTTCCACCAAACCGTTAACTCCGCCTCACAAACAAAGTGGCAGTCGACCTACAAGAAAAAAACCAACAACCAAGAACCAAATCAGGTTCCGGGCATGGTGTTGAAGGACATACATCAGACTTTGCTAAAAGACTTGCTCTTAATCAGGGCCAAGTTGTCACATAGTTGAGACCAAACTCAATTCCGTAGTAAAACTCATCTTCTATGGCGGCCTACTTTCCCAGTCCTTTGCCACCGTCGCCCTGCTGAATGCCGTCTTGTTCGGAATCACGGCAACAAGGTCCTCCTCGTCAAGATCCCCGCGGTAAGTGGACCTTCGAACTACCTGGATCATACTCTTGCTCAACTTGGTATTTGAGGGATCGACTCGTCCTTGGTCATCCATTCGGGAAGCGAGTTCACCAAAAACCGCCCCATGGCCTCTCCATCGCTTTGCCGACTGAAGTACTCCAGGAACCTCATGAAGTCTTCAGTGTACCCCTCCGTGAGCATGAGATACTTCATGGCTATGCCAATGGGAAACGGCGCGGCATGCATCCCGAAGGTGCCCGCTTCTGGCTGGAAGAAGACTTCAACGGTATCTGCTATCTTCATGCAGTACCGGCGCGGATCTGTTCTTTCTGATAACTCCACCGCATCGGCCCCGAGAATCTCCAAAGGTGCTAGGAGAGTTGTGTGGAGTGAGCTGTAGACAAAGATACAGGCGGTCCAGAAGTATGTCATGACGTGGGCGACTGCAAGCTCATCAGCCGTGGGGTTCTCGTAATGACGCTCGTGAAGGGCGTCAAGGGTCTTCTGGGGAGGACTGAGGTTCTCAAGCCACCAAACTATCTCCTTGTCCAGACGTCGGTAGGTTCTTAGAAAGCGACGGCTCATGTTGGAGGTCATCGCTTGTTGCAGAAGGTCGAGGTCCTGAAGGAGCGCAGGCACGTCTGTCAGGATATCAAGCATGACGTCCTTGGGAGTCTTGGGTATCTTCGACCACGGGATAGTCTTCCACCTCAAGTCGCTCAGGAAACATCTCTTCCTACTCATGCACCCGGCTATGGCCTGCGAAGGTTAGATATCGCCAAACTTGAAAAATGGACTTTCTCAGACTTACGAGGTGCATCCTTCCTTCCGCGAAGAGCCAATGCGCGTCACCGTCGGTGTAAGCTTCCGGGCCTCTTTGCTGGATGAGAGCCAATTCGCCGACGTTGTGGCCATGCCAACTCTTGGCCTGAGAGCCTTCAACCTGGCTTTCGTCTTGAACTCCATAGAGAAGCTTACAACAACTGTTGTTAGACACAATGTAAGGAATGAGCTTGCCAAAATTCTCACCTCAAATAACCCAAGGCCACGCGACGCAACCACCACGGCGTCAGAGCTCCACCTCTTGGGGTTCCGAAGACTGACATTCACCTCCCTCAAGGCCTTGACGTACGTCTGAAATCCATCCGCCATGAGACTCGGCCGGTTCTCTTTCCTCCCGAGAGTACTCAGGCACATGGCAAGCAGCGTTCGTCGCAGCGCGGCGTCATGTCGGTAGAGGTCTCTCGCCGAGGTGGTCCAGCTCGAGATCGGGTACTTGGATGAGCAGTCCGCGGAGGTAGGGCCGCAAGGAAACCAGATGTCCCAGAAGATGCTCAGATACTTGTCTTCGTAGGCTGATCGGGCCAGTGTTTGCGGAAGCACGATGTCGGTGGAGGGGAGCGAAGACTTGGCGGACGATCCCTTGCTTGAAGTCGGGGCGGTCACGTTGATGAATACTTGCTGTCGGTCGTACTCGCAGGAGTTGTTTGTTCTTTTGCAGTTTTCGCAAATCGGTTGCCCAAAGTCGCACTTGATGAGACATCGTTAGCTGCTGGGTTTGCGGGACTGTCAGTTGATGCCGGCCGCCTCATACTTACGCCCTTCTTCCGTCGCCGACATGTTTTACAGCCCTTTGACCTGCCAGCTACCCCGACCATATTGATAACAAAAGGAGTCGACCAATTTCTTGGAATGTACTGGATATTGATGACGCGTCCCGGCGCAAAATAGGCCTCTTAGAGAAGTAGGATTTCAAACATTAAGGAAGCGGAAACCAAGAAGGCTACCTCGAGGGGGGAAACATGCCGCGGGCGGCTGAGTCTTTATGTCTTCCGCCCGAACAAGTCCATTCTGCGCGCCAATCAATCGAAGGGTTCACATGCAGCCCTACGGCGAGACAGTCAATATCCAGGGCAGATGCGGGGGAAATCCAGCATCGCCGCCAGGGTCGAAGTTGGGAATTGGGGAAAGCGAGATGCGCCCGGCGAGGACCAGTGACGAGAAGACTAAGACAGCTCATGATCACCGCCAATCAGATGGTTGTGATATTTGCCTCTATGCCCGAAAGGGATCATTTTGCGCCGTCGCTAAATCCCCCTGTCTTTCTGGCATGTTGGCCAAGCTTCCTGTGTCACATTGCTTTTGGTCGCTCTTGGGGATTTGCGCAGAGACATATTCGATGCTTCGTGGGTCTGGTCTGGAGTCGATTCAACCTGATTCTGGCAATGTGTGGGCATCAGGTAGCATGTGCTCATCAGGCTCGAGGCTATATAAGGATCGAAGGCTTCTCGCATTCTTCACATGAATAGAATACGACTTCAATTTATTATCTTTGCTTTTCAACTTCGGAAGGTTTTACCGGTGCAGAGTCTGTGACTTACAACACACTGCCCGTGGCATCTTCTGAATTGACAACACTCCACGATGACCAAGTCAGAGCAGACAGTTCCCAAATCATCAGCTGGAAAGATGACCAAGCTGCACGAATATCTCGGTTTCAAGAAGAGGTATAACTTCATTCTCTTCGTCAACTTCGCCGGCGCCCTGATGGGCTTCACGCTGGCGCGTCTCATGTATCTCAACTTCGACAAGATCCTGTGCGGCCCAGGATTCAGCACCACCCAGCGCGCCCTGCCCGGCGAGTGCTACTACTACCGCAACTTCACCCGGGATCGGATCGGAATCGTCATGCACCTCGCATGCATCCTGCCCGCCTCGTTCCTGGTGTGCTGGCAGTTCGTTCCCATAATCCGTCGCAGGTGGA
This sequence comes from Colletotrichum karsti, assembly GCF_011947395.1. NCBI lineage: Eukaryota > Fungi > Ascomycota > Sordariomycetes > Glomerellales > Glomerellaceae > Colletotrichum > Colletotrichum karsti. The sequence goes on from NW_024065931.1 coordinate 420,704, forward strand.
TTCTCTTCCACCGCATCAACGGCTACGTCGTTCTGTTACTCTCGATACCCGGGACGATCGGTGCGCTGTTGATCGCGAGGCATGCTGTCGGTGGAGGCTTGGATGTTCAAGCCTCCGTCGGGCTGCTCTGCTTTGCGTTTCTGGGGTCGCTGTTCACCTCGTTCGTCCAGATCAAGAGGTTGCAGATCGAGCAGCATCGTGCCTGGATGTTGAGGGCTTGGTTCTACGTGAGCATCTCCTCCTATCCAAGTGAGTGTTGACTTGCTGACATCTTTGGGTTTCAGGCCGGCGCCATCATCACCATGAGGCCGATTCTCCTCCTCGGCGCTCTCATCATCAGCAAGAACGGCGGATACTTTGTCTCGCTTCCATGCGCCGTGATTGAGCACATGCTGGGCAACGCCAATGCAGCCAATGCCACCTCAGTCTTTTTCGAGGCCTGCACGCCTTACACGACAGGGGAGAACCCGGACCAACAAGTCTCAGTCGAGGCGAACTTCCTCGATAGATCGACACCGGCCGGGCCTGCCGCGTCTTTGCATGCCAGCTTCGGGATGGCTGGGTTTGTGGCGGGTGCCATCCACGCGATTGGCGTCGAGGTATACGTAAGTCTCCGGTGACAGGTTGGGTTGTCCTGAACTGACTCTCCTAGCTGCGGCTCACCCCGAGAGAGGCAGAACGGCTTCGACATATCTCTTACCAGAGGCAAATGGAAGCTGGGATGCGAAATCCTGGTAGTTCTGGATTTACAAGCGATGTAATTGGAGACGCGGAGAAATGGGAGCCCAAAGTCCAGGAACAGCAGAACGAGGATAAGACGTCGAGCTCACAGGATGGCAAAGCTTCCGACCAAAGATTGGATGGCTCAATCATTTCTAAGAACCAGTTATAGTAAATTCGACAAGTATGCAGAGTATTAATATTGTTCTCAAGAGAGACATCTCGGGCCCTTTCTGATGTGGATGAAAACAATGATGCCTATGTCTATGGGAGCCGAATCGCGCGCTGGCTCAAAAACAGCCAGCCAGAGCTATGTTTGGAACTTACGCACTAGTGCAGACCAACGCATCAGCCCACAAGTTCGTACATCCGGTGTTGATAGCAGTATTCCAACGCCGGAAATTGGCCACCGTGATACCGTTCTTCTGGGCGATACTATCGCAGCTGTCGCCGGAGACCACCTGGTAGTAGCGCTTGCAGTTGGACACGATGCCAGGCATGGGAGCCGCAGCGCCGGGGATGCCGACACAGGCGTAGTATCCCAGGAGGAGGTTGTTACAGCCTATTTTGGGCATTAATATTAGTACAAAGCACGAAAGAACAATCGAGGCGCGGATCAGTGGGAGGCCGCAACGTACTGGAGTTGATCTGAGTGTTCCAGCGATAGAGCTGGGCGACGGTAATGGCGTTCTTGCCAGCGAGAACGTCACAAGTATCACCAGAGGCAATCTTGTACCACTTGTTGCAGTTGGACACAGCACCGGGTAAAGCGGGGGAGTTGCTCGGCGCGGGTGGGGCAGTTGTCGTCGTCGTCGTCGTCGGAGCGGCGCCGGGGACGCCGGTGCAAACGTAATAGTCAGCCCAGAGGTTGGAGCATGAGGTATTAATCTGGGTGTTCCAGCTCCTTAATTGGGTAACGGTAATGCCGTTCTTGGTGGCAACAACATCGCAGGTATCGCCGGAGGTAATCTTATACCACTTGTTGCAGTTTGACGCAGCACCAGGCATAGTTGGGGAGTTGCTTGGTGCAGCTGCTGTCGACGTCTTCATAGTAGTCGACTGAGTGGTGGTGATAGGTTTGCTGGTAGTAGTAGATGTCGTCTGGCTCGTGGTTGAAGGTAGAATTGTGGTCACTGATGTCGTCTTGCTCGTGGCCAATGGCATGGTGGAGGTCGAAGGAGTCGTCTTGATTGTGGTGGAAGACACGGTGGTGGTGGTCAAGACCGCACTGGTAGTGCTAGTGGTAGAGGAGATCTTCGGAGGAAGGGAGGATGATGTCGACTGGTCAGGAGTCGAGTCGCCGACGACGCAGTACGTCTTGCCAGCTTCGAGGTTTGGGCAGATCACACCAGGGTTGAGCTTGACGAAGTCATCCGTCGAGAGGCCCCAGGCTGACGCAAGACTCTCGCAAGTATCGCCACTGGCCGCCTGTGTGTCAAAATAACACTCAACGCCGCGGCGAGCATGCTGTTCAGCAGAGACCAGGCCAATAAGAACCCCGGCTGCAAGAAGGTGAGGATGGAGGCGCGTAAGGTACATCCTTCTGGAGTTACTGAGGGCAAAGAGTAGAGAACAACTAAATAGTAAGAGTGTAGAACCCAATCAAGAATGTTCTAGAGAAGACAAGGATAGAAGCAGACAAGGAATAGAGGCCTCAAGGCTAAAGCCAGGGCGGTATACATCTTATGTGCAAATCTTGCAGCCCTTGCGGCAACATCGTGAGAATATCCATTACAACCTAATCTCAAAGAGTTACTTGCCTTCGAAAAACGATGGGATTCCGCCTCGAAGCAAGGTCAGTCCAATTTTGGATCAGCAATACGTGCTTGAGGGTTCGAGGCGATGAGTGAAATGAAGCACTGTGATGGTTTGGCAGGCTGCAGTCTTGGCAGTGGCATTTATCTCTCTAGCGTGAATCCTCCCTGCTGGTGCTGAATACGCCCGTCAGAAAAGCCCGCTCCGATCAGATCCAGAGCGAGCGGAATGAATCTAGAAAGGATTGATAGCAGGAAGTGTGGTAAACTGGGAAATTGGTGTTTGAATAAGGTAGAGATGGGTGCCGTTTGTCTCGTTACCACCTGCCAGCCCCCTGTATCAGCCCAAAGGCGCTAGGAGATTTTAGCGATTTAAAAGCGGGTCTATGTGCTCGCTAAAGGTGCTAGGGCCAACTCTTGTTTGCGGTGCTGGGACAGGAGGGAGCAAACCCCACGTGATCCAAGTGCCTTCCCACGACGGTCTTCATCAGAGGCCAACCACTTTTGCTCCGACTTGCCAACCGTGGCGTCTGGGGGCATCGTCCATCCTATTCCATGAGGTTTATTTCCCGGCTGGTACTGGATTCATGTACTAAAGCCCGCAGATCTGACCGTCGAAAAAATGGATGCCTACTTCACACGTGCACGAGATAGGGGTCACGCCTCGAGATCGAGACGATCGCCTGGATGACGCCCTAGGAGTAACACAGCGCAGCTGCCAGCCTCTGCGTTGATCCTGCTACAGAAAGTATTTTCAAGCTCCATATCCACTCAATGTTTCATTTCTGAACTTGGACACAGACATCCACATCCATACCTATACCAACAAACAACCAAAAACACCCAGAATAGTTCCCCACACCATCGCCGTCGCCATCGCCATGCGCCTTGTTCCTCATGCTGCGGGGTCTCTCGCACACGCGACAGCATACTTGGGAGCCATTGTCATTGCCGCCAACACTGCCCCTCCCGGCGTACTGGACTTTGGCCTGGTATTCCCCCGCCCAAACGAGACATACGAGCCAACAGATCGGTTTCCCATCGTCTTTGCACTCCAAAATGCAGAGCTGGCTAAACATCTCTACCTCAACGTTTGGTTTCGACTCATCAACAGCACCAATCGGGACTGGCTCTATAACACGGGCAACATCGACATCTCAGCTGAATGGAACTTGGTGCATAATCCCAGCGAGCCCTTCCTTTACTGGCAATTTCTCGACATCAAAAGCGAAGGTCCCATCAAATTGATCTGGCAGCCGGGCTGGGCTCAGTGCCACGAAGGTGTTGACGGCGTCGAATTCGTCAACAACAACACCCTCCACATTGCCGACTTCGGGGTTGATTTTGAGATCAAGAGAGATGGCCGGAAAGCCGATCTCGTCGCCGCCACATCCAACAACGAGCAGTGTCCAGACCGAGGATATGCCATTCAAGTCACAAACCAGACACGCGAAGTCCTTCCACGCCCCGTCTGGGATGGGAAAAATGGCACCTGCGCGGTGTTGGCCTTTCCTTCTCCGACACCAACTGCGGATCCCTGCCGTGTTAGGATCGACGAGGCTGCGGTCGAGAGCATGAACGCCGTTGAACTTCAACGCATGTGTAAAGGCTTCATAAATCCGCCCGCCGAGTGCCCAAAGAAGGATGGCGCGGTTCAGAAATCAGCCATCGTTGCAGGCGCTGCGAGCTTTGCGGCAGCCCTCGGCGCCTTCGTCTTCCTTCTCGTCTGACCCTTGTCATCCTTCATCCCTTCTATCCCTTCTATTCTTTCCATCTCTTCCATTTTTTGCCTTCCCCCGCAATTCCCGTCATTTCTTTCTTAGTCTAACCTTATTCTTCCGCCATGACTTGGATCTCACCTCTCAAATCTCCATGGCTATCAAGCTTCCAAAAAAAGCAGAAGCTGTGTATTATTATCGCCGCCTCGTTGGCCCCTTTCAATATCTAATTGAACTGATGGATTGTAAGCTTCTTGGCATTTTAACGCCTCACGATGAATCTCTTCTTCACGACTTTGGTTAATGACGGCAAGGAGAACGGCACAGATGCCTATCTACTTAACATACCGCCTCCTCCTCACAGAATATCATACCTTCTTGACATTAAGCTCGCGGATCTCGACTTCAACTTGTCTGGACCTTCACACATGAGGGCATGATTTCTGCATCTCTGCGTCGACATTCCGGGCAATACCAACTTCTTTCTTTCTTTCTTTACGAGGACCTGGCATCATGTTGACGCAACAATGGCCCATGGTGGCACTCGCTGTTGCCAGTATCATCTCGGGTACTGCAGGCGCCGTAGGGGCTGCCGACTTTTGCCCCCAACGATGCGTCGAGTCCGGCCCGAGCACGGGCAACTGGTCCGTCTATCCCAACTTCAACCTGATCAAGAGGTGCCAGAAGACCATGTTCTACGGCTTCTCCCTCTATGACTCTGTCGATGAACCCGACACCAACCATCGCATCGCCGCCTGCTCCTCATTCGGTACGGATTTCAAAACCATGCAATCCGAACCAATCGCAGCCCCAGGGGCTCACTCGGTCGAGCCCGTTCAAGTCACGTTTGAGCTCGGCTGGTGGAACGAAGGCTTCGGCCTCGCCAAGGCTGGTATTCGCTCCCTCACCGAGCAATTACGTGAGTACATCAGCAACGGTCACGGAGAAGCCTCGGACCGGCCCTTCATACTCTACGGACAGTCCGGGCAGGCCACTATTGGTATCTATATCGGCCAAGCGCTGCTTAACCAAGGCCTTGGTGACTCGGCCCTCCGCACCTTTCAAGACAACTTCGACACCAACAACATCACAACGCCCAGTGTGGCCATGCAACTCTGTGGCCCCGGCTATGACAGCGGCCATATTTTTGGCGTCGCGGTCACAAGTAACGGGACCTTCACACCCATTCAGAAGGCTATCAAGTCTTGGGTCAACGCGAAGTGCCTGTCATTCACCGGGTCGCAAAACTTCCCCGGCAAGGCCACCTTTACCTCACCCCTTCTCAACGGCACGGCAAACTCGACGATGACCAACTCTACCCTTCGCGCCCGTGGCTTCCTTCAAGAGCGTGCCGATTGCAGGACCGTCCAAGTGGAGTCGGGCCAGGGGTGTGCGGAACTAGCAACCAAGTGTGGCATCTCAGGCTCCGATTTCACCAAATACAACCCCAACATCTGCGGTTCTCTCAAGCCAAAACAGTACGTGTGCTGTTCCAGTGGCACTCTTCCAGATATGCGGCCCAAGCCTAAGTCGAATGGAGACTGCTTCTCATATGAGGTCAAGGATAACGATAACTGCGCCAACCTTGGAGCTGAGTACGGGCTGACCAACGACGAGATCGAGGGCTTCAACAAGAAGACGTGGGGTTGGTCAGGCTGTAAGTTGCTCTACTCCAAGACAGTCATGTGTCTGAGCACTGGAAACCCGCCGTTTCCCGCCGCCATTCCGAACGCCGTGTGCGGCCCGCAGAAGCCAGGTTCCAAGCCACCATCAGACGGCTCCAAGATCGCCGACCTCAACCCGTGCCCCCTCAATGCCTGCTGCAACATCTGGGGCCAGTGCGGTATCACCAAGGACTTCTGCGTCGACACGAACACCGGCCCCCCCGGTACTGCTAAGAACGGCACCTACGGCTGCATTTCTAATTGCGGTGTTGATGTGGTCAAGGGCACTGGCAATGGTGCTATCAAACTCGCTTACTTTCAAGGGTATGGTATGGGCCGCAAGTGCTTGTATCAGGATGCACTCCAGATCGACACCACCAAATTCACCCATCTTCACTTTGGATTCGGCGTCTTGTCGTCCAGATGGGAGGTTTCAGTAGGCGATAAGCTGTCCACGTACCAGTTTGGCGAATTCAAGCGCATTAGGAACGCGAAGAGAATATTGTCTTTTGGTGGCTGGGATTTCTCGACCTTCCCCGATACGTACTCCATCTTCCGTGAAGGAGTCAAACCCGCCAATCGCATGACGATGGCTCGGAATATTGCCGACTTCATCAACAAGCACAATCTCGACGGTGTTGATATTGACTGGGAGTACCCCGGAGCACCAGATCTTCCCGACTTCGACCCTGGCAAGCCCGAAGATGGTCCCAACTACCTGGCTTTCCTCGCCGTTCTGAAGAACCTTCTCCCCGGAAAGTCGGTTGCCATCGCCGCCCCTGCGTCATACTGGTATCTGAAACAGTTCCCAATCAAGGAGATCAGCAAGGTCGTTGATTACATCGTCTACATGACGTACGACCTCCATGGCCAATGGGACGCGCACAACCAGTACTCACAAGAGTACTGCCCCACGGGTGATTGCCTCCGTAGCCAGGTCAACCTGACAGAGACCAAGCAGGCATTGGCGATGATCACCAAAGCGGGCGTCCCGGGCAACAAGATCGTAGTTGGAGTCAGCAGCTATGGACGTTCATTCAAAATGGCTGAGGCGGGTTGCTGGGGTCCCAGCTGCAGATTCACCGGCGACCGGGGCCGCTCCGATGCGACGCCGGGCAGGTGCACCGGAACCGCCGGCTATATTGCCGATGCCGAGATCATGGAGATCATTCGCGGCGGCGGCTCCGGCCCCAAGCGTCAGAGCGGCCGTGTGGTGACGAGCTTCCTGGACACCAGCAGCAACAGCGACATCCTCGTCTACGACAACAACCAGTGGGTTGGATACATGAGCGAGAACACCAAGGCCGTTCGCTCACGGCTCTATGCCAGTCTGGGCATGGCAGGTACGACGGACTGGGCCAGCGATTTGCAGACATTCAACGACCCTCCCAAGCCGGCAAAGGACTGGAATTCCTTCATTGCGCTGGCGGCCACTGGCGGCGATCCCAAGGAGAGTACTCTGACCATTGGCAACTGGAGAAACTTCACCTGTGAATCCCAATACGTCACCTCTCCATACAACTACGATCCCTCGGTGCGCTGGAAGGAGCTGGATGCAGCCAGCGCCTGGCGTGAGGTCGTCGCCAAGTGGTTTAGTACCGACAAGGACCGGATGAGTTTCAGCCAGTCGGTCGAGCAGACGCTGAAGGCAGGCTCCAACAAGAACTGCGACATCATAGGCGGTCCGACTGACGATTGTGACGGGTCGATGAGTTGTCCGGACGGCGCGAACGGGCCAAACTCGGGGCCGGCGGCGCAGCTCATCTGGAACTCACTCATGCAAATCCATACCATGTTCCACTCCTACTACGACGGTCTCGATGCGATGAGGGCAGGTGTGCAAACCACCATCCGGCGCATGGAAGATACGTTTGCGCCCATCCCGGAGCCCGAAACCAACCAGTGGCTCAACATCTTGATCGATCTCCTCACCATCGGAACCCTGGGCGGTGCTGCGCCATTCTTCAATAGTTTTCTGAAGACGCTGCCCGCCTTCTCCAAGCAAAGCACGTTTGACAACACCAAGGACACCAGTTTGATGTTGATCGGCCAGGGTACACAGCTCGCCAAAGACTTGTTGAACGCCCCTCCAGTGGACAAATGGACTCCGGAGGAGCAACATAAGTTCTCTGACTATGCGAGCCAGATTGTCTTTGGTTGGATGAAGAGCACTAGCTTTTCTGTCAAGAAACTCTTCAATGGGGAACGCGAGAATGTCGACGCGCTCACGAGCATCATCGCCGACGGCAAGATGATCCAGGGCGCGCGGGACGGCAAAGCGCCCGATCCTCCCGGAAACGTCGAAATCGAGACAAACGCCCGCAAGACCTTCTTTGGGTTTGCCATCCCCACCCTGTGGCGTCGCTCAAAGACGTATGCCTTCGTCCTCGACTCTGGCGCCGGCTGCGATGGCAACCCTCTCAGCAAATACGTGGACGACGCGACTGCCGACGCGACGCGCGTCTGCGTCGACGGGAGGCTCTACTACCTCGTCAACCCAGACGGCGACTCTCAGGTCTGCGGATGCCAGGCTGCCGACCATGGACCCTGCCAGAAAGTCTGCCACGACAATAAGTTCTCTGCGCCTGTTGGTCTGGGCTCACTCCAGAATCAGGACTTTGGGGACGTCACAAAGGAGGCTTTGGTCAAGGGCGCCCTGGCGACTTGGTCGTTCAACGGCCAGGAGAACAAAGTCGTCAACTTCACTTCGCTGGCGGACAAGCCTGAGATCCGAAACGGTATGATTGGTCTCGACATCACCACCCCCGGACTCGTCCAGCTGCCCGTCTGCACCCCCGACCGCGCGTTCCAGTCGTGGGCAACCGGCAAGAAGGGCGGTAGCGCAAACTACCCGTGCGACCTGCCCCCCGGGAAGGACCGCTGCGGCGTCTCGACGTTTGAGAACCAGGGCAGCGATGCGTCGCCGTCGGTTTCGGACTGCAAGCAGATCATCAAGAACATCGAGGGCGATGGTTCTACCGAGTTCACTCAGCGTATCACTGGGCAACGTGAGATTTTGAAATTCGGCTCGTGCGCCTTTGGTATCCAGCGGACCGGCGGTACCGGCGGTGCCGTGGAGTTCAAAGTGGGAGGGCAGGACGTCATTGATGTGATCAACGAAGCGATCAGGCAGTTTGGTGGCAGTGGCAAGATTGGTGCCAAGGGCGTTATGCCCTGTGATGGCACGACAGCCGGTACTACGGTCAGCGTTCTGTGGGGTATTTACTGAGATACAAGATCTGTTTCAGATATTCAGTAGATAGTAGTATAGTTCTTTATAATCTAAAATTGATGATATTGGTTCATAAGATGTGCTTCGTATGAATCGGGAGAAACAAGCATATGATCTGGTCTGACCAACTGCGTCGGATGTGAGAGACCTTGCGGGCTTGAAAATGCAAGTGCGAGCAGTACTGAACAAATGCATTATCCCTAGTATCTTGCTTGTTGGCGGAATATCAATTTTATAAGTGAACCAGCAAGTCTTATTGATGCGACAGGGGATACCTCGAGGATAAGGTTGCTTAGCCAACAGCAGACGGCCAAGACCAACCAACTATTGCCTACTTCTGCCCCATGAGATTCGAAGAGTCACAAGCTGCACCGAATTTCAGTGCCCATAGAAAATGGAAACAATAGACATCATGTCGACTGAGCCAACCACGTCGCCAGGCCTCAGCCCAATCTACGATCGGGACCCCATCGTCGCCAGCATCACACGGTACTACGAGCTGCTTTCCAAAATGGTCTCAATCCGACCCAAGCACATCGAGTATCCCCCCGAAGGAGACTGGGGAGACGACATCATCCCTCTCGAGAAGCTCCGCCGTCTCGGCTTCGACGAAAGAATGATCGACCTGGTACGGCATATCCCATACGTGGCCAGCAACAGGCCCGTCTTCCCCTCAACTCAGACCGTCAACTACTTCCAGAACGTCTTCTCAGAGCCCGTGGAAGAGTTCCAGTTGGAGGATCCTAATCGTGTCAGGCTGTGGCCGGTGCCGGACGAGAGGATCCCCGAGGGTATAGTACCTTTATCTCAGTGGCTGAACGGAGATAAGTTGGGGATCTGGTGGTTGCTCGATACTAAGACGGGTGAGTTCATGACGAGCTTTGGACCGGATCGCTGTTGAGCATATCTGATACTCCCCGTCGCAGGTGAGCTCACCGCCCACGACGCCTGGATCTCGAGGCCGCCGGACGAGGTACCCGAAGACGAGCCCTGGCGCACGGCGAGACCTGTTCCCGCCGTCACTTATTTCGACGGGTTGTGCGAGAACTTGAGATCCCTCGAACTGGTCCCCGTGCCCGGCGATTCCAGGGGGAGCGAGTGGGGCATGTGGCAGCCGAAGTTCATGAGGTCGGAGAAATGGATCAGCGTCAGTTGCGATTGGTGATTATCACGGGGGTATGCGAGGCATCTGCTGATTATGGGGAATAGGAAGCGCAAGCAATCTATCGCAAGTGTCACTGGCCGGATGTGGAGAGGTTTCGGCGGCAGAAGTGTCGGAAGCTCCTGGTTGAGATGCAGGATAGGATTACGAAGGAGGAGGAGGAAGGGCGCGAACGTCGTGAGGAAGAACGTGCGAAGCTAGCTGTGGCGTGATTGATGTAAGCCAACTGGGCCACTTTCCATCGCTACCATTACGAATGATCGCGCTGAACAAGCGGACGTCTGTGACTCGGTGAAGAGCACGCCAATTGAAAGCTCGGGTTCTCAACTCATAAGTAGCTCGGAATACCTGGGAATATAAGGTACTCGACGAAGGCAAGCCTGGCGAGGAACCATGTGCCCCGGCGGGAAGTGTAGAGACCATCTCCCAACTTCGCTTCATGAGAATGACGATGTAAGCCAAGAATACAAGCAAAGCCTGAGATCTTTTCTTCAAGCTTATAAATTCTACTGATTCAGTTGTTGTTGGAATTCAATCGATTAGACGGCTAGTCCCTGAGACGTGGACTTGGGCACCCGAGTCGGTTTTAGCAGGAGCAACTCAGCTTCATTTCTCCTCATGCTCCTTCTGTTTTCTTTTTACCCAAGTAGATTTTGGCAGGAGCAACTCAACTTCATTTCTCCTCAAGCTCCTTCTGTTTTTTTATTTTCACAAACAAAATTGATGTACTTTAACTCGCTTATTTCAATCTCTGCGCAGCTCAAGAACTTTTCTCTTCTTTAACCCCCAAGGGTTTATACCCTCTTCCCTCTCCGACCCTTTCCTTTTAGGAAGACTTTCGAGTCGCCAGCCGTTCGTTTTGGCAATATCTTCACACTCGCTCATTGATACAGAGGAAATGAAGCCTCTTCAAATACAACTCGCTGGCATTGAGATCTTCGAACACCACCTCGTCCTATCATTCGCATCGACATAGTTACTTTGCACCTTGACAGAAAACATGGCGTACCGTTTCTAGACAACAGTACCACTTAGCCTATGTGAGTCCTCGGTTACTCAACGCCAGTAAGATGGACGTCTCGACTCACGCCTTGCAGAATGTCTCGCCTCAGCACTCCCGATGCCGATGACGATACTTTGGTGGAGGATCGTCTGGCGTTTCTGGCCTTGACCTCCGAGATTGATCTTTACTGTCATGAGTGTCCCAAATCGAGGGACTTCCTCGACGATAACGACCAAGAGCTTCTGGACAGATGCTACAAAGCTCACCTAATGCCCACTGCGCCGTCATTCTGGTGGAACAACGATAACGCCTCCTTGGCAAGGATCACGCTCCTTGGTAATGCATACCCTCTCCTGCGAAACGACAAACATCTCCAGAAGAGCAAGAAACGTCTCCAGCCGAGCAAGAAATGGAGACAATGCGAACGACAGAGAAAGAAAGTTCTCAAGGCCTGGCGCGAGGATGCTTTGCGGTTGTTCCCCGAACTCACCGACGGACTCGACCAAGAGCTCAGGCAAAAGCTCAGCGACGAGGCCGACGACATGATCGACAACGACATGATCGACAACGACATGATCGACGACGACATGGTCGATGTTGACATAATAAACAACAACGCGATCGACAAGATAACGGACTTTGACACCGATGAAGAGACCGACGAGGAGGAGGAGGAGGAAGAAGCTTACGTCTTCGCGATGAACACACGAAGCAAGAAAAGGAAGCTGGAGGATGTCGACGAAATGATGTCAAAGAAGGTCAAGAAACTCACGATTTCTCCGCCCGGCAGCCCCGTGGCCAGATCTTCCTTCAATTCAAGCCAGCCCGCCTCCACGCCTACCAGAGACTGGGAACGCGCCAAGCCGGAACTCATCACTCCCCCACGAAGCGGCTACAACACTCCTATCATCGTCATCAGCGACGACGAAGATAGCGATGCCGGCGACGATGAGGACGAGGAGGACCCCATACCCATGGGAAGGAGGCGTCGCCGACCGGTTGGTAAACCTATTGAGACACTGAACCCTTCCGCCGCTTACCACACGTCTCTCAGCATTTCACATACACACACCATCGCCGTCGCGTCAATCCAGCCGGCGATCCATGCCTCCGTGACGGCTTTTGGCGAGAGATCGGAGAAGACCAAGCGTGACGGATCGAAACGTCAAGTCAAAAAGTTGAGAAAGAAGGTCAAGAGATTGTCTGTAACGGTCAACGGGCTAATCGAGGAGACACGAGCTTCATCGAGGAGGTTGAGGAAGTTGGCTATGATCAGGAAAGTGGCGATATCGAGGGTCCAAAAAGGAGTGATTTGGCATTCGAAGACACGTTTAATGTTTGGAGACCACCAGAGGTAATTGGACGACCCGGTTTATGAGATAAAAGCACCTGTTCATCGACAAGAGATATCTTGGCTTCAGCTTGGATGAGCGACGTTAGCAACATTAATGGAACTGGAAGTTGTACGTACTTTTATGGGTCTGTGTATATCCACATGTGATTGGTCAATCGCCGGAGCACAATCCATGTATTCATTCGAGGCCCAAGCTCACTCACGTCGTTCTCCAAAATTTCAACTTCTCAAGATACTCATCTCAAATGAACCACAACACATCTCACCTCAAGTGAAACCGGCTCACCGCAAACGATTTCGAGAATCTCAAAACGCCATCGTCCATTCTACACGACATCCTCGTCTCACGAGGATGAGGCCACCAATATGGAGATCGTTGACCTCGATAAGAACCGGTCCTACAAGCCCATCCGCCAGGCCAACGGCTTACAACGCCGCGGCGACTCTTCGCGACGGGGAACGGCGGCGTGAAGCCGCATTGGAGGGTGGGGAAGAGCTGGGCGGAGCGGAGGGCCGTCCGTCGTGGGGTGCATCCGAGAGACCATCGCCCGCACGGAAAAGAGCCTCGCGCCCAAGAAACCCAAAAGCAGAACCCCCTCCCCGGCACCTCATCGTGGGGCTGGGCAAGCCCTGGCAGAGGCCGCTGTGCCCCCCGCGCGGCGTCACCGACTTCGAGAACTGGCCGCGCGCCGACGACGAGGCGCTGCCGCTGCCCCGGAGGACGGACCCGGACGACGAGTTCCGCAGGAAGACGCTGGCGCTGCGCGACGCGTTCCGCGAGGGCCGCGGCCTGGCGGTGTGGACAAAGTACGTCGCCCTCCGGCAGGAGATCGTGACGCTGAGGAAGCTGAGCGCGGGGAAGTCGTCCGTGCAGGAGATGGCGACCACGATGTACGCGCAGTACCTACAACTCATGGGGAAGTGGGGCAGCGCTCTGGGGAAGGAGTTGGACGCCGTCGAGGAGGGCTTCAGCATGGACGATTTGGACGACTTTGAGGGGGAAGTGAGGGAGGAGGACTTTGAAGGGTTCGACCTGGAGACGTGCGTCCAGCCCGAGAGGAAAAGGACGCAACAGATGAAACCGGCGACGAGGAACCGCTGGGAGGCCATGCCGGGCCTGATCGACTACGTCTTCAAGACCAAGGGCGCGACCCAGGAGCACGCCGCCTGGATCATGACCCACCGGCCCCGGATCAACGAGCTCCTCACGCACCTCTGGAAGAAGCGGAGTGAGGACAAGGCCCGCGTGAAGAGGATATCTCTGAAGCTGAAGCGCATGAGCGAGGGACCGAGCAAGCGGGAGATCGCCGGCAAGACGATTTCGAAAGGCCTCTTCAGGCCGCTCCTCGACGGGGACGGGGACGCCTCCGTGAGCGCGACGCGCACCGCGGCGCCCGCGTACGCGCGGGAGCCGGCGTTCGACCTGGCGGCGGAGCTCAAGACGCTCCTCAAGCTGCGGCTGCTCGTGAAGCGGCGCTGGACGGCGCTGGAAGTCAACGCCAAGAACGACCTCCGGCGCCGCCTGCGCGAGGAGAAGAGGAAGAAGGAGCCCCATCGCGACGTCATCAACCCGGGCCCGGACTACCAGATGTACAAGCAGTTCCACGACGCCATCAGCTACCGGTACGACGAGCTCGTGCTGGTCGGGAAGGGCAAGGTCCCGCCGATGACGCCGTCGCGGCGCCTCGGCGCGGCGGAGAAGCGGGTGCTGGTCGAGGAGAGGAACGGGCGTCTGGACCACGAGGGGTTCAGGGCGGCGTCTCTGGAGGAGTTTCTGGGACGGGAGGATTACGAACGTTGCGTGCAGGAGCTCCGGCGGGGGGGGGCGGCTGACTACCGCAAGGCCTTTGGTTCGCGCTTCGATTCGACCGAAGAGATGAAAGGACGGCCGGGAGAAAACTTCCAAGGAAAGCTTACGGACGCGAGACGTGCGGTAGGGAAATTTGTTAAACGTCCAAAACCCCTTCAAGAATAGCCGGGAAACGGATGCTTTGTACATTACCATGTATCACTATGACATATAAAACACCAATCCAGCTCACTGGGTACATGAAGTACAACACGAGATCATGTGCCCAATCATGCACTGCAAAACTTGAGGGGAGGATTTGTTCTTTTGTTGCTTCCTTGACCTGACTCTCGTCGTCGTTGCCACACACGCACCCCATCATATCGAACATGTATCTCGAGAGTTTCGGATCCAAAGCCGACACGAAGCCATCACATCAACGCTCCCCGTCCGTGGTTACACCGCTCATCGGTGGACTAGTACACCACGACCGAAGGTCAGAAAAAAGGCCCCTTGCTGAATGATAACCATGTCGAACACGCATAAGACACTGCAAACCGCGCCGGCCCTCACTTTTCTTTTCTTCTCCCTTACCCCCACGCACTCGGCCAGCTAGCCGTTGACGAAGTCTTACTCACAGGCATATGATATCCGCTCGTGATGTCACTACCTGCGATGTATACATAGCACTTGCCAGCTACCATTAACAATCTTCGATTACTTCATCGTTTTTCTCACACATGATCTGATATCAAGCACCTCAACAAGTCACACGGCGAAATATTGTTCAGTGAAGACGCGTTCGCGTCATGCAATTGCATTTCCTAGTCCTCTACGCATAATCCAGACCCAGTAAACCGTCCGCTGGAATCCAGGGCAGCGTCTTCGCCGAGACGCCTCTTAGATTTTCCATTTTCTACATTCAAGGGCCGACCCAATGCTTGGGCGCTTCGATTAGTGGCCCTCCTTCTCGAGACCCTCCAGCTCCTTCATAACGGAAGTCTTGGTGGCAATCTTCTTCATTTGGGTGTCCTCGAGCTTCTCGCCTCCGGCAAGTCTCATCTCGAGGTCCTCAATGGCTCGCACCTTCTTCTGCAAGCTGCGAACCTTCTTCGCGTTGGGGTTGGAGTCGGCACCGGCGTTGTTGGCCGCGGGGGCGGCCTGCTGAGCGTGCGCGTTAGGCACCTGCGGCGCGCCATTCTGGCCTCGGTGAGTGTTGCTCCTGTTACGAGGCGCACCCGGGTTGCGAGAGTGGCTGCGGTGTCGGTGGTTATCTCTGCCACCGCGACGCTCGGGGCTGCGGCTCTCGTGACCCGATCCCCCGAAGTCGCGCGGGGGCGGGGCGAGAGACGCGCCGCCGCCGTTCTGGCCTTCGGGGTTGGCCTCGGTGTCCTTCTTCTTGTTGTTGCGCTTCTTCTTGTTCTTCAGAGCCGCCTTTGACAAGTTCTCATCGCCATCGGCATTTTCAGCTCCGGGAACCTTGGGGGCGGCACCGGGGACGGCGAACTCGGCGCCAGGCACACCACGGCGGGGGCGGCCGAACCCGTTAGGTCCAATGGGCGCCGAGCCGTTGTTCATGCTGACGTGAGCGGCACCTCCCTCGTCCTCACGCTTGAAGTGGAGAGGCGTGGCAAGACCGCGAGCACCGGGGGGACGGTAAGCTCCCGCGGGCTTGCTGGGAGTCTTGACAGTGCCAAGGTACGTGGTCGCCGACGCATGCGGGGTGGGAACAGGGTTCAGAGGGTCTCCTCCGGCCACCTTCTCAGGCGCCTGAGGTCTCCAGAGAACGTTGTAAAGCTCAACCATGTCCTCATTGTACATGAGGGGCCCGCTGACGTGCCAAAGCTTGATGCCGTTGTCGACGCGAAGACGAGGAGACGTGGTGGCCGTCATGATATAACGACTGTCCGGGCTCCAGGTGCAGACGCTTGGGTTTCCGCTCTCGATGGTGTGCAGCTTGCGGAAATCCTTCTCGAGATCGTAAACATCAATCTGGCCAGCCAGATTACCGAAGCCAGCAACCAACGCGAACCGACCGGTGGGCGAGAAGATGATGGTGTTGCGGGGGCCGAGGGGGAACGAGTGAGTCGCGACAGCTCGGTGGTTGAAGATGGTGGCCTTGGCGGGCATGTATCCGTAGACGACACCAAACTCCTTCGAGTTCGGGGACCAAGTGACATCGTGGATGGGACCCTCCTTATCCAGGCTGACGCGGGCGTCGAAGGAACCGTTCACGCTGAGCAGGTACAGCGTGGTCTCGCCGTAGTAGCTCTTGTTGGACTTGTCGACATCGGTCTGGGCCAGCACGAGGATGCCGGTGCCCAGGTTGTTCCACTTCAGCTGGACCTTGTCGCCCTTGAAGAAGGTCTTTTGGGAGATGGGAGCGTTGAACTGGGGAACGTTGAAGACCTTGATAGCGGCGGGTTGTCCCTGGAGCAGACTTGTTAGCTTGTGTTGAACCGGAGAGATTGAATACACAACGCACCTTGCGCTCGGGGACGAAGACTGCAACAGAGTGAGAGCGGCCGGGAGCCAGAGCAAAATCGGCAACGCCCTCGACTCTCAGCTTGTTCCAAACTTTTCCGAGATCGTGACTCTCGTAAAACTGAACTTCGTTGGTGACAAGGCGAGCACAGAACTTCTCGTCGGCTGTGTACTGAAGGTTCCAGCCTCCCTGAGATTTCTGGACGTACTTGCCCAGCGGGGCCTTGTCGGTAACGGCAACACCGTCCTCGACGGTGCGCCAGACCTTCAAGTTCTTGGTCGCGTCTCCATTCTCGTCCTTGGCGGGGCGCTCCCAGGTGACGATGAAGGTGCCGAGAGGAGAGAAGCCGAGCTCGTAGACGTTGAGGATGGGGAGGGCGAGAACCTGCTGGCCGCTGGAGGCGTCTACCACAGTGACGACATCGGGGCTGGCCCAGGCAAAGTAGCGGCCGCAGGGCGAGTATGCACAACACCGGAGATTCCCTTCGGGCTTGTTGAACCCAGCGAGCGGCTGGTAGGCCGGGGCAGCATCAAACAGGCCGATGCCCTTCTGGGTTCGGTAGGCAAACTGCAATGATGAGGACGCCATAACTAGTCAAAGTCACAGTGTGTATCTAGAGCAGATGTCTCGGTCGGAGGTTTTGGACGTTCTTGGGGGGTGGGATTTGGTTCTTCTTCAATGGTTCAGGGACCTGAGGTCGTCGTCGTCGATGTCGATGCTCGGAGCGTACAAAGGCAGTGGCAGAAGTGTGCTCGGAAGCTTGGTTGTGAGTTGCTTTGGGATCGAACAGGAGACACGCGGAGCGTCAATGGATGTTCCGGTGTTGATCTTGTTTGGGTTGCAGCAAAGAAGCTTTGTTGTCGATTCGTCGTGGACGGAGCGAAACGAGACGGCAGGTGGGTTTGTTGATCTGACGTCGGGGGTCGAACAGATCTAGCACGGGGGCTGATGTCTAGCAAGTCGTTCTATGTTGTCGTCGACAGAGATGACTTGTGACTCGATGGTCGATGGCTGACGGGGCAATCTTGATTCAGGCGATGAGACCAAGATATGCAAGCACACGGGGGTGACGGAGAGACGCAGAGCCAAAGGATGCAACAGACGACGGGGGAAATCGACGACTGGACGGACAGGACAGCTGAGGGATTGGGCGACGAGAAACCCAATGAAGAAAAATGGGAAGAACGCGAGGAAGAGGAGAAAGGGAATGGGGGAGAAGCACCCTGGGGGGGAGGGGATTGGCGTGCAACGGTGCGTGTTGTTGTGTGGGCTGGAGAAGGGAAAAAGGAAAAGAAGGGGAGGAAATGGCGAAGTGGGATTTGTGAATATTTTTTTTCTACTTCCGTCGCCTTCGCAGGTTTGCCATGGGCAGCGGCCAGCGGGCAGCGGCCAGCGGGCGACCTGACTGGTGAAAGATGCACGACTGGACAACTGGCACACCCTGGCCACTTTTTTTTTGCCTGAGCAACTAAACTCGCCTCGCTGGACTGGAGGACTGGAGGTACCTAATACTGGACCTGTTGGCAACGGTCTGAGAAAGTACCGTCAGATTGCCGAGGCGGTTCAGGCCATCTGGCCAGTGCATCACATTTCACACGCATCTGTGTAATATTGCCTGCTGATTGTGTGTTAATTGACGTATTACTGAGATGTATATATCACAATCCGATTCGTATGTCATTTTGATTGCTTGGGCGTGTTTGCTGAGTGAGATGTCAAAAGTCATCTCAAAACAGACAGCGTCTAAGAGGTACATGTTGTCCTGGCGCTGAAAGCCACAGCGCCGGCCGCCTGTCCGCATCCACCATTTCAGCCCAAAATGCCCCCAACTCCCAGGCCCGGCCTTGTTCCCATGGGATTTTCAGCGCGCAAGGCGTGGCCCTAGTCGCGGCTGCTCCCTCCAGCCTCCAGCCTCCAGCCTTCCAGTCGCTGCGAGAGCTGGAGGGACCTGAATAAAGTGCCTGCCTGCCCTGGGCCGGGATTGTCTCTGAGCCAATCACATGCTTCGTCCCGTCCGCTTACGCCGGCAGTCTCGTCACTCTGTTGACAAAGAGTACGTACCCTTTTGAGACAGCGTCGTTTATCTCTCTCTTATCCCCTCTCTCCCCTATGAAACATCTGACGACCTATCTCGATTGATCGTTGCAGAGCTCCTTCTTCAACCTCTGCCAATACCGGAAGCTCTTGTTATGATGGCAGGATATTTTGTAACTAGGGCCCGGCACTCGCAGCTCCTCTAATGAGCTACAGACTCCGCGACAGGGACGACTCATCCCGTCGCCGCATAAACGGCCTTGCACCCCAGCATGAAAAGCACGGAGATTAAGGCCCAGCTTCCTCGAGCCGTGCTTCAGCTTGGGAGGATCTTCTACATGATGGATAGCCAGGTTGCTCAGCCGCCAGAACGGCGAAAATGTCGAGGACACCATCGCCAAGCTGTAAAGGGCTGTATGGTGTTAACCCTTTCATCATTAGATACTTAATGATTCAGGTTCGCTTACTCTTGGTCTTCCTTATTGTGACGTCCAGTTTGGCCGATGATCGATGCGAAGCTTCGTCGATGGATCCCCGTTAATGGGGAGGTTTATCAACGCTCAACTGGCTTGGAGTGCGCTTCCGCCGGAAATCGACAAACGATGTGATGACGTCTGACGAGCTGTGCCGATTTGGCTCGACAGACCAGCTGCATCCACGATATCGAGGATATTCAGTCTCAGATATCGACGGATGGCTCGACAATGTCGTTAGAACTGCCTCGTATGTCGCCGATTTCCATCACATCAGACGACAAGCAGTTCATAAGAGATTAGTTTCGTCACCCTCCGTCATCTCTCAATCAGGACACTCCCTCCCAACGTCCGGCAACGGCTTAAGCATCGGCAACGGCGCAAGCCACCCCTCCTCACCGCCGCCGCCCTCCAACACCCCACCTCCTCCCCTCGACGGACCCCGCGCGGCAAACGAATCCACCGTAGGCCGCCGCGCCAGCACCGCGAGCTCGATGTCGTAGTCCTCGCGCCGCGGCTCGCTCCTCTCCGTCTCGGGCGTCGCGTTCGGCGTGACGGCGAGCCTGTCCCTGCTCGTGGCGAAATTGTTGCTCCGGAGCCAGGTCCTGCTGGTCGCGCTGCTGCCCGTCCACCGCGTGCAGCACGACGTGATGGTGTCGATGTATTTCCTCGAGGCGTTCCGCCACTTGGACGACGTCGAGCGCGGGGTGTTGGGCGTCGGGCCGTTCCTGAGGGTGCGCTGCTCGAGGAGGTAGTTTATCGACGGGAAGCAGGCGCACACGAGCCCGATCGCGAGTTCCCCGGTGCTGGATTTCCACCTCGTTGTTAGTGCCACCGTGGTGGGGGTAGGGGGTTGTCTTGTGTCGCGAGGGGTCTAAAAACTTACACGGTCCAGTCGAGCGGTACGAAATCGACCGTCGGGTCCTTGGTGTCCTCGAACTGGAGGACGAGGTTCATCCTGTACGCCGTGATGCCCACCGCGACGCCGCCGGCCCCGAGCAGCCCCACGATCTTGATCTTCTTCATGACCGAGACCCGCAGCCTCCACGTCAGGATCATCGGCACGAGCAGGATCGCGAGGTCGGACACGATACCCAGCGTGGTGTCGTAGATGAAGAGCTTGGTCTGGTCGATGCACCTGAAGTCCCGTATCGCGGGGTTCCAGAAGGCCTCGACGGGGAGGCAGACGAGCGTCTTGGCGACCTGGGCCGGGAAGTAGCAGATCATGAAGAAGCCCAGGAGCGCGTGAAGGGTGCGGGCGACGATGGTGTCGACGGAGAAGACGCGCACGACGAGGAGCAGGATCGCGACCTTGGTGAAGAAGGCTGCGGGCGTGTACAGGAGCGAGCTGATGTAAAGCCACTGTCTGGTGTCAAAAGAACGGGACTTGTCTGCTGCGGGTGACGTCTTTTTACCTTTTGAAGCTCGATGAAGTTGGTCTGGGTAATCTCCCAGATGTGAAACCCTTCTCCGAACTGGATCTCTTGTCGATGTCAGCGGTGGTCTCCCATTGAAGTCCACGACCAAGAGCCGCACTTACTAATGAAGACGGTGCTGTTGAGGAGCACGGTGAAAATCTACCTCGAATCAACTCCCGTTCTCGGTATTCAACAGAGTCCAACATGCGCGCTCACCCATCCAAGCAGACAACTCCCTGCAAGACGATGTTAACAAGACTCCATCCTCAACCCAAAGAGAAGAACCTACAATCCTCGAGCCGGAACCTCCCAGCGGCCGACAACTTGACGAAAACCCGTATGCCGAAAAACACAACGACGATCACCTGCACGATGATCATGTAGGCGATGTGGAGCGTACGCAGGACGTCGCGCGGATGATCAAAGTCGGGCGTCTCCCCGGGCGGCGGCGGCGCCGCTCCGATCGGAACTCCCGTCGAAGGGGGACTGCTGCTCATCGCTGTCGTCGGCGATCATTAATCGATCACCGGCTTCCATGACTGGACTCGATCTCCGCGGAGACGATGGGGGTGGTGGCGGGCTGCTGCAGCTCGATGACAGATGCACAAATCCTCCGACATCCCTAGCAAGAAAAGGCGGCCGACAGACCGTTTAAGGACAGAAGACGGTTCCTCCCGCTCCAGTCGCAGATTGGGGGAGGGGTGCCGGTGGGATAGATGCGTAGACAAAGACGGGATGTATCCGATAATTATATGAAGAAGACCCTGGATTGGAGGGGAAAGGAGAAGACACTTGGACATGAACGGATTGGCGTTTAGTTTCCCTGACAGGAGGGCAGCTATAGGCGACCAACGGCGACCTACAATACGAGTAAGCACCGGGATAACATATAAGCTCCGACCTGGAGTGTCGTCCGCCGAGGAGTCGGGCCATCACCCCGAGCAGTCTCAAAACCATGGTAGCTGCTTCTCCTCATGATGTGTGTGGTGTGTCTCCCTTCTCTTAGTTCCAAGGCGGCCTCGTCCCGAAGCCGATCCTGGTTGCAGCAATCTACTGGCAGTTGGAAAGTCAGACAGATAACATAAGCACTGGGATCAAGGGGTTGCTCAAATCGTGATTGGTTTGAAGCGTAAGATGGTGTAGTAGGGTGCGAGGCAGGAGAAGAAAAGGCATGGCTTTCTAGATCCGTGAGTGGTCCCCACGAGTCAAAGTTGAGAGGTTCTGGAACAAATGTGAACTCTATTTAACGGACGGACCTTCTCTCTGAGTCGGGTCCATCCTGGGTTCTGCGGATTGTGCGATAGTTGCTCCCGCTGCTGCTGAGTAGGCGGCTGACAGGTGGTGGTGCGTCTTCTAGAGTTCGGTTGCGCAATAAGAGCAGACGAGAGCTGGTTCTGAATGTGCTCTGCCGGTTGACGATTGATAGCGGGGTATGAATACATGCATATACAATAGCATGTTCACAATCGTATGTCATTCTGTATGGTCAGAACGGTTTATTCTGTAAGCGTAGACCCTCGAAGGTCCTTGACTTACCAGGAACGCAATGAATTACGCCTTGAGCCCGGATTCAAAGTCAACGAATGACCGACCGGAGTACCCGGGCAGCACACGGGTCGGTGTGCCTCAACCGGCCGAATCAGGTCAAGATTCCCCGCGCGAACCACGAATCCCGCGTATATCATGCTCCTTTGTCGTCCGTGAGCCTCTGGGCTGTAGGAAGAGCCGTTTGAGTCAGCGTCAGGCTCGTGAGGCCGAGCCCGAGGGGGCGGTTCGATGGAGTCGATGCCAAGAGATATCGACGAGAGTTGAAGCGAACGGGCGTTTTTTTTTTTTCTGCCTCCGATCCGGCTCGGCTTGGGACGTTTTCTTGGCTTTGGACCGGGCAGAAGCTGCTCAAGGGAAGAGCTGGCTCATCTGCTGGGGAATACTGTATAACCAGGCCTCACATCGAGAGGGCGGGGGCCTGGCCTCATCTTGCTAGATCATACTGGCGTCTTTACGCAATCCTGCCGTCCCAAGTCCTCAGAAAGGCTGTCTATTTTATCTGCTTTCGTATTAGCTGGAAAAATCTGTACAGAGCAAGTCTCGGCGTTCTGAACGCTGGTTCTGGCGAGCCCTGCTGTTCTTGGAAATAAGATACGATATAGGGCGAGCGGTATGGTGGGCATGAATGGTTTGATCGGACATTTCTCTAGCCTTTTTGGTGGTAGCACTTAAACATCAAACCAACAGACTCCAGATCTGCGTGTTCCCCGCTTCCCTGGAAGGAAAGCCATATCTTTGTCGACCGACAAGAGGAACGGTCGGGGAGGGATCAGGAGAAAAGCACGTGCAGCGAGAGGGGGTTCCATGTCTGGAACATCAGGCGTTACCGAGACCGAGCCGGGTTGACGTGTTTAGAAGAGTCAGTGAAGGATGTTGGACGTCTTGCTTGGACACTCGGATCGGAAAGTCTAGACCGGCCGGAGCCGCAAGGAAATATGCCTGGCCGCTGCATGATGCTCCAAGTGATGGCTATCCCGGAATGCCCTCCGACACGCTGGGCTAGCCTGCGCGAGGCAAGGCTTGAGAATCGCATGCGACCTTCTGCAAGATAAGGACGATCTCGCAGCCGTCGCCTGGATCGAGAATGACACGCGTAGAGCGCTCGGCCCAGACCTCAGTTTCCTCCCCAAGCCGATATCTTCAACCAGTCGACGTTGAAGTAAGAAACTGCGTAAAATGCAACCTCCACCGGTTCATTTCATAGACGGTACCCACCCGATCAGATGTCACATGTGGAAAGTTTCTGCCGTCGTCGCCGTCTTCGAGTCAGCGAAGTCTCGCGAATCGTGTTCTCATGATGGTATCATTGTCGGGCCGGGACTTCGAAAACAATGCAGCGTTACAGAGCCAGATCACCGGCCGGACCATTGCTCCCTCCAGCCGCCCTTCTCGAACAGCCACAGGGCCTCCGTGGCGTATGCACGGCTTCCGCGGTGACCACCGTCCACTATGGCTGCCTCTGACAGACTCTCCAACACCTTGCCCTCCTGAATGCTGCTCCAAATGCCTCTTCCAAGGCTGTCCTCCTCTCCGTTGCCCCATTCGCCCTTGCCCAGTCTGTAGAGAATCCGACCCAACGTTTGAAAGGCAACACAGCGTTGTGCCGGAACAGCACTTCGCGCATAGATGGCCAGCTCCTCAATGGTGTATCCTGCAGCCTCTGGTGCTTGGCCGTGATGGTGCAAGCCCTTGCTCACTGGTATCGATCTGCTCAAGCGAGGCGGGATGAGGCCGCCGCGGAAATCGAAACGAAGAGCCGCGATGGGAAGCGACTCTTGCCCCGGGTAGTATGGTGACTCGCGATCGGCAAGGCTGCCGGCGGTCGGGATAGGTGCCATCCAGGCAAGTTTGCTGGGATCGGCAGGCAGATTGGGGAAGAATTTCTCGTGAAGCGTCGCGAGGAAGTCTGGATGAGACGGATCCAGATCGGGCAGAGCAGGAGCGGCCGGGAAGTGTGTCTTGTCTGGTTGCTCGTTCATGGGGAACAGATCCGCGGGAGGAGCTGCTGGTATCTTGTTCTCGTCGACTGGCGCAGGTTTTTCTTTTTCTTCCACAAAGCTGACGGCTTTCGGTGCCGGCTTGGGCTTCGGTGGCGCAGATGTGTCTTCGATTCTAATCTCGGGCGCGGGAGCCGGAGGCTCGTCGGCCTTACTATCTTTCGCGGATGGCGGATCGAAGGGGTTTGGGCCGTGCTGCTCGTCGATATTTGCTCTCCCCAGGAGTCGCTGGATGAGTGACGGGTCTAGCGAGCTCAACAACTCCTGTCTCTCTTTGGCAATCTCGTCCGGGGTCATGTCTTCCAGCTTCTGTCTGTTCTCGCGATCGATCCGCCGCCGCTCGGCCGCCTCAAAATCGGACTTTGACGATGTGCCATCATTGGATTTCTGTGGCTCGCGTTCGTTGGCTGCTAATGCGGTCGTGGCAGCTTGGGCGCCTGAGACGTCTTTGCCTTGTTGTCGCTGCTTGAACGCAGAGACTCGGGTGCGTTTCTTGTGTGCTGGAAAGCCGTTCGGAGTGGCGTCGAAGTCGTCAAATATGACGGGCTTCGCAGGCTTTGTCTCTTTCTCGACGATATCGCCTACAAGTAGTGTCCCTTCCATGATTGTGTTCGACGTGATTGTGGTTGTGGTTGGTGGGAATGGAGGCTGCGTTCCAGGGTGGCTCGAAATGCGCTGAAGGCGACCTAGGTGGGGGCTTCCTTTTTTTTTCTTGGGAGTGACGTATCTTTTTATCGTCTTAGGGAGGCACCTCATCCGGGCCCCTGCTCGAAGCTTCCTTGCCTGCTTCGGAACCGCCCGTGCACCCGGACACAAGCTCAATTTCAGATGGGAACACATCGGGGCCAGGGTCGCGTCGCCTAAATGGAGGAGGATACTGGGAGCGTAGATTTGCTCAGTATTACCCGCCATTAGTTATTCTAACTATTGCATCGCATTCGTGTGCATTTCATTGTCGTTGAGAACGCGACCATAAGCTCGAAGACACAACGGCGGGGCGGAAACGTTAGCGCCCAGGGCAGGAGGCTCCGGAGGTCGTCCCAAGTGAAATCCCGAAAATGCGCCGTTTTAGAGTTGTGGCTGACAGGCGGGACTGAGCCACACCAACACAACTTTTTTGCATTAGCGCCGATCGTCCCCCGTCGAAATTCCAGAAAAAAATACTTTGGATGGGCACACCTGGTGTTTCCACTTGATTGGCGCAGGTTTACCACGATGCAGGGCAGTTTGCGGATATCGGGAGATGAAACTCGTGGGACGATATTTGCGAAGGATGAATTTATGCATTGGAATTCGAGGTATCTAGATGTGTTGGTTTGGTGTGACTTGCCCAGAAGAGAGATTGCAATCTGTCAGTCACGTCGGACTGGGTTAGAACAGCCGAAGCCATTTCGGTTGTTTATGCGCGTTGTTTTTCTCCATGGACGATTCTCAGCCAGTCAAACAAATGGCGTTTGTGTCATTGTGTCTGGAGGGATTTTTCTGTCGGAGGTGAATAAAGAAAGGATTATGCAAGTTCATTTTGTTTTTGTGGCGTCGATTTGGGCGTGTTGCAGAATCTGCAACATGTCTAGCTCTGTATCCGTGGCGCTAGTCGTCTGTGTGACTGCAGACGTAAGATGGATGATACATCTTCCAGCTTTGCAGTAGGTGATCCGATGCATCATGTGTGCAACAGTATTGAACATATTCGACCATCCAGAGATGATAGATCTCTGTCTGCAATGTCGTGTCTGGCTGCCTATCCGTATGCATCGCTAGTGGAGAGATGGATGATAGATCTGCCCATGTGCACCCCTCCCAGCCATCGGCGGCATGGTTTGCACAACCCTGCAGCAAGCGCGGTTATCTGGGACGCTAGAGCGGAAATGGAAGCCGGACGTGGTTCAACGTCAGACGCGCAGGATCCACAGTGGCCCCACTCAAACGTCGCACCGACTGGCTCTCGTGGTTTTTCAGAAAAATGCTAGGGCATGTACAATGTACCCGGTACCTGCGCCCGGACCCATGTTTCTCTTCTTCTCCTGCGGCTGGCCATCCCATTCGCGGTTCCCCTTTCCCTGTCACACAGTTCATTGTTGTCCATGGACCACCTCATGGACCATGGGAAATTCCACGACCCCTTCTTTTCCTTCCATCCCACCTTTACCTCAGTTTTCCCCACGGCTCGGCTCCTCTTCTCCTCCTCCTTCTCGCGCGGCTGACCGAGGTACCCACGTACCTTTGCCATTCCCAAATTTACACACCACCACACCACCACACGACACCCGCACGCACGCACCACACTCTCACTCAGTAAGTCAATGTACTATTTTCTGGCGCCGTTCTCTTCTCACTGTCTTGTGCCAGCTTCCAATTGATATTGCCGCATCCATCCGCTACACAACATTAGTGCTGCTGCCGAACCGCCCCCCGCCTAACACGACACGCAGAAGATGAGGTACTCACAGTGCCTGCCTGCCTGCCGCGGCAACCTCACCGTCACCCGTGGCTGAGGAGAGTTTCCAGCGTCGGGCTGGCCGTTCGCCCTGAGGTACCGCTCTTGTTGCCCTGCATGAGTGCAGGTGGTGAGAGGTTCTGGCTTGCGTTGCGGTTAAATGTTGACACCTGACGACTGGTCTTTTCCCCTTGCCGACTGGCGAAACATGGTGTTGACTGTCTGTCTGGAAAGACTGAGGTGCAGACTGGATGCTACCTCCAAGCGGAGAAAAGGCTGCTGTTGCTGCTGTTGCCCTGGGGCGTGTTTCCATTCCCATCCCATCCCCATACCGGTTCTCAATCCCATCTCAAGGTGAGAGTGAGGTCAAGGCATGGCCGTGGTGGTACCTTTTACCTTTGCTTCCACATCCAGTCTTCGCCTTGGCTGTCCATCTTTTCTTTCTGGGTCTGGCCCACGTTGGAGTTTACTACCTCACCTTCCCTTATTCCTGACGGGAAATACTCACTTGCTTGTATCCGTACTGCTGCTGCATCTCGCCCTCTTCTCTCATCCCGTTGAGACCTCTCCGTCTCCCTGGGCGGCCCGTTCACGACGTGCCATCGCTTCATCGTCTTGGTGTTTTCCCCCTTCCCGCCTCCACTCCCATCACCTACCTTTACTTGCCCCCCTTTGGCTGGTCCTTTCCCTCCGGCCGTCCACCTTTCCATGTTGTTGCTTTGCTCCCATTCCCAGTTCTTCTCGTCTGCCGCTCTCATTCGCATTCCCCCATCCCATCCTATTCCCTATTCCCTATTCCCTTTCCTTCCCCCCCAGGCCCATCTATTCCTTCCTTCGCTTCGCCTTTCTTTTCATCTGCCCGCCCCCCTCCGCGTCCGCGTCCACGTTCCTCGTGGTTCTGAGGCCATCTGATCCCATCGACGTGCCCCCCAGCTAGTCTGCATCTCTAATTCGGGTTTAATAATAAAATTTCCCTTGCCATTCACGCCTGCTGAGGCCATCCACGTCTGCTCGGTGCCCCGTTTTTCTCGTCTTGCGCAGCAGCCAAATGTCGGCCCAAAAAATAAATCTTGTTCCCCCCAAAAACGTAGCCATCCCCATCTCTTCTTTCCAGCTCCCATTTCTCTCCTCCTTTCACCTTCTCACAACTACCAACGACACTGCAATTTCGACTGCAGAAACACCAAATCCATCAATTACGACATCGTCGCCCATCGTCGACATCGCAAAACCTCCTTCTTTTTGTGCAACTCATTAAGGCGGTTCATTTGACGATCTTTATTCCGCCCTATCGATACCGAATTGGTGCTTTTTTGACCTCCAAACTCGCCGACTGTCGTCGAAAAACACGGCCTTCCGGACTTCTTGAGGTTATTCACGAGTTCCCACCTGCGACTCCGCACGGCCACACCGCAGGTGACCAACAAACCAGCCAGCTCCTGCTCCAGCTCCTGCCACGGACGGCCTTTACCAACCTGGTCCGTCTTACATAATTCCGCGCCAACCACACCCCCCATTCGGCCAATCCGACACCGTCCATCGCCAAACGCACTGCAACACGCGCCCGCTCCTTGTACCTGACAAAAAAAGTGAGGTCATTCACACAACACCCATACCATACCGAGGGAAGCCGCAGCACGACAAAACTCTACCTTTCTCCGATGCCTTGTACCTGCTGCAGTTGCCTGTAGGACATTTCAATCGGAGCTGTATCTGAATCTCCTTTTTTTTTACTTGTTTTTGCCGCAACTTTACAAAAAAGACCTAGTCTTCTAGAGCCACTCTCGGCGCAGTTGTTTCGGTGGTGGAGGTGATGCCAGACAGCTCTTCGCCAGAACTTTCGTCACCACCTTCCGGCTCTATCTCAGAACCCGGCTCGCCTCTGCGAAGTCGACCAAATAACATGGATATGGATGAGATCATCGTCGACCCTTCGCAGCCGCGCTTCGGCGTTCTGTCAGGGAATGAGCAGCCCCAGCCCGAAGTCCGCTTGACGGCCGCTGGCCTGCCAAGGAAGAAGCCCGGTCGCAAGCCCGGCTCAACAGTCAAGCCCAAGAACCCAGACGACCCGCCAAAGGTGCGCCGACCGAGAAAACCTCGCGATCCCAACGCGCCCCCGATCCAGAGGAAGAGGAAGTCGGCACCCGGCCAAGATGCGGACGCAGGTTCGGACTCTAAATCCCTCGCCGCCGCGGCTGCTTCGTCCACAACGCCTCCTTCGAGACAAGCCAAGATCACGGATCTCGTCGGCCTCAGCTCGGAGTCTCGACCTAGCTCTGCCCAGCCCGAACACACGGCGCAGAAAGCCCCCAAGCGCGAAGATATCCCGCGTAGCATGCAGAGCATCCTCAACGAACCCGAGCCTGAATCGAAACCACAAAGCGCGTCTCTGCCTACGCGCACCAGCGGGCAGAGCTACGACCCCATTCGCGGTAACTATGACCCTATCAGAGAGAGCTTCGTCAGCGCCTCGTCTCCACGACCTCCCACGCAAACCATCAACCGACCCAGCGCGTCGCCTTCGATCGCCAGCCTCGTCGAACCCACGCACAACATAACCTCTCCTTCCAACCAAACCTTCCGCACCTCAACGCAGTCGCGTGCACCGCAAGACTCTGGATCACACCCCGCATCGCCATCGTATCCCGTCAGGCCAATGCCTCAGACAATCTCCAAGCCGCCTGCCCCCGACGCGCAGAGGTCACTTGCTCCACCGCCTGTACCGGTTGCCAAGGCAGACAAATCCAAGGAAGCCGCCTCCACAGCTGGATCAGTCACCAGTAAGAAGCCGTCGCCCAAGCAGAAGCCCCAAAAGTCGGGTGTCACATCCCCAAAACTCAGCGCCCTGGACGAACCCGAAGCGGGCAATGCCGATCGTTCAATTCTCGACTTTGGAAAGTCCGGCGGCAAGGAGTATAAGGCGCCCGATATCGTCCTAGACATTCCTATCAAACCGGGAGACACAAATATTTACGTCAACGTGATGCGCATGGCCGAGGAGAAGTACGGCTGGGACGCCCTCCACCCTCGTCTAGCCGAGAAGCGCGACCGAAAAGCGCGAATTGCCGCCGCTTCAGCTGCTCTTGAGAAGACGGCATCGGGCCAAGAATCTGGCGACGAAATGTCGGAGGACTCAGACAAGGAGGCAAGCAATGTTGAAATGGGCGGCATGACGAGTGGTGCAGAGCCCGAGAAGCCCAAGAAGAAGAAGCGCAATTTCAAGGAGGACGAATACGACAAGGATGATGACTTTGTCGACGACTCGGAGCTTCTGTGGGAGCAACAAGCGGCGGCAAGCCGAGATGGCTTCTTCGTTTACTCTGGACCTTTGGTACAGGAACCCGAGAAGCCAGCTGACAATCTGAGGTATGGAACATTCTATTCAACTTCATTAAGTGGCGTATTACTAACACATTCCAGACCTGACGGTTTGCCCAAGCGCGGTCGTGGCAGCAGAGGTGGACGCATTGGTGGCCGTGGCGGTACTACTCGCGGCGAAGGAGGCACAGGCCGCGGCGGTGGTCCAGGTTCCAGAGGTGGACGCGGATCGCGTGGCGGTTCCCTCACTCGCAAGCCGCGTATCACAAAGTCGGAGAAGGAACAACGCGAGCGAGAGAAGCTCGAGAGGGAACGACAAGCCGAGTTGAGCAAAGGAAGCAACGGCTACTCATTGCAGCCTCAAACGCCCTCTTTTGCCGCTGGAATGGCCGGAGCGTAAACATCGCACACTACCATCCAACACTTGGGAACCACGAAATTGCAGCCATCAGAATTGATGGAGATACGGCGAGTTGCACAGCGACATACAGAGCGAGGGGAAGAATGCTGGTTTCTGAACAATGCGAAGTTTGAAGCCGGCGTTGTGTGTCGATCTGGTCATTAACGTTCGAGGGTTTTGACATGGTTAGGCCGGACGGTACTGCTTTGAGGACAGGTTGGGACGACATGGGATCCCGGAAGAGCGGCGTTCGGATTTGGCGGACTGATTTAACTGAACGGAACGGAAGTACGACTAGGGTCCACCTAGAGGCCTACACTGAGAGGAAACGCTGATAGAATCGCGGTTGCTGGTATTTACGGAGTTTAGATGTATTTCTAGAGGGGTTTGCTCAGGACCAAAGCACTGTCTAATATCAGGCAGTAAGTATTCCGACTGAATGTTTGCTGCGTTAAATCGAAGTCGTGAGTGAGCCTCTTCTCCCGACGGATGTTTCAAAGTGTACAAATGTTTCGGACCAACAGGTGTTGTTCTGGGCATTGGGTGAAGTCATATGCAGTTATCGGGGCCCCAGGTCATTGCGGGGTGTCTGCCGCTCCCACCGCCCTGTCAAATAGGGTGTTTGGACGGCAGAAAAAGCGCCAAGATTTCGCATAAGCGATTTGCTCCACACTTCCAAAAAATTTCGAACCGCCCGAAAATTCGCAGCCAATCCGCCCGCCAAAGCTCACGCTTCACCGAGTAGAGTTATTCGTCTGCATCGCCTGGCTGCCAACCTCTCCAACAACCCCCCTTTGTTGACGGCAACCCGACCAACCCTTACGGCCCAGCAAAGCACCTGCTCTTGCTTTGCGAAAGAAGATTCTTCTTCTGTTGCATTTGTACACCAGTACGAAGGGGACGAAATGGCGGAATCTTCATTGCAGGTTCGTTGCGTCCGTGCCCCGCCACTTGCAAAGGAAGAAACGAAAAAAAAAAAGAAGGCTTCCGATGAAGGTGGTGGTTATACAGCAACGGTATTGACAACCGCAATAGGACCGCCTGCGCGAGCACTCAAAGGCCTTTGACGGGCTACTGTCGCTCATCCCGGCCAAGATGTATTACGGAGAAGACAACTCTGTACGTTTGCCCTTCCGCATAGCATGATGCCTTTTTTGTTCTCGAGTGGCAACCCAGCCACACACACTCTCTCTCTCCCTCTTCCCCAAGCGCGCGCTCTCTCTCCATTCAACCATCACAAAGCTTGCGAAGCGACCCGCCATCGCAACAAAAGAGAATCATGTACGCTTACGCAAAATCTTCTTTGTCGCAGGACCAATGGCAGAAGAAGAAGCAGACGAAAGCCGAGGCCAAGGCCGCGAAGACGGCCAAGCTCGACCCGGACAGCGAGCTGAACCGCAACGCCAAGGAGGTCATGGACGAGCGGGCGCGCAACAAGAGGAAGCTCCAGGACATGCAGGAGGAGGAAGACAAGGCGGACGGCGGCGACGACGACGACGCCGTGCCCGGCGTCCAGAGGGAGCTCCCCGGCCAGGGCCTCAGAAATAAGGACAACAAGAAGCAAAGGACCGCCGACCCGATCGACACGATTGACGACGCCAACCCAGCCGAGATGTCCCAGACGCAGCTCATGAGACTCGCGAAGAAGGAGGCCAAGACGAACAAGAGGCAGGAGAAGAAGGCCAAGAAGGCCGAGAAGAAGGCGGCCAAGATGGAGGCTGCTGCCGCCGCCGGTGACGACGACGAGTCCGAGCAGGAGCAGGAGGAGGAACAGGAACAGCAACCCCCCAAGGCGGCGGCGAAGGCTCCCGCGGCGAAGAAGCAGGCCGAGCCCAAGAAGAAGCAGCAAAAGAAGAAGGCCGAGTCGAAGGACGCCGAGCCGGCTGCCAACGACCACGACAGAGACGAGGAGTATGAGACCGTCAACGAGGAAGAAGAAGAACAAGACCAGCCCACCAAGAGCAAGGACCTGCGCCCGCTCGACGTCTCCGGCATGGACGAAGACGTCGCGGACTCGGCCAGCGGCGACTCCACACCCCAATCCCCCACCTTTGACACCGCGGCCCCCAACAACACCACTGCCGCCGCCGCCAACGAGGCCGCCGCGAGCACCACGACCTCCACCAGCTCCTCCGTCCCGCCCTCGGAGAAGCCCAGGCACATCCAAGTCCCCGCCGACACCTCTGCGCTCCGCGCCCGCCTCGCCGCGAGGATAGAAGCCCTCCGCGCGGCCCGCAAGGCCGACGGCCCGGACGGCAAACCGATCCGCACGCGCTCGGAGCTCATCGAGGCCCGCCGCGCAAAGGAGGCCCAGCGCAAGGCCCACAAGAAGGAGCTCCGCCGGCAGACCCGCATCGAGGAGGACGCCAAGCGCGAGGAGGCCCTCGCCTCCAACTCGCCCTCCGTCATGTCGCCGCGCGTGGGCATCAACGACGACGACAACGCGGACGCACCGGCCAACTACGCCTTCGGCCGGGTCGCCTTCGAGGACGGCACGAAGCTCTCGCACGACCTCTCGCACGCGCTCTCGTCGCACAGGAAGAAGGGCCCCTCGGACCCCAAGACGGCGCTGGCCAAGCTGCAGAACCAGAAGAAGCGGCTCGCGGCGCTGGACAAGGAGAAGCAGGCGGACGTGGCGGAGAAGGAGCAGTGGCTGACGGCGCGGCGGCGGGCGGAGGGGGAGCGGATCCGGGACGACGAGGGGGCGCTGAAGAAGGCGGTGAAGCGCAAGGAGCACGCCAAGAAGAAGAGCGAGAAGGCGTGGAAGGAGCGCAGCGACGGCGTGGCCAAGGCCATCTGGGAGAAGCAGAAGAAGCGCGACGAGAACATCCAGAAGCGCAAGGACGACAAGCTCGCGCACAAGCTCGGTCGCAAGAGCGGCAAGAAGAAGGTCGGCGGCGGCGGCGGCGGCGCGAAGAAGACCAAGGCGCGTCCCGGGTTCGAGGGCAGCTTTGGCGGCGGTAAGAAGAAGAAATAAGCAAGTCAGCTAAGGGGAGAGACATGTGAGGAACGACGTGGTTGAAGAGAGTACGGTCGGGTCAGCGGAGGCACACAAAAAAGTAATCGATATTACCCCCGGTGGAGGAGAAGGGGTTTTCGAGCATCATCTATGGATGGGCGGCGTTTTCGGGAAGGGAACATGTTCTGCTGTTCTTTTTTTGTATTTATACACCAAAAAAGGGGATGGCGGCGTAGGAGGGGACCATGAATGCATTCTTCAATCGTTCTAGCCATGACAACTACGTTTTTCCCCCTTCCATGCAGACAAAGTGTCATCTATCAGGCATATTGATAGACATGAAGACAACGCCCGTGTTTCCCACAATGTATCGACGACGAATTCAAGGAGAGGGGCATCAGACATCTCGCACTCTTTCCATGCGCGGCGCTACATTGTTTTTTCAAAAGTTACATTAAAACGATCGCTTACGGTGGAAAAAACGTAGTTGTGAACCCAAACCAACTACACGCGTGTTTCTCTTTTGTCGCCATACCCGCTTTCCCACCCTCCTCTTCATCTTCTCCCTCCATTGGGAACCTTGTCATGAGGTGCACAACTGGGAAATGCATAAGAAAAAGCGCCGCCTTTCGTTTCCCCCCTGTTGGTAAAACCCCATCCGCCTGCCTAGATGCAACACCAAATTTTGTGTGTATGGGAACCGGGGAAAGAAAAGCGAAAAGATCATTTGGTCCCCTTTGCTTTGTGTCATCATTTCTCGTGAGGGGTTCGAAGATGAAGGATTTCTGGGAGAGCCGGGTGCTGTGGCGCTTCGATTGTGTTTCGTCTAGGTTGTGAATGGGATTGGAAAAGGAGATTCTCCCGAGTATACGCTCGAATCGCCGCCGTGAGTCTACTATCGGGAGCAGCCTGGAAAGCGCAGCAATCGGGGGTCGAGGATTTCGGGTTCGATTATGTTTACAAGAGGGAGTCGAGACGAGTGAAGACGCTGAGACAGGCTGCAACAACCTCTAGTTGGAGCTCCTTGTCCTTGCCCTTGGTGACCTCCTACGATGGTGTTAGTGATGGCTACGAATAGAAATCCACGAGAGTCTCAGCATACCTCCTGGATAACCTGGGGAAGGTTAGCACCGATGCCGTTGCCAGTAGCCTTCTTTCCGAATGGCCATTGGCTGTAGTCAGCGAGAAGCTCGTCCGTCTGAGCAAACGCGCGCTCGCGGGCTTCGTGACCCAAAGTGCTGAGAGCGTTCTCGAGGACGTTGGCGGCATAAGCCGCGCACACCATGGCGATGGTGCGGACGTAACGGAACTCGAGGTTCTCGGGCAGAAATTGGGAGGCAGGGAGGACGACGGTGCGCTGGGTCAAGACGTTACGGACACGGCGACGGATCTCCTCCTTGGCGCCTCCATCGGCGACGGGATGAGTAGCCATGTCGAACAGAAGGAAGTTGCGCTTCTCGGTTCGGAGGATACCCTTGTCAACGAGACCCTTGGCCAGGCGCTCGCGCACCTGCTTTAATTGGTATCCAATCTTCATCAGGTTCCAGGTCTCTCCTGTTGGTGGATTCAACCGTCAGCTCGGAGTTCTGTTCCGGCGGCCAAGTGGCCAGCGTGGAGTCTGTTTCTAGGGAGGAAAAGGGGTGGTATTACCGCTCATCAGGTCGATCCAAGAGCTCACACTCATCTTCTCGCTCTGCTTCATCATCTTCAATGCCTCGTCGAGCAGCACCTCGCCGGTCAGGGTCTCGTCGATAACTTCGATGACGCGGTCAGCCAGCGGGAAGCGCCTTCTCGAGGCATCCTTCTGCATGCTGATGCGACCGCGGAAAGCGAGCTCGATGACGATGCATCCTCGGAGGGCGTATGAGATGTTATCGTTCCAGAATGATAGGTAGCCCTGGGAGGTGGAAGAAAGTCAATTAGCGATCTCGCGGCGATTGGTTCGTGATGCAGAGCTTGTTTCCGACGTACTTGCTTGTCCTTGAGTCCGAGTAGCAGGACCTCCTCCATCAGAGTCAGCTTGGGCTGTTTGCTGCGCTCAGCGCTCTCGCTGATGTCGCGGGGATCGAAGGCAATCTTGTGGCCATTCTCGCCGCTCTCGTAGCTGGTCTCGGGGGCGCTGTCCTTGAAGTTGCTCGTGGAGTTGGTCCGGCTGGCACCGTTGCTGGTCTCGCCGCCCTCGGCAGCCGCGCCACCTCCGCCTCCACGGCGTCTGGTCAGACCTCCAGCTGCTGCTGACATTGTATCGAAAAGTTAGAGGGGTATCGTGGGGTTGTCGTCAATGGAGAAAACAGGTAAGGCTGGCTCAGGGATTGACCGGAAATCGGGACTAGGCCAAACGGTGGTCGCAGGTAAGACGCTTAGTACTAGCTCGAGGGGCGCCGAACGTGTAACTGATGGGAAAGGGTTCCAGGAGTAAGTGGTAGGTATTCGCAGGTCGAATCCGCGTGGTGGTGGTGCTGACGCTCGGTCGTGATGTTGAGGCGCCTTTTTTTCTGGCTCTTCTCTCCCTATCTCGGCGATCGGGCGAGGGAGCTGGCGGCAGCTGGGGGTTAAAGTGGTTTAGGTGTTGCTTTGGGGCCGTGTCTGAGGGAGAGGCGGGATCGAGTGGCTCTATTGGCGCAGTTGAAGATGGCGAAAGTCAGACCAGTCCTGCCGATGGGCGAGGTGTTGGATGAGCAGAAGGTCGTAGAGGGATTGACGCTGTGTCGTGTGCCCTTTGCTCGTAAGGTATCACCCCGAAGGCCTGCTTGGGTAAGTTTTGGCCCCTTCCTTCACTGAATGGAATTTCTCGCAGCCTGGGAGTTGCACCGCCCCAGCTGTGTGCACGGGCCAAGCGAGTCGTACCTGAGCTCTTGTGGCGTAAGGTATTCCACTTTTAATTGAGGCTGGAGATCCACTTCGCCCGCTTAATGGAATGCTGCATGCGCACTTGCACTTGGGCGAGCTGGGCGCCGGGCGCTGAGTGGACGTCCAGTGGAATCAAAATGGATCTCCCCGCCCGAGGACCCTGGAGAAACGAAACGACATTGCTTCTCATGAGATCTTCTTGTTGTTTTTCTCGATATGGAGCTGATCCATGGCGAAATCATCACAGCCTTTGTCGAACCTCCATCTTGAGCCGTCGATGCCGCAGCCAACATGCTAATTACCATTGTGTACCGGCTTGACTCAGGTCTCCAAAGTCTATTTCAGCAGTCAAGTCCACAATTTCGTCTCCGTGTTTGTCGACTCATCTGTTTCACATCGCTAAATCCATTTTTTCTCGCCAGATTGTATCTTATCAGTTTCTTAGCGTGAACACGTGGCCGGACGCGTGTGCTGACTGAGGATATATCCACCCAAATTTGAGACCATTTCTCTGGGCGGGAATCGATGCAAAGCGGGGATCGGATGCCCGACCTGACGGCGCTCGGCCTTCTTATAAGTCCGGCAACCGCTGCAGGCTTCGAATTCATCGCACTCTGGGTTGCCAAAATATGGTATTCGTTTATCGTTTACTTCTCCGAGTCCTTTCGAGATACCGTCCTATGAGACCTATTCCTGGGGTTCTGTGGCTGTTCTCATGACCCCCACAACTGCAGTTATAGCAGAATGGCTCGAGACGCCTTTCGCCATGCCGCAAATCACCGCAAAATAATCGGAGCACCCGCCGTCTGGCACACGGAAGAGCCGACCGTGGTGGAGCTACAGTCGGCGCCGGGGCGGGTCTGTGCGGGCACATATTGTTCCGCTGCAAAAGACGCTAGCACCCGAAAGGCAAGCGTCGGACCGGGGTCTGGGTAAGCTAAGTGAAATGGAACAACTCCAATTTGAACAACCCATAAAGTGGAGCACCGACTGGAGATGATGGAACTGACAGGGAACCGCGGGGATGAGCCCGGCCCAATTCTCCCCGTTACAACCATCGACAGAATCAAGTGAGGACTCAGGAGTCGCATCGTGTGATGGAGCACGGCTAAGGAGACTTCGACTACCACGTTGCGGCCGGGACACACGATGGCCCACCAACACCTGCGTCAACCGGACACTCCGCTTGAGACGAACCCTGACATCCCGGATCTTGACGCCCAACCTGAAATCCAGCCTGAGCTGCCTCGTCCCCAAGCTCAAGATGTGACCGAACAGAGGGATCCTGATCCTGAGTTCAGATTCGAGGTCACGCAGTTCTCGGACTTTGACGACGACGATGACGATGACGACACCGCTTCGGTCACGTCCTTGAAGGCCAGCATTCTTGACTACCGCCGGGAGAACGGACGCACTTATCACCGCTTCAGTGATGGCCATTATGTTCTTCCGAACGATGCCCTCGAGCAAGAACGGCTGGACATTGCGAATCATATGTGGACTGTCGCCTGGGATGGCAAGCCGTGCCTATGTCCAGCGAAAGACGGCGCCAAGCGGGTCCTCGATCTCGGTACCGGTACGGGCATCTGGGCCCTGGACTACGCCGATGAACATCCTGACGCAACGGTCTACGGCGTGGATCTAAGTCCCATCCAGCCGGATTACGTCCCGCCGAATTGCCACTTTGAAGTCGACGACCTCGAAAGAGAGTGGGCGTGGTCACAACCCTTCGATTTCGTCTTTTGTCGCAACATGATCGGGGCCTTCAACAGTTGGGAATGGATTGCTGGGCAAGCCTTTGAGAACCTGGAACCCGGCGGCTACTTCGAAATCCAGGATAATCTGTACCCGGTTGCTTGTGACGACGGCACCTTGACCGAGCAGCATGCGTTATTCAAGTGGTCGGCCATACTATGTGAAGCCATTGAGAGAATCGGCCGGTCTCTCACCATCGCGTCACGTTTTGAGGAAATTATGAAGAACGCGGGCTTTGAGGCCGTGACGGTCAACAAGCAAAAGCTGCCAGCATCTCCTTGTAAGTTCCAGATTCACGTAAAATACTCTATGGATGATAGACATAAGAGGGAATGGTACAATACTGACTAGATCAAAGGGCCGAAGGACCCAAAACTGCGAGAGATTGGTAGTTGGACACAGGCGGCAACTCTTCCCGGCGTTGAGGGCATAGCCATGGCATTACTGACGCGCGTGCTTGGTTGGAAGCCGGCCGAGGTCCTCGTCTTCTGTGCCCACGTCAGGAAGGATCTCAAGAATCCGGAAATCCACGCGTATTGGGACACTTACTCGGTTTACGGAAGAAAGCCCCTGCCCAAACAGCAGGGTTCTCAGGCACCAAGTCCCCGAGGGGAGGGCTCAAAGGAAAAGAGGTCGAGAGAGGAAAGCCCACAAGAAGATATGCCGCGGAAGGAGCCGCGAGAGGAAAGTCCTGGACGAGAGGACTCAGCATGAGTAGGATTAACGGCGCCGCAACAACTTTCCCCGCGATTAAATGTGTTGCGATGTTCTATTTCTTCACAAAGGCTCTGGCGCGATTCAGTGAAGGCCCACGAGGTGATCAGCCATTGAGGTCGCGAATCTCAGTTTCGTGAAAGCTGAAGGAGAACACCGAGGAAAGGAAACGTGCGGCTTTAAGGCCTAGGACAGGAATTACATTGCTGTACCTTACAGTCTTGCTCCCAAAATCAATCCGAAATCACGGCCATATCTCAGCCAGCTCCGGATACTTGCTCCCGTCAGAGGTGCATGGCTCGATAGCATGTGGCAACAGAAGTGTTGGCTTCACTCGGCTCGGCAAAACCCCGTATTCAGCTTTAGCGAAACGTTCTCTACGTTTGATGCATCCGGCCTTTTGCGATTGGACTTGTATATAGATCGCAGTTTGGCAAGGCTCTCTCCGTATAGAAGCAACTCGTCAGCAAGCTACTTCCGAGACATGAAGTTTGCTTCTACCTCTAGGCAGCACCATTCATCGCCACAGCCAGTAAGAGTCTAGCCTATCACCGCGTCTCGTACAGGCAGGCACTTTATGCAGGCTTCGCTGTGCCACAGTGACACTTAAGGGAGGCATACTCCTGCTGACCACACATCGCTGCAGCGAATCGCATCCATTGTTTCCCGTCGATCTTCTCGGACTCCAACACTACTTATGACCAGACACAGCCTTAATTGAAACCAGTCATCTTCCGCGTCAAGCCTATATCGTCCCTTGATCTTCTCTTCTTCGTTGCACAAAATTTTTGGATATATCCACGTCATGAAGCTCCTCAACTGCGTCAATCTCCAAATCGAGGAATTCTTCGGCTCATCCATCCCCTCTGAGTATGCGATACTCTCGCATACCTGGGAGGTCGGCGAAGTCACTTTTCAGGATCTGAGCGACATTCAGGCCATAGAAGACAAACCAGGCTGGGCCAAGATCAAGCGTGCGTGCCAGCTGGCTCTTGAACAGGGATACTCGCATGCCTGGGTCGACACCTGTTGTATCGACAAGACAAACTTCACCGAGCTGACCGAGGCCATCAACTCCATGTTCAAATGGTACGCAAGAAGTACGGTCTGCTATGCCTACCTGGCAGACGTCGGAGGCGAAAATACGATACAGCTCCAGGACTCACGCTGGTTCACGCGCGGGTGGACGCTGCAAGAACTCATCGCACCGTGTCGTGTCGAGTTCTACGACAAGGACTGGAAATTCCTGGGCACCAGGGCCGATCTCAGCGACGAAATCCAGCAAAGAACGAGGATCCATCAAGATTTCCTGGCCCATTCTGTGGGTGACATCGAAGATCTGCTCACCACTATTCCTCTCGGGTGTCGCATGTCGTGGGCAGCCGGCCGGGTGACTACGCGGGAGGAAGACCTCGCGTACTGCCTCTTGGGAATCTTTGGAGTGAGCATGCCGCTCCTGTACGGCGAGGGAAAGAAAGCTTTCATCAGATTGCAAGAGGAAATCATCCGAGGAACCCACGACACGTCCTTGTTTGCATGGAGTTACCCAAGATCGGAACCCGCACACGAGCCTAGGCAACATTACTTTGGCATACTGGCAGAATCTCCCGACCTGTTTGCGGGCGTGACATCTCTGGAAAGAGTGGTGCAAACTGAACCCACCGAAGTATGACCTGGACTTAGCATTTGACACACTCCCATTCTAACGTCTTCAAAGTACTCAATTACAAACAAGGGCTTTCAGATAATGGCCAAAACTTATGGCCCTTTGAAAACAGGAGACAACTTACACATGGAACTTGGATGGCGCTTGAAAACCGTCGACGGAGCCGGCGACATGGATCTTTTCGTGTTACTCAGAGATCAGGGCGACGGGATACTTGTCAGATCGAGTCCTTACATCGTCCATATCAAATCGAGCACTCACATCGACTACATCGAAAGCCTCAGGTCGATTGCTCCCTTCGCTCGAGAAGAACAGCCACTCACTATTCGGAAAACTATGAACGCACAGCAGTCTTTGGCTTTGGAGACAAGTCACGAGTCTATATATGTCTCAGTGCTGAGAAACACTACGGTGTTGAACACGTTTCCCCAAGAACTATGGGATGCCAGATGCCAGAGGTTCAGAACGAGAGGATTGAGCAGTTTCCTTGGCGTCGTGCACTTCAGAATGCTGCGGCCTATGGTACACGACATGGTTGTAATATGCAGCCTGAAGCACGGAAGCCTAGACGAGCCTCTGGTGTGGCTAGCCGGTGCGGATCAACATCCCGACCTTTTCAATGCAGCCGTGTCGGGTGACCAGGACAGAATTCAAAAGCTGTGCGAGGAGCATGATGGAAAGGATTTGATTTTAGGGGAGGAGTCTGGGTTGTTGGGTAATCTCGTTGGGTGTTGCTGGCCACCATCCTACAAATGGGGGTTCCGAGTCACATATAGTCAAACAACAAGTTTGGACATCTCCCGAAAGCATTCTATCAGTGTTAACTTTGCCAGCTCATGAGTTGGGATCGGAGGTATGATTTACCTAGCTTTCATAGGTTGCTATAGAGTCACAGAACTTGAATATACCAGTAGCGTTATAACTGACCAATTATTTATTGCTACATCCCAAGAAAAAGATGAGACGACGACAAGCCACCAAGCCGCCTCGTTTCGCTGATCTTTTCGTCCTTTCAAGTTTCGGAACGTTGATGAAACGTGTGGAGCTAGTCTTGGTGCCAAGACCGGCAGACTTCATCCCATGTTTGGGACCGGATACTTTAACGTCACTTCTTTCATCTGATGCAAAAGCGGAATGTTTCCTGTGGAAATGTTTTGTAACCTTCTTTCGTTGCCCCAATCTTCGAAGAAAATCAACATGTTGCCTTCATTAGCAATCGTATCTTTCGTCTTGGCGTCCTGTTCCGCGGCGTCGTCAGAGGCCCAAGCGCAACTCCAAGGGGCGCGAATCTGCCCTCTATCACCCCTGCAAGAGTCGCTTTTGAGATGTTCGACTTGGGATGTTACGGAAAAGGAGATTATCGACGCGGATCGAAGTCGACGGAATGTCACGAGACCAAGTGAGCCTCTGGGGTGGACCGGGCCTCATGGGTGCGCCGGAAACTACTGCTTGTTCGCCAACCGGGGTTATGCGGGCGGACGCGGGGTCGTTATCATCTCAACACCAGAAAACGTGCAAAAGCTGAAGAAAATGGAAGAAGGGTTAGATATGCAGAGCGAGAAGGACCCGAGCTCATCAAATCCGCCGTTTCGCATCACTGAGGTGGAAGGAAAAGGGCTAGGCATGATCGCCAACAAGAGCCTGGCGAGAGGCGACACGGTCATGCTCAAGACGGCGGTTCTCATCGCTCACCGCGCCTTCATCGAGCACACGCCGCCGGAAGAGCAACGGCCTCTTCTTGATGCCGTGGCGGGGCATTTGCCCTCGTCAACAAGGGAGACTTTCCTTGGTCAAATGGGTCACTTTGGCGGCCACAAGGTCACAGACATCATGCAGACCAACTCATTCCAGATGGATCTCGGCGGCGGCGCTCAAGGCGACGGCCACCACTACGGCAACTTCCCTGAGGTATCACGATATAATCACGACTGTCGGCCCAACGTCGCCTTCCACATCAGCGACTCCGACGGTCGCCACCGGACCACGGTCGTGAAGCCCGTGAAGCCCGGCGAGGAGCTGACGATATCGTACCTCGACCAGCTCGACCCGCGCTCCGTGCGACAGCACCGGGCCAAGCTGGCCTGGGGTTTCGAGTGCGGGTGTTCGCAGTGCGGGCTGGCGGAGAAGCAGGCCGCGGCGTCGGACCAGCGGTTGATGGATATCCAGGAGATCGAGCGGGCGCTTTCGGACATCAACGCCAGGGTCACGACTGCGCTGATTGAGAAGTTCCTGAAGTTGTATCGGGACGAGAGGTTGGAGTCGAAGCTGGCGGGCGCGTACACCATCGCGGCGCTGAACTTCAATCTGCTCGGACATGCGAAGCAGGCTGTCAAGTATGCGAAGCTGGCGGCGGAGGCGGGTGTTATTGAGAATGGTGCTGGAGCGCCTGATGTCGAGGCGATGAGGACGTTGGCGGCGGATCCGAAGAAGCACTTCACATGGAGAGGAAGGATGAAATGAGATAAAATAGACGGGTAGGTCTAGATATATAGAAGAAACCTCTATACCAAGACGGCTTAGGAGCCGGGTACTGATTTGCGTGAATTTGCCGATCAGGTCCCACACGGGCGGGCTTGCTCCGCGAATGCGGCCGGGAAGACGGAATCGTTACGGAGCAATGCCGGAGTCGGCCGTAAGAAAGATAGACATCTAACGTTCTCCCTCTGGTTTCAATGCACAAACGAGTTATTAATGTCAAGGACAAAAAAAAAAGCGTTGTGCTCCGAAGGGCCTTCTGTCCAAGGCCATGACTCGGCGACTCGCATAATGTAGTACTGAACCGACTTTTGACACGGCGACTCGAATGATGCTCACAGATTCCAAAACGCTGATGGCCAACAAAGAAAACCCCGGCTATTTTTGAATGTAACTGCCAGTCGAGTAAGCAACCCCGCTGCCATCGTGGTGTGTGTGTGGATGTCTCACCCAACACGTTGTGTGCTGCCGGTAAAGATCGCGATCAAAGACACAATGGGAGGGGCAACATCCTCTAGCCTCAGGAACAGGCTGCCAACATGGTAAAGCAACAAAGCCACGGAAACCCTGCGAAGCGATTGACAGCGGACAGAAAAGGAACGAGTGGGTGGTGTGTTGGAGGTGACGGCCCCCAGGTGCGGGTGGAGACCCCGGGCTTCCAGCACTGCCGGAACGCCCACCCCGGAGCATTGGCCAATGGCGACGGCGGACGGGGCGGGGGTCTTCGGCGTCTTTTTTCCAACTACCAGCCACCGGACGGCCAGTGACGTAAACGTGATGGACCGGTCTTCCCACAGAGTCACATCGCGAGTAACTTTCTTACCGGCATCGCAGGTTTTGGTCCGTTGCCTCGGCCAGGAGCGTGTGTGTGTGTGTGTGTGTGTGTGTCGTGGGGATCTTCCTCGCCAACGTTGCGCATTCGCAGTGTCTTTGTCGGGATGCGTAAGGTAGGGAGAAACAACTTGCAGGCCATTCTCAAAGAAAAAAAGCTTTCTCCCTTGAACGATGATTCGACCGATAAATAAGCATCAAAGAGACGATCAAGGACGTGTGGAACCGACATACCTCGTCTCGTTGGAGCTAGAATCCCATCCAGGTCATGATGCGGGCTGTACGGAGACCCGGCTCTGCAGAGGGTCCAGTGTAAGTCCAAGATCTGCCTTGCGACGAGGGGGGATCCGACCAAGATATTCCCGCATTCTGCGTTTCCCGCCCACGTTCACAGCAACACCATTCGCTCTCGATGATGACCGGATCACTGCATTCTCTGCCTCTCGACATCCCTACCCCTGCTGCCCGTCACATCGATGCCATGACTTGCAGACCCAGCCCCGTCCTTCGGCCGGGGGGCGGTTCTGGTCGACTCCTCCATCAGGCAGGTCGGTACCGCAGGGCCTTCTCCGTCCGGACGTGAATTCTTCGTCATTCGGCTGTCACCACCACAGTATTTATCCTTTTCAATTCCCGCGTTGTAGAAAGCCCATCGTGGTGCCATCCGAATCTCCTCTCCCTCGGGTGCCGTTGACCGTTATCCCCAACCGACTCATCGCGCCGTATCCTCCAAAGTCACCACGATGGCGCCAGTAACAACACACGTCCTCGATGCCTTCGCGGAACACCTCGCCCCGCGCTCGGCAGCACCGGCGGCCGCACCACCGACCAAAACCCTCCCCCTCGCCCTGCGCGAGATCCTCGCCCGCCAGGTCGTGGTGACGGTAACCCCGACCCCCGAGACCACGCAGGAGAGCGCCTCGAACAGCAGCAACCTCAGCGGCGGCGCCATCGCGGGCATCGTCATCGGCTCCATCGCCGGCTTCCTCATCCTCCTCTGGATCCTCAAGTCCTGCGGCGTGTGGGGCCGCCCCAACACCTGGGGAGACCGGGACGACGACGCCGTCGACCGGAGGTACCGCGGCAGGTCGCCCGGCTCGCGCCACCACAGGAAGCACCGCCACCACGCGCACCACTACCACCACGAGACGTCGAGGTCGAGGAGGCGGCCCTCGTACGAGGTCAACGAGGTCCGGTACTCGCAGCCGGTGGT
Source organism: Colletotrichum karsti (assembly GCF_011947395.1). Lineage (NCBI taxonomy): Eukaryota > Fungi > Ascomycota > Sordariomycetes > Glomerellales > Glomerellaceae > Colletotrichum > Colletotrichum karsti. Next base: position 465,673 of record NW_024065931.1, read on the forward strand.
GTACGAGAAGAGGAGACCCAGCGCCTCGCCGAGGCCGCCGGCCGCCGTGTACCGGTCGAGTCGGAGCAGGACTAGGTACTAGTCTGCGCTGCCGTCGGGTTTCATATCATCTCGAAATACATGGGCTTCTTTAGACGCGTGAGAAGTCATCTGGGCGGCAATCTGAGTTCAAGACAAGAGAGTGAAGGGTACATTAATGGCGCCGAGGTTCTTTTTATGAGTTGACGAAACTTCACGTTCAATATTTGGTAAAATGAGCGTAACTATATAATGCATAAAGCGGTTAAGCAATTCCATGATGTTTCGACATGTTTTGTTTGCATTTCCCTTCGGGCCGGCAGCTTGACGCTTACCGTTTCGCGATCTGATATATGTCCATGTTGGACATGGACGACCTCATGCACGTTGGTATTCAAACTTAGTAACTTGTACATCACTCACAAGAATGCTTCGATGGCTCAATAGTCGAGTCTCGCGACTAATCAGCTCTCTTCAAGTCGTGGCCATGTTGATGAATAAGAAGCAGTATTTCATGTGATTTCGGTCAAGTTGTATTAGACACACAAGGCTGGCTTCCTCCACTGTATCTGTAGACTCCATGCCTTCTATGAACCTTCCCCGTGTACTTCATGGCCTGTCCCTACGACTCCCAAAGCATGTCCCATATCCCAGTATAACGCCCATCAAGAAGCCATCATCATAGAAACCAGCTGACGCTCAGCCGGACTTTGCCTTGTTCTTCTTGACCCAGTCGTACCACTTCTTGTACTCCTGGTACTCCAAGGATTCCTTTTTGCCCTGATATCGAACCACCTTGAGCTCGACGTCCTGCCACTTGTCCTTGCGGCCCATCCAGCCGGCCTTGCGCATGAGGCTCACCAGCGTCTCCTCCTTTGTCCACTCCTGCTCAACAGCGACATCGGGAAGATACGTCGCGCCATATCGCTTGCCATGGTAGATGAAGCTGATACGCAAGCCATGCACACCCAGAGTCCAGTCCATAGGGTCATCACAGTCTTCGAAGTCGGTGAGCAGCGTCACGGCCACCTCAAGCGAGGGAAGCTCCGAGGTTTCAACGGGCGGGAAGCGCATGTCGTGCAGCGCGGAGGTCAAGCTGTAGCTGGACAAGCCGTCCTCGAGCTCCTGCGGCTCAAAGGTGCCGATGCAGCCCCGCAGCGAGCGGTGGCCCGAGCGGGACGAGACGGTGTTCCAAGTGACGAAGAGGGGAAACTCGGTGACGGTATCATCGTCGTCGTCGTCGTCATCGTCGTCTTCATCTTCGGCGAGGGAGTCGACGGAGGTCTCGGGAGTCTCGGCGGGCAGGGAGAGGCTGGAGCCGGAGGAGGCGGAGCCCGAGTCGCTGGCGGGTTCGGCGAGGCGCTGCAGGGCCGGGAGGAGCTTCTTGGAGGTATCCTTGCCGTCACCGAGGCCCGGCGACAGGGTCTTTGCGTACTCGGGCCATGAGCGCTGGATTTCCTTGAGGGAGAGACCCCGCCGCTTGTCCAGGTGCGAAGCCAGCGCCTCGAAGCAGTACAGGCAGTGTTCCACAGTCGCCATGAGCTCGTTTCAAGGGAGGGAGATGGAAGGGAAGGTGGCGAGAGTGGCGTGGTGTGTGTTCTGGGAGAGCGAGCGAGCGAGCAGCAGTGGAATGGAATGAGCTTCAGAGCCGTCCGCGGTGTTGTTCTGGGCTGGCGGTCGCACGAGGTCAGCAGCGGACGATGCGGAGATGGAGCAGATTGGCACGTTTTGGAGGTTGGAGAAACGGTTAGGTTGGAATGGATTAGAGGTCAGGTTGGCAGTTGGTAGCTCTGGTTATGTCACTGGCTGAGAGGAGACGTGAACTCACAGCTGGCACTGCTCACAGCTGCAGCTGAACCCCACCTCTCTCCACTCAGATAACGCAACCCCGCGATTGACCGAGCTAAAGTTGTGCATTGTGCAGCTGAGTATATGCAAGGAAATATGTCTGTGCTGGAAGACATAAAAAACTGCACAAGTTTATGCTGTGTCCGAGCAATGACGACTTCCAAGCTTTCGAGAGCTTGGCCTTACCTAAGCAGTCCGCTCGGGAGAAACGGCGTCGATCAAAGACTAAAAATAAGACCGGGCCGCTCAAATGATTTTCCTGCCTCAAACTACCCCTGAACATCGACGGCACAGGGGTAGGCCAGTTTCGAAACGCCTCCTGAACAGGAACGACTCTGGTCCGAACACCTTCATCCCGTCAAGCCTGAACTGTCGAGGCCGCCCAGTCCAGCTGCCAGGGAAAGGGTCTGTCAGTTCTGGACCTCACACAACCTCCCCCTCCCACATCCCACGCGAGGGAAATCCCACATCCCCAGCCTCTGGCTAAGCTTCACAATAAGGTACACCGGGGTGAAGACTTGGCATCGCCGGGGTTCACACGTTAAACCCCGCCTTCCCCTGCTGACTTTGCTACCGGAACTTGCTGGAAGCGAGCGGCTTCTTGTATGATCTTCGCTCGTCCGAGCCTGGCAACCAGGCTTTTGTGACACGGCACTCACTTAGACTAGTGGGCCGCTCCTACGCGTCTTCCTCGTCACAGCCCAGTTTCAGACGTTTGCCCGCCAACTACCCTTCGTCTCTTCACGCTTTCTCTCCCGCGATCAGCCCTCTTGGGACTGTTGATCTCGCCCACTCTCATTACGTTGGAGAAAGTGGGCGGACGCCCTGGGTTCATGGTTCGCTTACCTCTCTGTCGTCGAACCCCTCCTTGGCGTGGTTCCTGTTAGTGCGGCGACACGCCGGGAAGTCCCTTGTTTTCCGCATCATTGATTCGTTGACAAGTTGCCCCTTTGGGGTTGAGGTCGTGGCTGGCTTGAGGCCAAGCACTGGTGGTCGCGGGCTGCGGCGACGACGGCCAGGGATGGAACCGGGCGGAAGGGCCCTGACCGCTGGTCTCAACTCTCAACTCGATGGGCGCCGGCGCAACGACTGTGAGTTCCAGTCAGATTTTTGGATGACAGGACTCTGGATGGCCCGGCACCCGTGCGCCACTTCAACTCCTTCCCCTATACCGGTCTGATGTATGATATCGATGGTGATACTTGGCGCAAAACCCCTGAGGGTGCGTGGCCCTCGACGAGATACAAATACCTCCGTCTCCTTCCCGTGTTCCGTTTCCTCTGGTCTCGTTATCCAACCAACAAACACTCCCTTTCATCACAACTTTGACTTTTCGTCTTTCTCTTCTTGTACAGGAAATTATCTGCTCGTCGCCGGCCGACTCTCGTTCGAATCACCAAAACAACTACCGTCAAAATGAAGTACTCTGCCATTCTCATCGCCTTCGCCGCCGCCTTCGTCGCCGCTGCTCCCGCTCGTATGTTGTCTTGAAGAGAAGCACAGGATGACTTGGTACTAACGATGTATACAGAGGCCGACAAGCGCCAGGAGGCCAACGCCGTCCCCGTCAACGAGGCTGCCATGACCGACGCCAACGGCAACGTCGTTCCCTTCAACGCCGCCAGCGTCTACCAGGCCAACAAGGAAGCCGGCCTCTAAATCACAAACTCGACATCTATGTACGAGGAGGATTGGATATAGGGGTCGAACGCTTCACGAACTGCAACAAACATACAACATCAAGAAACGCCTGTAATCTCATAATCTGGCGGACAACACCGGGATGGGACATACAAGGCGAAATAGGCATCATGGCAAATCGATCAACGATATTGGCTTTATTTTGATCCGGGACCGGATTCAACGGAAAGGGTGCCAGTTACTCCAAGCCCCTTTGGGCAGATAATACTTCAATACACTCGGTTGGCATGGGCAACGACTCGTGCATATGCCAACCATTTTTTCTCACAGAAACTTCTCTCTTACTAGAACCAACTTCTTCTCATGTCGTCGTCACGCGCATTGCACAGGGCGCCCATTGTCAATGCTCCTGGCCGTCTGTCACCAGCCCTCCATCTTGTCAAACTGACTCGAGAATGTCCTTTCGAACTCGTCCGAGCGAACAGGGTGATCCGACTGGTTGCTATTTCTGATTTCTGAGTCTCGGGGATCTTGGGAGACCAGGAAAGACTTGGTTGTAAGCTTAAACGCGGAGAACCCACCAGAGTGGGTGAGATGACAGGGATTGCTGCAACGGTGAAGCAAGTAGGCAAGCGAGAGCCGGGCTCGCTTCAGCCGCCTGGGGCAGTAGCCCAGGTATCCACGGGTGATGAGCCGGGGGTTTTGTTGTTTGGACGGGCTCAGCCACGATTCATCATTTCTAGCGCGGCTCCAGTCTGCTTCAGAAGGAAGGATTGAATAATTCCGTCAAGTCATGGGTGTTGTTTTTCCGATTGGGGTTGCAGAGAACGCGACTGCCTGAATCTGGATCTTTCGTCCAACGGATTACACAATTCCCCCGTCCAGAAACCTGCAGCCTGGAGTTGCCATGGCCGCCATGGAGTTACAGGGTCTGGTCGGTCAGTTGGTTGGGGCATTTTCAACGACGAAGTTCCTTGCGCGATCCACTCTTCCTCCGTCCCAGGACACCGCAGGAAGAGACGAGGATCACTCCATTAGAGTTTGTGTCTGATGTTTCGTTAGCGTTGGGAGAGAAGGCAGGTTTAGAAGCCATGGGTATCGCATTCCGGTCATCTGGGTCGTTGGGAACTTCAGAACCGTTCAAGAAGGTCGATCTGACGAAAGTGTCCGACGGCAATGCACTTTGAAGGTGGCATCATGACATGACATTGACAGGACGGGTGAGCGGGAAGGATGACGGCATCCTTGAACTCAGTTGTCTCGTCGACTCTAAGATTTTGTAAGTTGCTCCTAGTTCCTTTCCTGAGCGTCAAGGTAGGCTAGGCAGCGTATTGATTAGATGATGGTTCGGATCTTATGCAGATCCTTAAGCCATGAAGGTTGATGCGTAGCCAGTGCTCATCTTGAGACGAATCCTTCAACGTGACCAGCATCGGATCCGTGGGCATCCGCGTTGAGAAGAAAGTGGAACTTGCAGTGGAAGAGGCGTTAGGTAAAGCATCAAGAGCCCCGGTAATTAAGAGCAGCAAACGTGGATGTTGGAGGAGAATTTAGGAGAAATGCTAAAAGCCAAAACGAGGAGGAATAGACGAAAAACGCCAAGAGCTCGGGCCCACCTCAGTCAGACCTGTGACATTTCCTTTTCCTTCCATCACAATACAGTCTGCCTCACGCCGTCCTTGGACGATCGAAATCATCATGGCACGGTGCTCCCTTCATTTTCCACCTTCCTGCTGCTCTGAGTCTGCCAGCTGTCAGCAATCCAACACCTGTCCCTGGAGCACACAAGTTCCAAATTCCACCACCAACACCAACACCAGAAATTGCCAACAATTGCCAACAATCAATGTCCCGACTTCCCTGCGCCTCACATGCCAGCCTGCTGCGCCAAGACCATAAAACAATGGGACTTGTTCCGTTCAGTTGGGCTTCAGAGTCGCACCCAATGTAACCGTCTGCATGGCCGGCCTCAATTAAGCTCGTCGTAACAAGCGAGCTTCGCCGACCCGACTTCACCATTGGATCTTATCTCACCTTTCCCACCGACGACCATCTCTCACCTCCAACCCTTCAGATTGAGCTTGACCTGCAGTCTTATTGATCACTGCCACAATCGCCTGCACGACAACTCAGAGCAGGCGGGTACCGCACCATTCACCAGCACCAGCACCTGTACCTGCACCTGCAGCTTCGAGCAGGGACCAGACCAATGTTTTTCGTCCCTGGCGTCAGCATAGCGATGGTTCTCAAATTAGCCTGGAGCTAGGCCCCTTTCGACTTATCCCCACCGTCAGCCCTGTTGGAAATGCCGTTGCCCTTCTCTTCGGCTCTGGGGGAACCAAGCAGACCTCACCACATCATCAAACGGACCAACGAAACCGGCCCAGTTCTCCACGTTAGACCTTAGCCCGACACAGCTCGGCACCGACGTCCTCTCGAGCTTCCGGCTACTACACCCTCTCTCCTCTTTCGCCAGGCCAGTTCCCATCCATCAGAGGGGTACTGCCTCCAAGTCGACCCAGAAGATGACACACTCTCCCTCTGCTTCCCTTGCGCGGGATTCTCACAAGTGGATCGAGTTGATTCATTCTGCTTTGCGCAGCCACCACAAGCGCGTCTCATATTTCTCGACTGATCCTTCAGGAAGACGACAAGCGCGTAGCGAGATGACCAAACCAACCCTACATCTGCTCGACCCTCCACCGACCTTCCAGAGCCGCAACTCCGGATTCCCGCGTTGCCTGTTCTGTCCGCCATCAGCCAGGTTAAGCGAAGAAACGGGGCAACATACATGGCGATGGCAGGCTGTGAAGCTCATCAACCAGGCAAACTTGGCGCTGCGGCCCACCTCCAACCCAAAGTCCCTTTCCGGCCATCTATGCAACGTCCCTGGATTTTTGTTTTGACTGCTTCTCCGCGAGTGCGGATAGCAGCCAACCAGCAGATCGATCAACACCTGTGGGTGTCGTCAGCACACGACGTGCCTGATCAGTTCCTGAGCCGGTGCTCCCTCTCTCCAGTAACAAAGGGAAAACATGCGCAGATGATGGCGTCCGGTTGGCTAGCCAGATCAGACAACGCGAAAACCGCATGGCCGCAGTCTCAGCCGCAAACGCCATCCGATGCGTCACAGTGGTCACAGTGTTGCGGGCTTTTCATTCAATATTTCGACATCCAGCCTGCCCGCCCTTGCGTGACGCCTTGATGAGGTCGAACGGAAGGGAACCGCGCGGACGTGCGTCAATACTGGCCAGAAGGCGTTTAATTTCCTCCATTGCTCGAGACCCTCCAACATGCCCCTAGCTGTCTCTGCTAGGCTCCAACGAGTAACTAGTGATTCCCCGATGATTCCGCCATTCCATACTCTGGAGTCTCTCCAGGGACCCCCATCACGCCCTCCGCCTGGGCTTGAACCGGGTTGGGCTGCCAGGGGAGTGAGGTCTTTTTGGCGGGAACCTGAAGCTCTCCGTCCAATAGCACCATCGTGGCTGATCAGATTCACCGCTTTCATATCAAGAGCGACAGAGCGGCTCCCTAAACCCCGACTGGGTAGCCGATCCGCCCATCCCCAAAGCAAGCTCGGCGTAGAGCCGCTTCTCCCATACAAGGCTTAGTGTCCTCCGGTATGCTGCAGCCTGGCGATGGGGGGCTGCTCACCTCTTGCCATTTGCTCATTTGGATGTCCCAGCTCCCTGGGTGATGTGATTTTATATATAGCAATGGCAGCACACATGCCCCATAACAGAGTTCTGACAGCCTGGGCTTGCCTCATCACAGCCTCACTCACCCCCGCGTCTCTCGGGCCCGGCTCCGATCGAATCCTTGCCCATCCATCGTTTGTTTGTTGCCCGTCCAGAGCTTCTTTGCTTATAACCACCCGGGATCGCCTTGTGTCGGAACTAGTCTCTCTCAGCCTCAAACAACATCTACGGTGCCAACGGACATCAAAGCTCCCTTAGAAAAGCCGACCCCATCACCAACCAACAAAAATGGTCCTCCATCGCCAACAAGCTCAGTTCGACAGGGCAAGATGGCGCATGGCGCTATTGCTGCCATTCTGGATCCTTCAGCTGCTCGTCCTTCTCACCGTCATCGGCCTCTTCTCATGGCGTCTGTCAGACACTCTCCAGAACTGGGATTCCGAGGTCGAAACGAAAGGGATGTTTCCCACGGTTGAAGTTGTGTAAGTCTTTGAAGCCTCTGGACAGAATCTTCGACAAGTCAACTAACCCCTTGCTCAGATGGGAGGCTGTCAACATCGCATTCTCCTTGCTCTGCCTCGTCGCCACCATCTACGAAGTCTCAAAGCTCGCCGCTGAGACGTTGACACCATGGACCATGCTCTTCACCCACGTCCTCAAGTTAGTCGCCTCCCTGGCAGTTCTAGCCCTCGACGTCGTCGTCTTCGTCCAGAGAAAAGACAGCCATTACTCCGTGGTCGGTCTCGGTTTGGACTGCTTTATGATGTAGGTCTCCCAAACACCGCCAAAACATAACACAAAGCTGACCACGCCCAGTCTCCTCATCTCCGTCCCCGGCTTCTACTCGATCCAAACATACCGCCGCCTCGCAAAGTACGACGACTACCACTACCCCGTCAACCACAAACCCTACGGCTTCAACGACCTCGAGCAGAACACAACCTACAACAGCCGCCTCTCCATCGGCGCCCTCTCCATCGGCGACCGCTCCCTCCGCCGCATCTCCACCTCCTCCGTCAAGAGCGGCAGCAACACCCCCAACGCCCCCCACCAAACCCAACAACAGCAACAACCCCAGCAGCCCGAGCCGAAGCCCCTCCAGCGCACCCCCTCGCAGTACAACAACGAACGAGACACCCAGTTCGACAGGTACATGGTCGAGCGCGCCATGACGACCGAGTTCGGCTGGGCCGGCAGCCCGCCCGCCGACAACCCCCTCGCGCGCAGCGACAGCTACGTCGGCAGCGGGTCCGTCACCAACGGCAAGGTCGTGACGCGGGAGAGCATGGGCCGCGTCCCCAGCTGGGGCAGCTCGCACGTGCTCGTCGCCGTGCCGGAGATGGACGAGGACGACGCGCCCGGCCGCGGGGACAGGCAGGCCCTTTTGGCGGGACACAGGAGGCAGGGCAGTGACGACAGCGTCGGGCCGAGCACGACGACGACGACGCCTTACCACGCGTACCAGCCGCCCTCGTCGAGGGTGTCGCCGCCGGTTATCCAGGTCGAGGAGTCGGATATCACGTCGGGCACTTTTGTCGCGGAGGTTGAGCGCAAGAGGAAGAGGAGTCAATGATTTTTTACTTTCGTTTTGGCGGTGAAAAGAGGGGGGGAACGATTATACCCATGAGCTTCTTTTTCTCCTTCATATTTTGCATTATTTCTTTCGTTTCGGACGGATGAGACTCGATGGATTGTACATATTTTTTCACCCATCTTCTTTCCTCGTCGGCTACATTATACCATGGCGTTTCACGATACGGAGGACACAACAAAAAGGGGAGACGGGACGGGACGGGACGAGGAGGTGGTTCGAGATCCCGGGAAGGGAGGGGTCTGGCCATAGGACACCCTCGCTTAGAGAGAACGTTTATACAACGAGGCCGTATTCACTTCATGCTTATCATCGCATTTTCGATGGTTTCATTTTTGCGAATCACTTCATATTGTCTTTTGCCCTGCATCGCGAGTGAATGGACGGTTCTGGTTTGGACTAAACGTGAATCTGTATGCTGTAGTCCGACCGCCCGATGAGCGAACATGTCACATTCCTACGAGGCGGAATCCCTCATCCTCCAGCCTAACTCGCCACCCTCTGCCCCATCTCGAGTAACAAACTCGTCATCCCGAACCTCGCCTGAGCATTCGATAGCACAAGGCAGAGTTCATCCGATGACGCCACAATACACGAGGCGAACATTCCATAAAGACGAGTCGAAAGGATTTGACGTTTGACGACGGAGAGGATTTTCATCCGTACGTACACATCTTGCATATTTTTTTCGTCTGAAGGATCAGTTGATCTGTTTTGGTCCGATGAACCAGAGCGTCGGGGCGCACGCACGGGCCGTGGCGATGGGATGACTGGGCTGCCCGGGCTGTGTTGCTTACACGGATCCTCCACTGGATCTTTTCGTCATGGGCTTAGTTGAGGCGAGAATCTCACGTTATTGTTTTTGGATACTAGCTGGGTTTTGTGTCGTTTGCTGGTTTTTGGGGGTTTGGATCGGGAATCTCGATTCGGGTTTTGTCCCTGCCAACAATGGCCAGGCTTGATTACGCCCGAGGTTGGAAGATACTGGGAGGCTGTGGAGGATCGTGTGTCACTGGCATATGCATGATGGAAAGGATTGGCCACGGCACGTTGTACGATTGGGATCCTGTGGGGTGCGTTAAGTAGTATGCAGGCAGCTTCTGTTTCTCATGTGGATGAGATGGCGTTTACTTTGGGCAAGTCAAAGTCCTCAGTTGCACAAAACCAGAAACGCCTCTTGTGGCACCTCACGAACGTCAACACGTCGTCCGTCGGTGGGGGAGTGTCACTGTCTACCACCTCATCACTTCGAGGAATCGAGTTTTGAATTCTCGGATTGCGTCGCAAAGTCAAATTCTGCAAGACGAACGCCGAAGATTCCAGACCACAAGCGCTGACAGCCGAATGAACTGGTGATCACCCGGGAATCAAGATCTCCCGTCATCATGTCCGGTCAGCATACCCGCTCAGCGAGACCCTACAAGGGTACCCGTCCGTGGGATGCGCCGCGCCCGCCTCCACCATAAACACCCTCTGCCCACCGAGACCGCTGAGGTCCAGCTTCTTGTCCCCGTCGAGCTCGGCGAAGGAATCCCTGATGTCGAACTCCCTCACGGTGCAGGCCAACACCGCCCTCGCCTCCGTCATGACGAGCTGCTGTCCGACGCACAACCTCGGACCGTACTCGAAGATCCGCCATCCGCCTCGCGGCGGGTACAGCTCGTGCCCCGGATCCGTGACGAGCCAGCGCTCCGGGATGAACTCGTCGGGCCGCGCCCAGTACCTCGGGTTCCTCCCGATCATCCAGTGATGCATCGACACGGCGATGCCGTCCGTCGGGTACAGGTTCCCCTCGGCATCTTTGAGGACCAGGTCGGGGGACCCTTGGCGGATGCCGCCCGCCGGGGGGAACATGCGCAGGGACTCTTTGATGCAGGCGTTCGTGTAGGGCAACGAGTTGAGGAGGCTGGGGTTCGCGGCGATCTGGGCGGGCGCGGAGGCCGGGTCGACGCCGAAGACCTCGTCGTGCTCGGCGCGGACCTTGGCGAGGATCGAGGGGCGGGTGTAGATGTTGTGGAAGCAGTAGACGATGGTGGCGGCGGAGGAGTCGTAGCCGGCGAAGAAGAACATGCGCATGTTGCGCGTCATGATGCGGAGGTAGTCTGCGTCGAGGGTGTCGCGGTTGGCGTTCTGGGGCTGGGCGAGCCAGTTCTCGATGGCGCTGTCGAGGACGGACTGGAACTTTTCTGTTTTGTCGCGGTTGCGGACCTTGTTTTCGCGGAGGACGTCGAAGCGTGCGTTGATCTGCTCTTTGATGTGGTTGTCGAGGATTCTGCCGCCGTTCCAGGTGCGGAATGTAAGGAAGGGGTCGATGCGGGAGAGGATGTTTTCGGGTTTGTGGGAGGTGAACTTGAGTTTGAGCTGGCCCTTCATCGACTCGGCCAAGGGATGTTTCTTCGTTTGGGTGCTTAGTTTCACGTTGAGCAGGACCTCGCCTATGATGTCGGTGATGAGATCCAGCGCGAGAGGCTCCAGGCGGAACATGTCCCCATTGCGAGCCTGTTCCCGTAGCCTCTCCACGAAGACCTGAATGCAGTCGACGATGATGGGGACCTCGGCGGTGATGTTCTGGTTGCTGAAGCTGGGGCTGAAGAGGGTTTGGAGGTGCTTCCATGGCCGGCCGTTGGTGTCGAACTGGCTGGGCCCGCCGGTGATGGGGTGGAACCAGCCGACGAGCATGGGCGGTTTCTGGGAGCCCGAGACGGGGTGGTAGGCGGCTTGGTGGGCCATCTCCGGATCGGTGACGACGAGGATCGGGTCGGCCATTGGCCAGGTGTCCATGTAGAAGGCGCCATTGGGGTAGGGCTCGGACAGTTTTGCGAGGACGTAATTTGCGTGGACGCCTGGCGGTAAGCTATCGAAGGCCTTCTTGGCCTCGAGGAGGTTGCCGAAGAGGAAGTTGTGAGGCACAACGGGCTGTGATATCGTGAGCGAGATGGCATAAGGTAAGAAGTTGCAATGCTTACCAGTCCTTGCTTCTTCAGGTCGGCCATTTTGCCGCGGTGCTTGAGCAGCAGCTTGACAACGTACAGCACCGAGCCGCCGACGGCAACCAAGATGGCCGCCGCGATGGACCTCACGAACATGAGAAGAATGCCCTCCATGGTCTAAATCAGGAAACACGACGATGAGATGTGTCGCGTGTCTTGTCCAGGCGGGTGCACGAGCCTGTGCTGGGTGGAGATGACAGCTGGGTGACAGCGTCAATGCTGCTTGGCTTGAGTCGTGATTCCCTGATTTCTCACCGTCGAGACGCGCTCGAAGCAATTGCGGCGGTCGCGCAAATGAAGCTTGATATCGCACGGCCGAGGTGAAGATGACGGGAAAGCCGGAAAGTTTGCGACGGAGCAAGCTTTAGCTTAACGGCCGTCGTTGAGAAGGACCCTTGAATGGTGCCACTGACGGAGACGTGCGCTTGGGGAAAGGAAAGGACCCTTGAATTGCGATGAAGGCGCCCCAAAACTCTGGATGAACCATGCCGCAAAGCCATACAAGAAAAAAAAAATCAATGACACCACAGGAACTTGAACCAACTGGATTGAGTCGTCCTATTCGCTGAGCAGTCCCTAACCAGTAAGCATTAATCTCATATGAGGAGGTTGATTTCGCTAGGGCCATTCTGTGGTAATTTGACCTCCCTTTCCCCGCCCGCCCGGTTGATGGACGCCAAGGTTCGTTTGTCGCCTCAATCGATGATGAGTTCATTTGGACCTTTTGTGCTGACGTTCAATCTTGTTGAGGTTGATATCTAGTGGTACATCCGTGATCAAGTTCTAAAATAAGATGCAGCAAGAGCAATGGCGCTAACTCCATTGAACGCCCCAAATGTCCATTTTTGTGTTGTACAATCCCATTTCCCCAAAGGTCGAGCTTGGATTCTCTCCTTCTATTGTGACGCCTCAAACTCCGTGAATTGTATGCTCGCCGATGCCTTCATGTAGTCCACCTGATAGTATTCGCCTGCTTTCCGAATCGTCTAGTCAAATTCCCTGGCACGTCGATAGCTCGAGTTCCTCAGTAAGCCCTTGGAACGCCACCAGCTAATCCCACGGCAACGGAAGATGTGAGGAATTCCGTGTTGTTGTAGACTTGCTTGCAGGTCTGAGGTGGTCTGTCCTGGGAGAAACCGTGGCTGTACGCGTCTCCGAGGATGATCACATCTGGCGTTTGGGTTCCTGGCTTCTCGTCTCGGCGGACAACGACCAGCGACTCCTCCCGCGACATCATCCAGATCTCGTCACCAGCTTTGGCGCCGCGTGGGACCAACACCAAGGCCTCGTGGTCGTGTGTCAAAGCTAGCCGGCGAGTCTTGTCCTTGACGAAGACATCGAGGAACGGAATCTCGGTTTTCGTGATTGCGGCGAGAGGCCCGCTCCCTGAAACGGCGTCGGTGAGAAGATTCCTATCGTCGAGAGCCCAGAATTGTCGGAAGCCTGCAGGGTCTTCTCCGGCGTCGATGGCCTTCTCAAAGTCGCCCAGGCCGCTCAGCCCGTTCAGCACGGGACTGAGGAACCTGCTGAATGATTGGATGATTTCGTCTCTGGTGAATCCCTCGGGATACCTCTCGGTTGTTGTTTTGCTTGGGGTGTCGGCGGAGAGCGTTCGCATGAGTGTGTTCATGTGGTATTCTTCTGCTGGGTTTGGGGAGTGGACTCTGTAGACGAGGGTGAGAAGTTTGACGAGTGGTAGGAGCTGCTTCATGTACGACAACTCCTCGGATACATCTTCGATGGTGTCGACGTAGGTGCAGCTGAGGGGCGCCTGTTCTGATTGGAGGTCGCCCATGGCGGTGCTGTCGTCGTGTGTTGTGGGAAGCTTCATGGCCGTACAGATAGATGCGGTTGGTTGTGTTGGCGAACAGAAACGGGAAAAAAGGGTCACGGGAAAACTGGCACGGGTTGAGACATATATGCCCGACGTAGCCAAGACTGTCGTCACCACCGGCAACTGCAGGGTCATAATGGTCTTATCTGGGGCAGACTAGGGTTTCCGAGTTGCCGGTAGTCTCCTGACAGGGATACCGAGGGGTCGCATAGCGTGCACCTGTGGTACTCGATCTTGAGAGAGGCAATTACGCTTGGTTAATAGTAGGTAGGTATCCGTACGGATATTCATCAGACTAAGCGAGTCGGCCGTGGCAGCTAGGGGGAATTAGTTGCGTAAACCGTCGGGTCCTTTCTCAAAATGGGTGGAATAGGAGTCAGGACTGACGGGGCCAAGACAGGCGACTATGTCATGCGTATGGGGATAGTGAAAGCTTGAGTGCGGTTTAGCTCAGCATGTCGCTCGCAATTGCAGAGAATTGGCCTCATGGTAGTTGCTGGACCGGCCGGGATAGCCCGGATGTCTAGAACTTGGGCGTCATCCGTTCCTCAACGTTTGACAAAATCGACGTGTATCCGTACTTGGCCGTTGAGAGACATAGATACATGACAACGGTTTTCGTACCATACCAACATACTGATGGGTGCTGTAGGATTCAGCAGGTTGGCGAAGTAACGTAGCAAGGGAAGCCAAGCGAGGAGAAGGACGCGAGACAGGTGATTGTGACAGGAACAAGATTTGGTAATGAAGATCTGGCAGAGATGACGTCGAGATGAGGGTCCGCAATTGACGCCCTAGACCCCAACGTACAGGTCAACTTGTGGTGCTGTGCGTCCGGGGTCCCGTCGTCCAATGTCGGCACTGACCTGTAGCCAAGAAATTGGTCCAAAAAGTCATTTCACGAATAGGGGTCCTCTTGCTTTGCTCTGCTCTGAGAGCTCGCGCAAGTCATGTTTTGGCATTAGGTTGGAGTTTCGAGTTTTTGTCATTTTGTCAGCGGCAGGCAACGGGAAGGAAGGCGCAACCGACATTCCCCGTTCTGCCTTGCTCCTGCCTTGCTCCTGTCTCTGTCTGATCAGCGAGGTCCAGCTGCGTTGTGACCCGCGGCTCCCGACGGAAGGATTATTCCTGTCATCTCCATCTGACTACATCCATGAAAATAGGCACTCCGTACCTAGGCACCCAGGGATCGGATGTAAGCAACTAAGGCAACGTAGGGCTGCCTTCAGTCGGCTGGTGAAGCGGGAGCTCCTTCCGGCGGCTCGGCACCGAAGACTATCCCGAAGGCAATCATGCACCGACAGTTATCTGTCTCTCCCTTGCAGTCGACTTCAGACGAGTCAACCTGACCTTCTCCAATCCTTCGTGCGCCGAGAAAACATCGACCAACACACGAGAGCGCCTCTTCTACCGTCAGCACGAATACAATCGACTCGCTTGTCCCCAAAGCAGTAATTCGTCGCAATGATCAAGACTCTCATCATCATGGCCGATTATGGCCACGATCCTACCGGTCAGTCACCGTCCATCATCACCACCACTGCATAACCCTGTCATCCCCGTCCCGGTCCTGATCTTCCCCTCCCTCCGCTGCGTCACCCCTCAATCCTCCCGCGTCCCCGTCCCCGTGTCCACCATCTCCACCATCTCCATCATTCCCAAGGCAAATTCCCTGCAGCAGCTCACCACCATCGTTGGGTCCGCGTCACGAACCGCAAAGCTAATCTCTGTTCTGCTTGCACAGAAGTCGCGGTTCCCTACCTCGCCTTCAAAAATGCAGGATTCGAAGTTAGTTTTGCTACCGAAACGGGCAAAATCCCCCGATGCGACAGCAAGATGCTCGAGGGCATCTCGCAGAAGCTGCTGGTACGAAAACACAACCGTCCAATGCCGTTCTAAAACCAAACTCCCCCGTTCGCATCTCCAACGTTACCGTCGCAAACATCCCGGAATCGCATTGGACACCTGCAGATCCCACAAGTCGCCAATCGGCCCCCTTGCCGGTTGTTTAGTGGTTCAATGATTTCCAAGATCCGGGCTAATGTTAATATCCATGATGAACAGGGTGCCGCGGCCGCGACTATGAAGCTCTACAGCACCATGACGAAGTCCGACGAAATGCAACACCCGCTGTCGTGGAGTTCCGACGGCTTCACCCTCGACAGCTTTGACGTCGTACATATCCCCGGCGGCCATGACAAGGCCGTTAGGCAGCTGTTAGACTCGGCGACTGTCCAAGCTCTCTTTGCCGACTATTTCCCCAAGACCAAGAAGCCGGGGAGGAAGATCGTGTCCGCGATTTGCCACGGCCCGTTGGTTCTCTGTAACGCCAAGGGTGAGGATGGCAACAGCGTGCTGTACCATTGCACAACCACAGCTCTGCCAGGATATCTCGAGACAGTCGCCTTTCATGGAACCAAATGGTTCCTTGGAGACTACTATAAGACGTACGGTGCTGGAAGTGAAAACGTCGAGACTTCTGTCAGTCGCCTTCATTTCGACATACGAAAGACCAATTCTGACCACCAATAGATGAAGAAAGTGCTCAAAGACCCAAGCCAATTCAAGGTCAGCTGGATTCCCAACCGGCCGTAGGTCTCTCTTTCGCCTCTTATCACTGTCCGTTGCTAATAACATTAAGGTTCGTTGTTGAAGATCCGGAGTACAACTATGTCAGCGCTCGATATCCCCCTGATGCGGAAAAGTTCTCCGAGGCGGTCGTCGACCTGGTTCATGTGGTCCAAACCTACAGTGAGGGCGAGTCACGCAGTTCCTAATCCGGTGTTTCTTTCCTGGTGATACCTTCCTCTATGCATGCTGGAAGCTCCCTGTGTCAGGAACGACAAACAAAACACGCTGGACATGAAAATTGCAGGACGTCTGTCGGCGTGTACGTTTCGTCCACGTGCCGAACCTCATCATCGTGACGTCCGGCTATGCAAAATTGCGTCGGGAGGAAGACAAGTCCCTACCTAAGCTTATCATTGCATGAAGATTCTCTTGGATCGATCATCACAGACACGCAACCTGTCCCGACATGCCGCCCGGCGGTGATGTCACCGTCACTCTTCAAAATTAAAGAGCATGAACAGATACATGAAAACAAACACGGCCTCTAAGCTTTCTTGTGCCGAACTCCTCCACCAGTGGAAGCTTAGCTTTTAGTCAAGCATGATGCCTGAGTTGTCTGACATGGTGCCTGGTGCTGAAGAAACTGACATCACTATCACTACAGATGCATCCGCCTATGTCATGGGAAAACTCAATTAGCCTTACTTCGACGTTCCCATAATCTTCCTGATAGCTTCGTCTACTCCTTCAACGACAATAGTCGGTTCAGTTCCGATCGAACTGCCCAGAGCATCAACCCAACCCGCCCCGGCGCGGTCGATCCAGGCGGACTGCCACCCTGCAGCTCTTGCTCCTAGTGCGTCGAAAGGATTCGAACTGATGAGCCATATGCTGTCCTGCTGATCTTGCATCCCTACTTTCTTCGCAAAGTGATGATACGTCTTTGGAGATGGTTTGAAACACTGAGCATCCTCAACAGTGACCAGCTTATCAGGACCAAATACATGGCCCATTCGAGACAACTCGGGCGATGTTTTCATCGACGTGCCCACCATGTCGTCAGTGCCATTGGAGAAGACATAGGCGTCTATCGAGGTGTCGTCTTCAACGAGCTTCAGTGCTGCCTTGACCTCGGGAAAGGTTTGTAGGCCGTTGTAGGCGTTCATTAGGCGATCTTCATCCTCTCGAGAGAGCGTGAGCTTCTTCTCCGCAACGGCGTGTTTCAGCGACGCGCGCGTCAGCTCGGAGAAGGGCCGGTAGATGCCTATCAATATCAGTTATAAACTTCATTCGAGACTATTGTCATTCAAAGACACACCCATGCTGTTGATTCGCCAGGTGTACTCCAGCTGGTACCTCCGCCATTGCGCAGCGAGCGTCTTGGCGTTTTCGTCTCCGTACAACTTCGAGAGTTCCGAGGCGATCGACTCGGTCGAGAGCAGCGTGCCGTACAGATCGAACGCGATGACTACCCTCTTCTGTTCCGAAGTCATGGTTTCTGATTGTTTTTTCTACACCGGTGATTCGAATTATGATTTCGTCGTCGTAGAAGCTTCTGTTAAGTTCGCCGTGGTAGTCACCTACCTAGGCTGTGTTCGTCGTGCGTTGGGTATCGTCGTCCGAACGCGTCTTTGGGGGGAAGTCGTATCGAGCCGTCTCACTAAAACGCGGGGGAACCGGGCGTCTGAGCACTTATAACCCCTGCAGGAAACTGCCGTCCAGCCCTAAACTCACTAAAACGCGACCTTAGCTTACTTCTGGTTCCACCTCATCTCAACGTCATCGACACTTCACTCACTCTTGTCGCCTTCAGCGTGTTGAACTCATCCTTCGGTCACCAACATGAGGAACTCCGACGAGGAAACGACCCAATTCGAAACCTTCAGAGACTGCCTCTCCGCGGCCGTCGTCGAAAGAGTGACAAAACCAACCTCCAAGCCCAAAAAACGAACAAAAAAGACAAAAGCAACTACCCCCAAAACAAAGCCCCAAAATGAGCCGCCGGAAGACACCCCGGTAGACGCCGAGGACATGATGGATTTCACATCCTACCTCGCCTCCGAGACCTTCGACTCCTTCCCGGACGACCTCAAAACCCTCTCCCACGCGACCTACACCGCGGACCCCGCCCTGCAGTCCCGCCTCGCCCTGCCCCTCACCGGCGCCGACGTCGCCGACCTGCTCCCCACCCTCTCCCCGGCCGTCGCGGACTCCCTGGTCGCCTACTCCATCGTCGACCCGGAGCGGCAGGGCGCGCACGAGTTCCTCGCGCCGGTGCTGACGGAGCTGGTGGCCGCGTTGACGGCGCCGCCGCCGCCGCCGCGCTCGACGAGGGAGAGCGTCGAGGGGTGCGAGCTGTGCGGGCGGGACTGGATCGGGCTGACGTATCACCACCTCATCCCGCGCATGGTGCACGATAAGGTGGTGAAGAGGGGGTGGCACCGGGAGGACGAGCTGAATAGTGTGGCGTGGCTGTGTCGGCTTTGTCACTCGTTCGTGCACCGGTTTGCGGGACATGAGGAGCTGGCGAGGTTTTATTACACGGTTGAGTTGTTGCTGGAGCAGGACGAGGTTGTGAGGTTTGCGCAGTATGCGAGTAGGGTGAGGTGGAAGGGGAGGTGAGCGTTATGGAAGGGGCAATTGCAATTTTGACGCTACCTACAATCAACGGGAGTTGATTGCTTTCATCTGTCTGTTTGATACCCATCCTCCTGCACCAATCTCATCTACTCATTCGATGCTGCTTAAGCCATGTGTTGATCCTCTCAAGGCCCGCTATCATCTCTCCGGGATCAATTGTTCACATCTTCTCCCGACGACAGTCCCTTCTTGCCTCTGGGCGTCAACTTTTCCTCCCGTTCCTCAAGGGTGGCGCCCGTCCCAGTACGAATGAGACAACCTTTCGGCGCATACGGGACGCAGATCTTGGTTTTCGGGGGTGTCAAAGGCTGTTTGTCCTCATCGCAGCAGTGGCGCTCGACGCAGCCCTCGCCCGCGTCACAATCAGAGGACCTCCTGCACTCCTTTCTGTCCTCGCAGCCGAGGTCGCGGACGCAGAGCTGCTGGCCCTTGGGGACGCTCTTGAGGCAGACGCAGCGTTCCTTGTCGTCCTTGCCGCATTTGAAGGTGTTGAACCCGTTTTGGCGGCAGTGGGAGGCCGAGTCGCAGCCGACGTTAGCCCAGACGATGGCGGTGACTGGCACGGTGGGCGTGGCGACGGTCGTCACGGCCGCGGGTATGTTCCAGCAGCTGCAGACGGAGGAGTACTCGCCCTCGCTGGTGCAGGATTTGGTGACGTAGGAGGGGACGGAGGTCGGGATGACGGTGACGGGGCCGGCGGGAGGGACTTGAGGGTTTTGAGGTCTTGGGGATGGCTTGGGGCCCTTGTCCTTGTAGCTGGTGTAGATGGTGGTGGTCTTGGTAGTGGTGCTGTTTGTGTGAGTTTGGAGTTCCGTCGTGGGGATGGTAGGTGATGCTTACAAGACGGCCGGGGTGACGGTGGTGAGCATGAAGCTGGAGCAGTCACTCTTGCGAGACTCGAGGGCCGGTGTTACGTGAGCGCCGGTGCCGGTCACGGCTCGGGCGCAGTTGTTGCCGTGGCAGTTGGCCGTGACGAGGGCTGCCAGCGAGAGAATGTTGAGAGCGGAAGTGATGTACGTCTTCATCTTTGCGAGTGGGTTGGAATAGTACTGAAGATCGGGTCTGGTGAGTCTGTCTTGGTGCAAGAAGCAGACTGGGTTGACGGTGCTTTTATAGACGACCTGATGAGAAATCTATGCTCTCATGAAGCCTTCAGCTCACGATAGAAAGATGGCATTTCCTAGGAAAGCTCAGAGCATGAGCGGTGAAGCCATATTGGCCCGGATCAAGTTGCCCTTTCTTCTGTATCAATCATCTCCAGCTGAGTTGTCTTCAGTGTCTTGGACACATAACTTGGTAGTGAAACGTAAGACTCTGGCTTCATCGGGCGCTGTGTAGCGAGTACGTTGCTGTTCGGCGGTCTGGAGCTCGTTTTAGGGGTTTTGTAGATTCAATCGTGGGGTTGAGGTCGCGCAGATTTCAGGCTGGATCGATCGAAGTGGCGGTATGGTATTCGCTTTGAAGAAAAATCGTTGGACGCCTCCGTGATACTGACTTGAAGGCCTCCAGAAACATGACTTTTCCCGTGATGATTTTACCGATGTGACTCGTCACTGTTTAGGGTCCCTGGTTCTGAAGCTGTTGATCGAATATACGGACCGATGTTAGATTGGAAGCTGAACGAAGGCTGATCTGAAAATGCAAAGTTGACAAGCTGTAAAAAGTTGAATACGGCAGGTAGATACCGAAGTAAATAGTGACCTGAAATAAGGGCGTTCCAGTTTTCAAATGTTTCAGTGCAAGCAAGATCGACGCTAGCTCCTGCCCAGCGAATCTTCAAATAATGGCAAGATATAACTATCAGGAAGTTGACATCGACCTCGTCGACTAGCTACTTGCGGTGAAGGAGCCCTCGTCTCAGGCAGCGCCTTATTCGCGCCGATTTCTCACCTATCCAAGGTAGCAAGGCTCTTTATCTGTTTAGATTGTATGGTCGCTATTGAGGGAGTCGCTTTGCTTGGATTAAGGCTTCATCGGCGTGTATCTGCTAGATGGGATAACGAAGCACACGAAAAAAGATATTATAATTTGGTATAATACTACAATAGTCAGACAGAGAAGCGGACAATCCATATCTTGGTGGCTTTCGAGCGTGATGTTCGTGATAGTAGCAAGGTGTGGTAGGCTCACCTCGGTGTGGTTCGGTCAGAGGTGGCCACCAGGGCTGGCCACTCCCGAGAAAAGGGTCCATCACGGATCCTTGTCCCTGGTCGATCAAACCCACATCGCCTCGGCGACAGCCCACTTGAGATTGACTCAACCGTCAAACAGATCAGAAAAAAACCCAGGGTCGGGTTTTCTCTCGGTGAACCGGTGCCGCAGAAGCTCCATTTAGCCACATGAAAATCGGTGGGCTGATTGTCATTCGTCGTAATCAACAGGCAATGCCCTCCTTGATACACGTGTGTGTCGCCTTTCTTTGGTATCGAACGTGATGACTCGATCCCAGCCCAATCAGCGCCATTTTCGCGAACACGCGAGAGATATCGATGCGGCTGTGGTCTTTACCGCAGCAGGATATTACGAGAAATGTTGCCGCGCATACCCTTGCCCTTGATAGTGGCATTGGTTGAAACGTTGACCGAGTTTTCGACGCCTTCCAACCATTCATTCTTATCGCTGCCCGAAGAAAAAAAAATGACGCGAGCCAGGGCCTGCGTTTCTGGCTGGAAGAGCCCCATTAAAGAGGCGTCGAGACCGGGAAGGCCCAGAATTAAATATGGAAACACCGATCGGGCCCTTTCTTAGGTTTCCATCTGCAATTTTCCCTCGATTGCATCTAAGTGGAAAGGAGTTCTGATAAGGCGAAAACAATCCACACATCTTTTTTCTCTTTTCCTTCCTTCACTCATCAAAAAGACTTAACGCTTTTACCATCACTACCGAACAACCTGTTCTCGACCGAACAGTACTGATTCTACCGTTTACACAACACAAACGCATTCATCATGAGCTTGAGATACTCTAGAGTCATGTATCACACCAAGGAGAACGAGTGGGCCATCATCGACGAGGAAGAAGAGGAAGAGCAGCAGAGGCAAGAGCTGAAGCGCCGCGCCAACCTCAGATTCTTCATCGGCGCCTCCTTCATCGTCCTCGCACCCGCCATGCTCGGCCTCGTGAGGCGCTGCGGATAGGACCTCGCAGTATGCAAACAAACCCCCTGTTCGTGGAATCGCTCATTGAAAGCTAATATTCAACGTCACAGGCTAATCACGACCCGCACAAGATTGCATCTTTTGCGTGGCGGTCGTGACGAACTTCCAGTATCAAGATTATTTTTTGTCTACGACTTTCATGTCGAAAATTTTACGCCCATGAGGCGACATGCGACAACAGCCTTTGAACGACAGTGTTTAATCAACCCAACGACGTGGCGATGAATCAGAACATCGCCACACGAGCGCCCCCGTCGCGCCGAATCTCTACTCTTTTCCAGACTTTTCACCAAGAGACACTCGCCTCTCATCCCCTTTCGTCTCGGATTTCCGCTTCGCCCTCTCGGCATGCTTATGCTCGGCCGCCGCCACGCCAGCATCCAGCCCGAGATGAGCAACCCCCTTGACCACCGCCTTCGACCCGGAATCGGCACCGACCATCTCGGCGCACATCCCGGCCCCCTCGAACGCGACGGCGCCGATCGCCGCCCCCAGCGCCATCGGGATCAGCACGTCGCCGCGCTTCGTCTTGACCGCCAGCCCGCGCTCGACGGCGTGTCTCTCGAGGATCTTTCGTTTCTTCCGCGCGTGCCGGATGCGTGCTGCGTCGTAGGGCACCATGAGCCACGTCAGGCCGGCCGTCGCGGCGCCCGCGGCCGTGTGGAGGGCTGCTCCGGTCGAGGTGCTCGCGATTTGGCGGACGTAGTGGGCTCTTCTGGCTATGAGGACTTCGTCGGTCATTTGATGGCATTTTAGGTCGTATGCGTCTGGGTCGAAGTGCATTTTGCGGATTGGGTTGGCAGTGAAAGCAGCGAATGCAGTTTGGGAGGTTAGTTGGAACGGTTGACTGCTGTTCTCTGGCCAGATGGGCTCAGCAGACCGTTCATATATCATCCTCAAGCCTACGCATGATGTTTAGTTGAGGCGAAGCTTTCAGAGGCTTAGATATCATTCAGACGATGCCAGAAATTCCGCGCGGAAAGCCTAATACAAATACACTTTGCTCAAGAGATTCGTTACTCATGCATGCCATCTGAAAATCTTCAACTGCGGGATCCGTGAGGGCCGGGCCGGGCTGTGTTCATTTCTTCTGCCCACGGCGGACTCGGTGTGATGTATCCATATGTAGTCGGGGACCCGAGAGCACCGCGAGAGTGGATGCCCGTGCTCCGGCTGATGCCGGTGGCAAGGACCCCGAGAAGACAAGGACCGGGGCCGCGGGGGGCGGAGACTCGGAGTCCGGACGCAGGAACCGACGTCAACGTCTGATCTCGACCCGCGAGTGAAGTCTAATTTGATGGACGTTGTCACTCGGCCGAGAAAAACAATCCCGCTGCGATTTTGAGAACGTAAGGTTCATTCCGTTACTCTACCTGCACGCGAATGCTGAAAGAAAAAGAGCTGATGTAGATTACATTATTGTCATTTCAACCATAAGTTACAGGTGTCCCTATATACGAGATTCATGCTTCTCGTCCTGAACCTTTCCCATCTAAGCCCCCTTTTTGTCGAGAACCAAAATCCAAGAAGTCATACACAAGTCATTACATAGATCTGAACTCGACATCCCTCCGGTACGTCCAGGAGTGGGCGTCCGAGTACGTCGGCCTGTAGCCGAGAACACCCTCGATGAGCGAGAGCACGATTGTCGGCGTTATGGTGAACGTGCCGTTCCTGTTCTCGGCAACTAGCACCAGCCGGTCGATGATGGCTCCCAGACCGAACGCGGAGTTGTGGAGCTTGACCTCGACGGCAGGAGGCTAAAGAACAACATTATCAGCGAATTGTCTAACAACTGACGGAGGTTTCGTCTTACCTTGCTGCTGAGCTGGTAGTTCACGCGGCGCCACTTCTTCAAGTACTCGGCCAGGAACTTGAGCGTGCCGCTGTGGCTCGCCTGGATCTCGATCTCGTGCGCGCTGCGGGCGTACACGAACAGGTGGTAGGGCGGCTTGTTGAGCAGGTCGTCCGGGCGGGGCATGGCGTCGGCGCGGGGGATGAACTCGGGAACGGCGGCCTTGGCCGTCGGCGAGCTCGAGGGCCGTCTGCTGTCGGAGAGGGAGAGGTTGCTCGCCCTCACGTCCAGGCCGACGTCGGCCCACTCGTCGCTTGAGATGCGAGGTGACATGGTGTACGGCGGCAGCTGGTGGGTGTGGCCGTTGCTGCTGCTGCTGCTGCCGAAGCAGTCGATGATTCCGCCCTTGAAGACGGGGAAGAGCTCTGCGGGGTTGGTGAGTTGGCGTTTGGGCAGGGCGATGAGGAAGCCGCCCCGCTCTTCGGACCATGATGTTGATGCCTGTTCATCGCGGGAAACCTGTGATTTGTCGTGTTAGGCTAAACGGTAGAAAAATATGAAAGAGAGAGAAACGCTTACCTCGATGAAGAGGCGAAGTGTGGAATACGTCGACTTGAGCTTTTCCAAGAGGCTCTCGGTCCACTCTGCGTTCTTGTCGTCGTTGAGGAGTTCCGTTGCTGATTTGCTCCAGACCTCGACGGTGCCCGCGACCGCAGCGGCGAAGTCGCCCTTGTCGGGGTACTCGGCGTCCAAGTCGTTCAGGAGGAGCTGCCAGTCCGGCTCGACGACGATGTCGAGACCGAGGACCTCCTTCAACTCCTTAAGGGCCTTTTGGAGGGGGCTTTCCTCGTTTGTCCAGTGGTCGCGGACGGCGACCTTTACTTTGAGTGGTCTGCGTTCGTGTTAGTCCGATGCTCTCGCTTGTTGGTGGGGCGCTCTGGAGGATCGAGGTTGACTTACAAACTAGACATGGTGAAGAGTTTATTGTTGTGTATGTGTATGTGTATGTTGTAGACTGTGATGGTTGATCTGAATGTTCTGATGATGATGAGAGAAACTCTTCTTTGTCCGCTTCACGAGGAGTCGTCGGCGGTTGATATTGACTTCCAAAGACCTCTCATCGACAGGGGTCCGCCAGCAGATATCAGTCCACTATCCACCGCGGGCGCCAAGATGAGCGGACAGACCCAGCTGAATGCGTGGCGTCACATCCTTTTTTCCAGGCAACGGCAACGAGGCGGAGTCTAGAGTCCTCGTGCCAACGAGAAAATGACACAGAAAGCCCCCCCGCGAACCGGCTGTGTATACGATAAACCAACTGTTGCATGATGCGGCGATCAGCGGGGTGGAGACGCCGGGTAATCGCGTGTTGTCCACGGACGACTGAGAACATGCCATTGAAGGCAGATCCGTGTCAAGCAGGTTGCAGCGGGTTTCAATACCCGGGCCAAGCCGGGGGGCCGGGGGGTCCGCGGGCCTTTACGGCGTCGTTTGGTGGTGATGGTTCGCCGCGGTCCGCTCCGACAGGATGTGGTCAGAGACGGTCATGATGTCACTGACTCATTCGTTCGAATCATTGACCAATTTCGTCTTGTCCCGTGACGCAACGGCGATGCGACGCAATCGAGATGCTGCTTGGAGTTGCATGAGTCTGGGAAGTGCATCACGGGCGCCGATGGGTTGGTGAATTGGTGAAGTTGATTTCTTGGGGGGTTTCAATTCCCACCACAACAAACATCTCAGCGCAATTAGCGCAGGCGAATCCCCCGCACAGGTTCTTCACTCTAACAGCCATAGCGTCCTGAACCCCTGAAAACTGGTTTGCCATCGGCTCTGCGCCACCACCAAACTTCGACATCGTTATGTCCACATGTGGAAAAGACACACGAGAGCTTCCAAGAACTACACGATGAGGCTACACGCTAGGCTGACAGCTCGCGAAGCTGTCAAAGGGGGGAGGCAGAGCTCTAGGTTCGATGCGGCATAACCCAACCGCCAACGCTGGGGTCAGAACTGTATTGCGACGCTTGCTTGTGATAGAGCTCGTGGTGGTGGCTGTTGACGGGCCAAGTTCAATAGTCGAGGCTGCCCGCGATGGCCAAGGAGCCGAGAACCAGGGCTGAAAGAGGGGGATGAACGCCTCGAGCTAGGCTTCAATCATCCATCTCCCACGATCTCAACGACAGGATAAAAAGCTGCTTCTGGGCCTTCTTCAGGATGTCTTATTCAATCAGAGACAATTCAGTTTCATCGACAATAATATCTCACCCTCACATTCATCATGTCTCGTCTTCCTGCCGCTGAGAAGTTGCCCCTGGCGCTTCGCAAGAACAGTACGTCATAGGCCTTGAGTTCTTTGCACTCAGTCCAAGAGCTAACCGACCAAGTCCGCGATGAGTGGGATAACAAGAAGGAAGACCTGCAAAAGGAGCTTTCCGAAGTCCTCGGCGCCGAATGGACGCTGAAAGACATCAACCCCAATGAGCTCTACCCGTATGCCGGCGACGGCTACGCCAAGCAGTCGCTGGGAAGCTGCATCGCCCAGTAAGTCCTCCGGTGGACACCGACAACGAACGACTCTCACTTACACTCGCCACTAGATACGTCTCCTCCGCCATCTACCAACTCAAGTCGTACGTCGAGAACCACGGCGAGGACGGCAAGAACGAGATCAACTCCATCTGCCACGCCCGCTCCCTCATCATCGACCTCGACGACCGCGACAAGAACTCCCGCGTGAGCTACTGCGGCGTCCTCGTCAAGGACGGCAAGCTGGCCCTCGTCTTCTCCGAGGGCAACCTCGGCACCAACGTCGACTACGCCATCGAGTCGCGGACCCTCCTGACGGCCCTCAACGACGCGCCCCCGGCCCCGGGTGCCGACGCCGCCATGAGCTACGCGGCGCGCACGTCCGTCAGGCAGGAGTACGACGAGAAGATTGAGGAGACGCGGAAGAAGTTGGGGGATATGCTCGAGAAGCCTGATGTGGTGCTCGTGCCCAACTTCGAGACTAACTTTGCTAAGATCAAGGAGGAGAGCAAGAAGAAGAAGAGTGAGGTTAGGGATGATTGGGAGGGTAACCTGGGCAACTTCACGAGGATGTACTTTGAGGGGCTTGTCTACCAGATGACCTACCAGAAGTTTGGCGACGACGACCTTCTGAGGGAGGGGTTCAATGAGGCTGTCGAGAAGGGCGAGATTCACTTCCGCATTGTTGACAAGATGGCGTATGCGACCTATGGAGAGGTTGTCATCGAGGATGGGGCTGTTTATGTTCAGGTAAGTCTGACCCAGCGAACTCCCTCTTGCATTGTCGAAAGCTCACGGTTTGTAGGCTCTAGCCAAGAACTTTGGAACCAACGTCGATTACGCCGCGGAGAAGATTTTGGACCAGCTCTAAGCATGGATGTTCATGCGTAAGGTTGACGATGCCGTGTGTCTTCAGTAAAAATGTGTATCACAGTCTACGATATAATGGATGCGAGGTAGAGGTGCTTGTAAGCGCTCCTGTTCAGTTCTCGGGATCGAACACTGGTTTCTTGACATCCCCTTCATGAATTGTCACTATACGAATATGGATGAAAATTCTCGAAATGAACGCTGGCAGCAACGCCGATTATCGTAATTATTCATGACAATGATCCATTCAAGTTCAGTCCCATCAGAAGCACATGATTGTACATGTCTTCATTTACACGCACTTCATACACCATCATCTTGCCCTGTGGCACCAACGTCTCCCACTCAGGAGATGTCCACACATCTGTACCTCCAGGAACGCGCTCAGCAGGCCGCCAGTCGCGATGCCCCCAGCATCGGCAGCAGTGACGACGCCCAGACTAAACTCCCTGTCGTTCAGATCTCGGGTTCCCTCCATTACCTTAGCAAGCACATTTATGTACACCGACCCGCTCGAGAGCCCGGCCAAGAATGCCAGGAAGAAGGCGAAATATATCGAAACGAGGAAGACGGCGTTGAAGAACGCAAAGACGGCGACTGTGACCAACGCCACAAGAGAAAGCCTCAGGTTTCGCACAGGGAACAAGTTGACTGACGACCTCGCCACCAAAGTTCCTAGATGAAGAGAGACGCCGTATGTCGCAGCGAACCGTGAGAATGTGCCGAAGACCGATCCATCGAGGGTCCTGGTGATCCCTTGTTGCAAGAAGAGCAGCATGGAGGCCGCGAAGAGCGGCAGCATGTTTGGCCTGACCAAGCCATGAAGTAGCTGGGCTCTGGTCTCAGTTGAGCCAGAGCCAGACGGCCTTCTTCCATGACGACCCCCTTCAATGAACGAGCGCCTCTCCTCATCGTCGTCATGCGCTCTCTCCTGCCGATGCCCGCCTTCCCACTTTGTAAGTCTCTGAGGCAGAACCACAAAGTGCGAAAACATCAGAAGAGCAACGAGGTAATAGACGCCCCCCGTCGCGCTCCTCAGAACCTTACCCGCCTTGTGAGTCAACATGAACGGCCACACGGCGTTGCTGACCAGCCCGACGCCGGTGCCGAAGCCCCACCCAACCAGCGCATGCATCCCGGAATGCCCGATCATCCCGAGACAAGACACCTCCATCACGGCAGCCGATACCGAGGACAGGAGCGACATCGCGATACGCACCGGTGGAAGCACGTTTGGCGGGGTGTCATCCGCGACCTTTTTGGCTATAAGCCAGCATATCGCGACGACAAGAGGCCTCACGCGACATGGCACGCGATGAATGACGAAGGGAAGCGACAGCTTTACCGCGATTGACGGCAGAAGCTCGATGAGCGTGACGACGGCTCGAGGATAGGGTATGATGAGGTAGTTCGCGGCGTAGATGATGGCGGGTAGGACCGTGTTAGCCAGCCCTACGGATTGACAACCCCAGACATTCGTCAGCGAGTGGAAGGGAAAAAGAGAAAACGTCGTCGGGATCAGGGTGCATCGGTGGCGCAAGCTAAAAGTGAAACTCACCTATGAGGGCGAAGCCCAAAAATGTCCGAAGCTCGTCAAGCGATGTCTTGCTTTTCGGCGCCATCACCAATCCAGGTCTGGAGTCGTCGGATGGGTGTGTATGCGTAGACCGGTGCGTCCGCGGCTCGACCGAAGCCGAGAGCGAGACATGGTCTCTTTTCAAAAGGGAGAAGAAAAGAACGAGCCGTCCGCGAGGGATCGCGGCCCCTGCAACGGCATCCAACCGGCAAACAGTCAATTGAAACGGCGCCGATGAACCACGTGCGGCTCGAGGCAGATGCCAAGCATGGATGAGCGGTTCGAGGGGACCCTGTGCGGGCGAATCGAATCCACCACGTGGGATGGGTCTCGCGATTGATAGGGAAGGGATCTGTTGCGTCAGCGCATCACCCCGTGTAATGCGACTCGGGAGATGGTAATGAACGGTTATTGTATGTATGGGAGAAATGAGATACTGACGTCTGCGTCGTGCGCGTCGCTTCGTGCCAGGTGAGAAATATCTTGCTGTTCGCGATGGCTGAGATTCTCAAAGAAATTGTCGGTCGCACCACTGTCTGACCTCGCGATGATGGGCAAATCCTATGCGACCAAGATGCATCTTTCACATATTTTCGGTTGGAATTCTGCTTCAGAAGCAAAGTCCGAATATGTTGGTGCAGGATTTGATTCCGAGGTTCAGCATGGTCGCCGCCGGACACCGCGGTTTGCTCGCACCCGGACTTATTTGTTGAAGGTCGTTTTGCCAATCGGCATTTTCATCTTCGTCACAGCAACAATATTAAGTAGCTTGGTATGTACGTTCGGCGTGTTAGTCAAAGGATTCTACTGATTTTGACCAGTTCCCATCAGAAGCAGTCTGGCTGCTGAACGGCGGCAAATCAGAACGAGCCATATCTCGGTCTCAGCTCGAAGACCTCGAGCCTCCCAGTCATGTGGATGCAGGTGGTTCAAGGCGATTGAGGCTGTTCATGCCGGCCGATGGACCCAACATCAACCTCTGCAAGACCATCATGTCAGCTGTTGCCCTCGGCTACCCGATGCCTACTCTTCTCAACTGGAATGGAGAGTTCAACAGACCTGACTGGCACTTTGCTGGCTCGCACATTGCCAAGTTGGAGTCTTTACTAGCAGTCATCGATAATATTTATGAGGAAGATGAGGATGTTAATGAAAACGATCTGGCTCTTCTGGTCGACGCCTATGACATATGGTTTCAGCTCCCGCCGTCTGTCCTGATCGAGCGTTTCCACAAGCTCAACCGCGACGCAGACGCCCGTGTCGCGAAAGAATGGGACGAGCACGGCTTCAAAGACGAGTTCCCGATTCCGCCTCCGAAACAGAACATCATCGTCACCACCGCAAAAGACTGCCAACCGGACTGGGAGTCTGGGTCGAACCCACGCTATGAGTATTGGCCGGACTCGCCTCTACCATCCGACTTTTACGGCGAGGGCACAGATGAAATTATTCCGTATGTCTTCGACTCAGCTCGAAAGTACAAAAAGATTCGACCCAGATGCGTCAACAGCGGCATGATCATGGGTACTATTGGGGCTTTGAGAGGTGCTCTGCAGAAGGCCAAAGACAAGGTAGACAGGACTGCCATGAACGGCAGACAGCTCTGGAGCGACCAAGCCTTGTTCGCTGAGGTCATAGGAGACCAGGAGATGTGGCGATACTGGATGAGAGGATTAGTGTCGACATGGAACGGAACCGCATCGCACGACAACCCGAGGAGGTTGCCGGCCGAAGTACGACAACTCGCAGACGAGGCACTGGACGGAGAGAGCTTCGAGTTCGGAATCGGTTTGGACTACGAATTCGCCACAATACCGCCTACCTGCTCATCCGAAGACGACGGCTTCTTCGTGAAGCTGAATGACGCCGAGGCCGTGAAGAAGGAATCGGAAAAGGCGGGCGTGCCGGACGGTGTAAGAGTCAAGGGCATCCCGTCTGAGTTGAAGGACGCAGACGGACCTCTTCCCGGGCTCGGCTCAAGCTGGGGTAATGTGCCTTTATACACCGACTTCTTCTTCGGCACCTCGCCCGTTGGCATCCATCACAACGCCTACGTCTTTGGCCTCAAGCCGTGGCGACTCGAACACTGGTGGAGCATGACTTGGTTCTACCCGTACTTGCGGGGATTGGTCACGAACGCTCTGCGATCCAACAGAAAGCTCACTCCCCTGGCAAGGTTGTCCATAGACGGCGATGAAGGAAGTGAGATGGTATACTGGGCTTCGAAGGAGAGCGAGAGCGAAAAGAGGGTGATGGTGTTTGATGGATCGAACGAGAAGGAGAGGTTTGCGCCTATTAGTTGGGATGGGGTTTGTCAAAAGGGGAGTACGAAGTGGTATGATGTGCTTTTTGGAGATAATGAAGGGCCATTGGAGGCCTGAAAAACGACAGCTATTGGATATAATACCCAGACTTTGGAGGAGTTTCATACGTCTATACCATCTCCTTGCCAAAGAAGAACACTCTGTGAAGGGCGCTTGCCGCCCAATCAGTCGGGTATATCGCATGTGTGCAACTAGTGACCGCTTTTCCGTTGCATGTAAGCCTTAGCAGTCTGCCTACGTCTGCGCCTCAATCAAAAACTGTTGGCATATGCAGCCTGATCCAGGCTTGCCTCCACACATTCCGGGCGTTCACCCTTCAATACAAAGACCGACCATTCATAGAGATACTTGACCCTCCATGAGTGAAAGTGAGGCTGACTTTGATTGTACAAAACCGCCCGAATGCCCCGCTTCAGCGTCGTTTGATGAGCTCCTTTCCAAGGGGAACTCGACTAAGTCGGGGCCTACTCAGCGAATGAGTCTCATATCAAGTCGCAAGGAAATTTGAAACGGGATTCATCACCATCGAGAACGCCATAGAGACTAAGCTTGCGAAACGTCGCACGTCGCCTAGCTATGGAGGTCGTTGGCGGTGCGGCAGCAGTCGCTCAGCTGATCGGGCTCTGCGCGAAATGCATCCAGACCACAACGCAAGTCATCGAATCGTACCAAGATGCGCCCATACAGATCCATCAATTGGCGACCAAAATCGACTGGCTCCAGTTCTGCATAGGTCAAATCAGGGATCTCGGGGAGGGCCTACCGGATGAAGACTTCGACAAGCTGTTGCCGGCCCCGCATCGACTAATGCTATTAGTCCTCTTACAACGGCATTACGATCAGTTGCTCAACATCGAGGGCGTCGGCAGTGGAACAAAGGGTAGTGGGAAACGACCCAAGCTTCGATGGGCACTTCTCGACAAGAGGAAAACAGCTGGAATCATGCAAGGTCTGGAAGAAATCCAGCAGATGCTAATGCTGACATTGACTATTATGAACTCGTAAGCTCATCTACGATCGTTCTAGCTATAAGGAAGTATCCATACTAAACATTTAATAGCCGGTTGACAACGCTCAGCCACACATTCGTCGGTCTGCTGAGTCTTTCGCATTCCGCGTTGGTTCCCGCCTTTGAGACGCGGTCACAAGAGATCATGAATTCGTTGAAATCTTTCCATGACAAGCAAGAGGTAGGCCCCAATAAAGCAATCCGGATTATATACAGATCAGTATCTTACCAGCTCACTCATAACCCAGGAACTCATGCAAGCTTTAAGCTTACAGAAGTCGTCACGCGTGTCCAATTCCTCAAGAGTTTCTACAAAAATGTCTCTCCATCGGGACGATGACCGCGACTCAGAAGAACACGTAGATGAATTAATCCGTCTGGGCGATCTTGGGAGCAATGAGACACTACACTATTCATCTTGGAGTTTCGGAGGACGCTCAGATGCTCAGGTCAAGCGCCTGGGCGTGAAGTTCTCGGCTCAGTTCACTCAGCACTATAGCAAGGCCCGCGCCTCACTCAGGCTGCCTTTCTACTTCCTCGGAGAAAGAGCCTTACAGTTTGAGTTTGGTGTTCGTCAGTTTACAAGAGCTTGGACGAGCGTCTCCTTTACGGATTGTCAGATACGAGTTGTGAGTGTGCGACCCCAAAATTCGCCTATATTTCAGCTTTGTCGAGAAAAGGACTTCGATGGAGTGAAGAGAATGATTGAAGAAGGCCGGGCTTCGGTCTCCGACGTAGACAACTTCAATCATGCGGGCCTGCTTGAAGTAAGTTGTTCACTGGTAGCATGACCTCAGTGGTCTCGGATTCTCTGACACTAATTAATCCTAATAGTACACCTTACTGATCACAAAGGATACATTTTCTTTAAGACACTGGGAAAGCGAAAAGCCCATGCTCAAGCTCGTGAACTATCTTCTGCAGCAAGGCTGCAACTCGGCGGCCTTCGATAGTTCAGCGGTACCATCAATGGGATTACCGCCATCGTTAGTTTATGGATCATAGCTGTTAGAACTTCAGGCTGATGATCACTGCTAGCCCGAGACATCCGGCAATCATTTCAGCGCTATCTTGGGGCTACCCCAATGTTTTAAGGATGCTGGTTCAGAATGGATTTTCATTTGAGACCGAACTAGATCCCGCGAATTGGATTTCTGGAGACTCGGCGTCAGGGTTTCGCGAGCAGCTCTCTATTATATTTTCCCTTGGGATCGTGATCCCAGGCTTGAGCTCCAACGGCAAAATTCTGATTCAAGCTATCGGGCACCGCTGCACTCCAGAAATCATTTATGCTATTGAGGTATTGGGAGCTATTGATGCGAAGGAAGTTGTAGACCGGTATTTTGAATCCCATTTGTCCGCCATACCCGGGGAAGAAGGTTTGGGAATCGGCACTATTCTTCAGCATTACGGCCTGGTTTTATCATCCTACACCGAATTTCCCTTATCATTCGCCTACGTGGTCCAATCTAGCTTGGACATTGACTGGACCCATTGGTTTCTGTTGATGGATCAAACCTGCGCCCTGGCACAACCGCTTCCGCATCCATATTCTTCCTATTCTCAGTACAACCCATGGAGTGAGTTTTGGTGGAAGCTTTCAGGCTACATGCCAATGACCTACCTGTTTGACAAAGATCGCCTGAATGACTGGGACTTCGAGGCAATGGTCACCGCGATAGAACACTTCGCTCTTCACGGTGCTGGAGTTTCTGCCTCTCTCTCTCCTCCGCTTCATTCTGAAATTAGCCTCAACTGCAAGTGGCATAAACAAATCGGACTCAAGTGCGAGGACATAGCGAGATCATGGAGCTATTTCCCGAGCGATGAGCCCATACATGGAGATGCGTGTACGTTGCCCACCTACGACGACTTTATCGAACGGGATGATCGCAGACTTCCAAGGGTACCGATTTGTGTATCCAAGGACGGCTGGATCAAGAAGACTAGTCATACCCCCAGAACCTACGATGAAGTGGCCTTGAGCACAAGTACCAACTGGGTATGCTGCGACAATCGGTTGCAGCTTGCAATAGACGACGAGCCGGGCCAGAAACGCAATAACGAAGATGGCAACGAGATCAGCCATGAAGAAGACGACGAGACCGTCGATAAAGCGGAAGGCAACAGAAGACCGGGGTCCTTTGCATCATTGATCTCTACCCAAGAGGGCCGGAGACACTTATTGCGCTTCCCGCTCGTAAAAGCACTCTGCTGTGCTTTGCAGCGCGTCGGCTACCGGGTGGATATGGACGATGAGGGCGACCTCTGGTACGACGACGATGACGGCGACCCGTATTTCGACGCCGTCGAAGATCTGCGAGATCTGGACCACGAGCCGGGCCCTCTGGGAGGAACTTGCAGGATCTGCCGCAACCCCCGCGAGTACGGTTTAGGCCATATACTCGACAAAATTGAGAATGACTTGGTGGAGTGGCGACATGAAAGACAGAAGTTCGTGGAGAGAGGGGTGCTGCAGGAAGACGACTATGTTTGGCCATCATGGACGAGGAGGGGCGGCTACCAGGGAACATGATATGAAACCGCCTGTACGGAGAAAAGGACGAGCAGGGAAGTGGAATTTGGCGTACATGGTATTGGATGTTCTTACTTTTTCTTCTGCATACTGACGGGAACTCGGTAAATTGCAAACAACACGGTCGAGGAGATCACCTGCAAGCTGAATATGATGTAAGAGGTGCAGAAGGCAATCCCAGGGAGTAATACGACGCGGAGCTAAAGAAACAAGTAGAAGGGTATCATTCTATGTAAACTACTCTACCCAAACTCCCGCATTGTTCGTCGCAGTACTCACTGATGACGATGGACAACGACGACAACCATGACAAAGACCAAGGCGAACTACTAATCTCCTCATAGTGTAGCCATTCTAGGGACTCCATTCTCCGAAGGCAACATCGGCGGCATCTCAGGGGGGCTTTCGCCGTTGCGGTACAGCCAAAGCCTCGAAAGCTCCTTCACCTTGAAGGTCTTCCTCCTGTGACGGCCCTTGATGTGCTCGCCGTGGAACTCGACATCAGTGGCGAACTCGCCACCCAACCAGCCCTCCAACGCCTCGCGGGCGTTCTGTGCCGCATCGCCCGGGGTTCCGACGGTGATTTCGCTTTCCATGAAGTCGTTTGTGTCCGCGGCCCCTTTGAACTCCCCCGTTTCGGAGTCCTTCTCAAGCGGAAACATGCCGTCGAGATAGTGCTGGCAGAACTGGTGACCTCCCCGATCCGATGCCCTTACGAACAGACGGCCGATGAAGCGCGGCATGCTGTGGTCGGCGGTCAGGGAGGTGCAGAAATGCAAGACTCCCCATATCGCTACGAAGTCTGTTGAGTGTGCGTAGTGTTCGACGTGGCCGATGGCGCGGTCCAGGGCGGCGGTGGAAGATCGGGAGGAAGACATGGACGAAGAACTTTTGGAGAGTGTAGGAACGCGGGCATGGCCGTTCTTAGCGCCGTTGGGGCCGCTACCCCCGTTGGAAGTGCCCGAAGCTCGACGACGAAGGCCAGTTGCAACGGGTGACATGGCAACGGGGCTGCTTGTCGTTTCTATTTCGG
This sequence comes from Colletotrichum karsti, assembly GCF_011947395.1. Lineage (NCBI taxonomy): Eukaryota > Fungi > Ascomycota > Sordariomycetes > Glomerellales > Glomerellaceae > Colletotrichum > Colletotrichum karsti. The sequence continues at coordinate 501,337 of NW_024065931.1, forward strand.
CCACCGTCGTCGTGGTCATTGTCATGGCTGCCGGGTTACGTTGAGCCAGGTCCTGGGAGGCGACGTGGCGATGGGGGTTGTTGAAATGGTTCGCAGCGTTGCCGAAAGTGTACACCTCCAGCTTTGAGAGGAGATCTTGAGGCAACTCCTGTAGAAGCCAGTCAAGAACGAGACCTCCCTCGATGCCGCCTTGAGAGTGCAGAATGAAGACCACTTTGGAAAACTTGGGGTTGTAGAGCGTCTCCTTGACGATGCGGTAGCACATGCGTACATCGTAGGTGGCATAGCCGAGATTTCGTTGGATCAGACATTCGACGACGTCAAAAAGGATGCCGGAAGTTTGATTGTGAATGCCAAGGATAGGGCGCTTGAAGGTGAGAGCCAACCGGTTGAGGTTGTTCTTCATCCAATGATCGCTGTTTTGGATTAGCCGCCGTTTGCAAGATGAGTTGGTTGTCTAAAGTACTTACCCAACGGCAACGCCATTCAGGAAGATCCACTGTTCATGGGCGTGCTTTTCGAGTGCTGGCGCATACTTCTCATCCGAGGTGTAGGTGAGAGTAGGGCCGTTCAGAAGAAGGCAGAGAAGATAGTTGACGGCAAAGAAGGCGCTGAGAGCAAGGATGTCGATCCAGAGAGGAAAGAATATCGTCAACGGCAGGGCGAAAATGAAACCAATCTGTAGAATACAGAGAAGGAGGTGCATTCCAACACAGAAGAGGTTCTGCCTCGTGAAGGCCAACTCGTCGAGGTCGCCAGAATCAGCAGGAGAGAAGGGCCAGACGATCCATGGCAGAGCCCAGGCGTATGAGAAGAAGAAGTAGATGTCGTATGCCAACAGTTTCCATGGAAAGTCGGTGTAAGAGTAGTTGATGACAGACTGGCCGCCCACTTGACTGCCGAGGAATCTGGTTTGTCCCATTCTTTGAGAAAGTAACTCGTCGCGTTTTTGGTGTCGTTGCTGATGCGCTGACCAGAACTTTCCCAGCCATGGGCTGGAGAGGATTCCCCCAAGCATAATGACGAGATTTATACTTAGTACAGGGCAACGACAGAAAGGGTATTTGGTCAAGTGACAGGTTGATCGTATGGGGTATCTAGTGTCATTCGTGGGGACGGGGAGGAGACAAGCGGGTGCTCACGAGGCATTATATTCCATCCCCAGAGCCCGTATTGTGTCTTTGAAACCCTTCCCGACCCAAAAGGACACCAAAGACAAACGGCGGGGGAGGCAGGTGCAGGGCTGAGTTGGCCGCCTCTGCTGCTCTCTGCTGGGGGGGTTGACGACGGCGCCGCCGCTTGGATGGTCACTCGACCGGGGCGCTTGCCAATCAGGGGCCGCCGTAAGCCGCTAATCACGATGTGGTAGGGGGCCTCGGGGGGCGCCACCCCGCTGCCGCTGCCTGCCCGTCCTTGGCCGGCTTCATTCCATTAAAACCTCGTCCTGCCTTAGCCTTATGGGGGCTGAGATGAGCGAAAGTGAGAAAGCTGCGTCTGCAGCTGAGAAGAGAGGCATGCAGTCAGATCTGGGCAGTGCAGGGAGGGACAGAATGCGAGGCTCCGAGACGTGACCAACTGAGGCCAATGAAAAGTGAGTAAACCACGATGAATGTGAGTGCGAACGGAAACTGACATGCACAGAAGCCATCGCGACAGGCTTACACCTGCTGCAGCTGCTGTGAGCCTGTGCGGTGAGGTTGGTTGGCGACCCAAAATGCGCTGTCCGCCGCCAATAAGAGCTTTCTTCTGTCGTCATAACTGACGTTGTGTGCCCAGCCAATCGGCACGCCTAACCCGGCAGCGGTAGGCAGAGTCATCTCCCAAAATAAAGACGTAGGAATTAAGGTGCCTTGCCGTGCTTATCACAGAACCTTGAACGGGTAGGTGTCTCTGGCTGTGAACTCACCGAAGAATGAGAGGTCAGCGTTGAAAGTGGCAGCCTTGCTCATGTCTCGAATAGTTCGCCGGCTTGAGGCAAAAGAAGTCAACCGGAAGATGAGGCCAAGTCGTTCAAGTCTGAGAGCAAACAACGATTCGGGATCGGCTCGACGATGAGACTCAGCGCAAGACATGCTTCGCTTGGCTGTCAGCTCAATTCTGAAGACAATATCATCCCTTTTCCAGTCGCAGATCGCTTGCAGCTCCCAATAGTTGAGCCTCACAGGCGCCCCTCAGCCTCTCCGTTCTCGAATCTGGCATCTCATCTGATGTCTGCCTGGAGTCTGGGCAGCATCACATGTCTTATTGTCGTCGCACAGGAGATATTTTCGAGCGAGGCACTCGTATGGAGTCGATTCATTCCTGCGGCTGTAACGTAACTTCAAGGAAACCAGAGTTGAATTTTGAGGCTGACGGTAGCCGTTGCGGTGCTCCCGGTAGCATTTGATGTTGTTGAAGAAAAGAAGAGTCGTGAGAACATGAGTGAAGCACTGGTCACCGTCAGCTGAAGACGGGACGAACCAGAGTTGGCCCGTGCGCCTAGCAACGTCGGTGGGATGAATTGTTTGGTGGGGCACTTTGTTGACCAAACATTGAATCTCCAATCTCACCGAGTGCATACCAAGTCAACAGCTTCGACTTCGGAGCTTCCCAACTGACGCGCCAGATTTCCACGACCTAAGACAAAAGAAGAAACAGACGAAGTCGCACAGAATGTCGATGCTCTCAATCCATCTAGAGCAAATAGCTCTGTCATGCGAAGGCATCGACTCCCTCCCGTACGCGCCGTACCCCTCCTCCATTATCGCTCCCTCAAACTGACGCGCCGCCAGCTTCCCACCACCCAAAATCTTCACAAACGCAATGCTCTACAACAGCGACATCACCTCTCTGATCCGCGACACCGAAGCCCACGAGCGCGCCCTCTTCTCCGTACCCCCGCCCCCGCCTCCCGCGACCTCCCAGAACCCGGACCCGAAGCCCAACACCCGCCGCCAGACCGTCTTCAACGTCGCCTCGGGCGAGGTCACGACCGGGCCCCCAAACAACCGCGGCGTCGGCGGCGGAGGACCGCGCAGGCAGACGGCCGTCTCGGCGGTGCTGGGCGGCGACCTGCACAGCCAGCTGCGCCGTGGCGAGCGTCAGGCGGCTATCAAGGGCGGCGATGTCGATGTCGAGGTCCTGCTGGAGGGTGCGACGAAGCTTTGTGGCGTCTATGCGCTGCCCGGAGCTTTGGAGAAGATCCCGCAGCTGAGGCAGAGATATGCGCATCAGACCAACACGCTGGCATACTACGAGGCCAAGGTCGCCGAGCACCAGGCCGCTCTGGAGAGGATGAACAAGGATCACTGGATGGGAGATGACAACGAGCCGGAAGAGGACGACGACGACGATGACGATGAAGCCATGACAGAAGAGGATCTGAGGGCCGAGGAAGAGACGTTGCGCGATCTTGACAGGAAGAGGAGGGAGTTGCAACAACGGCTGAAGACCATGGACGAGGACTTGAACGGATTAATGGGTTGAACGGATTGGCACTTTTTACGACGGTTATGAACCATGATACCCAATGCGAAAAGTTCCATTATATCAAATTTGACAAATTTTGTACAAGGCCGTCGACGTTCAACTCTTAACACGTCAATCCGTCCTGGCCGTTAGATCCCCCTCCGCCCTGTTTCGCCGCGACAAGCGTCTCCAGAAACTCGCCGACGTCCTGCGCGCCTCCGATCTCGTACTTGTCGTTGATGACAAAGTGCGGTACGCCCCTCACGCCCTTCCGGTACGCATCCTCGACCTGCTTGTCGACCTCGGCACCGCCCTTGCCCTCCTCGAGCCACTTCTTGACCTCCTCCTTCTCAAGCCCGCCCTTGACGGCGGCGTCGACGATCATATCCCAGCTCGTGACGTCGCCGCCCTCCTCGAAGTAGCTCTTCATGATGGACGTCATGACGGCGTTCTCGACCTCGGGGCCCTTGGTCTTGGCCAGCTGTACCGCGCGGTGGGCGTCGCGGGTGTGTCCGACCTTGCCGTCGAAGGTGAAGTTGAAGCCCTCGGCCGCGCCGAGCTTCTTCATGCGGTCGTGCATCATCTCGAGCCTCTCGGCGCCGAAACGCGCGGCCATGCGCTCATTGACGGGGACGCCCTTCTTGGGGGCCGTTGGGTCTAGGTAGTAGGCCTGCCATGTGACGTTGAAGTTGTCGTCCTTGCCGGCGGGGTATGTCTTCTTGTACACATCAATAGCCCTGTTTAAACGGGCTTTGCCAAGGTAGCACTGGACGCTGTTAGTCGCGACAACTCCAAGAAAGTGAGTTTTAGAACACTTACAAAAGGGCAGACGGGGTCTGAGATGACTTTGATGTTGAAGTTGGTCATTTTGCTAATTTGTCGTGCGGCGTTCATGAGATTGCTAGTGATCTGAATTACAACCAGTCGTACTTGGAAATTGTTGTCAATACTATCGGTTGGGCGAGTGAACCGATTTATGAGATCGACCCGGGCTCATACGGGCGGGACTCCGCCTGTTGTGCCGAAAAGCCACTGATTACCAATCATTGCGGCACCCGTCCCGGACGGAATCTTTTCTTGGCCGGGCCCGGCGGGAGGGTCGATCGCCCCGCCGCCATTATTCAGCCCAGCCAACGTGTGGTGGGATGCAAGAGTGGAATTAGATTCCGTTCGGCACTTGATTCATAGAGTCGTATCCACGGAGTCTTCCGTCTCGTGGCGAACGATGTAAAACTTCTTTGCGGTTTGATGCACGGACTGACTCAATAGTCTAGGGATGTCCGAAATCCTTGCGCAAATGCGCATCCGCTGACAAAATGCATTATAGTATGGGTATCATCTTGGTCCTCATAACTAGTCGACGGAGTATCGCTCCGTCGCCTCTCGTAACCTCTCGTTGTTGCGAAAACGACGGTGAGAATCTCGCGCCTCCCGCGGATGTCTTCGCCTATCGTCCCGTCTCCAAGTAGAGGGGTATATGCCATCTGCGCTCCCTGGAGAATCGCGTTCTCGTCCCGGACTTTGCGACCGCCTCCGACGCTTGATAGAGGGTTGCGGGTACTGCACGTTGCGATCCCAGTTCTCTAGCGTCATGTACGGGCTCCTGAGCCACGCTCTGAGTTCGTGAAGTAGAAGCCGTGTGTTCTCTCGTCCCAGGAACTCCTGGATCAGCTCCTCGGCCTGCCCCATGCTGCCTTGCATATCCACAGTCTTCAGAATCGCCACAATGTATTCAAGCAAGAACTCGGCGTTGTTGGCCCTGCGGCGCACCACAGGATCTGTCTCTGAAGGGCGCGCATCGTTGTCGGGGGATAAGAACTCGAAGACTTGAAGCTCGCGGCGGAGGAACGTGCGTGCGCGAGAGACCAGCTCCGGGTCAGATGCGAACATCTGCGGCGTCAAGTCCCTGTATCTCGATATCCGATTCGAGCCAACGTGTAGCGAGTAACTTTGGTCACGATAAACGGCTCGTCGTCGAGCGATCGAGTCGTCCTGGGAAGGCGCTGATGTCCGGTACGAGGAGCTCACGCGAGGTCGCGGTCGCCGCACAGCCGGTCGACGATAATTCCGGTAGTGAGAAGAAGGCGGGCCGTTCGCTGTTTCGACCTGGGGCGGCTTCTCCGGGGTCAAGAATGACTTCCATTGTTTTCGGTCATCGCTAAACTCATAGCGAACTTCTGAGATTTCCGTTTTGCAGAGGGGACATGCAGTCTGTCGTTCTAGCCACGTCAACAGGCAGAGATAATCGAAGTTGCTGTGATTGCATGGTCGAGTTTCGCAGCCCTCGGAGATTTCGTCTAGGCAGATGACGCAACATTCGGCAGCCAATGCGCCCCGCTCGCTTTCGGTTGGTCGTGAGGAGATCTCCTGGAGCGTTGTCTGCAGAACAGCGGAATGGAGATCTCGCGAGTCCGTGGTATCGCTGCTTCCTGCTTCGGGGAACATTCCAGTGGCACAATTGCGAAATGTGTTGAGTAGTTTACTGGAGGCAAACGGGGAAAGTTGTAGATGCGTAGTAAGCGGTTGTTGGTGGCAGAGCGTCGAATCTTAGTAAGCTGGGGTAGGTAAGGTACCTACCTATTGGAAACCTTTCGAGTCCACGGGCGAAGAAGGTCTCGGCGCAAAATAAAACATGATATAAAACCTAGCATTAGCCACAGGCTACTGTGACAGAAATGATATAAACCTTCAGCTTGAAGAGCCATAGAAGACCTGGATAATGTGAACCTCAATGGTGTAAGTTAAGGTACCTCCTACCTACCTAAGTTAAGTATGTCAGTTGCCCGGCCGATAAGATAAGAGCTCAAAAGTGGATCAGAGCGTGAACCTTTCGCGTTTAGTGGTTTAGCAGGTCGCGTCTGAACCGCGTCCTTCCTCAACCTAGAAATCCGGAGATACATCAGCTACATCAGCTATATACCCGCATTCTCTCAAGGCCAAGTCACCCGTTGCGAACTGCATTTCTTCAATGACGTATATACCCGGCTGCTAGCAATTGCTTCGACATGGACGACCAGACAAAGGCAGAGTACGAGTCGCAATCCCAGAATCTCCGCACAGAACTGAAAAGCTGGGAGAGCTCCTGGGCAAAATCCCACGACGGCAAGAAGCCGGGAAGAGACGACATCAAGCGCAACGCTGACATCGGTAAGAATACTCGTGGGAGCACATACAGCAATTTCTGACTTTGAAAACAGCGCAAAAATACAAACAATACAACAAAGTCCGCGACATCTTGTCCGGGAAGATCCCACCGCCTGCGAAAGAAGACCCGAGAGCGACGAGGAGGAAAGACATCCCAGCCCCGACAGCAACACCCTCGAAACGACACAAGCATGCAGAAACTCCGTCCAAGAAAAGATCGAACAACGATAATGCAGCTCTCATCAGCACTCCGTCGATCTCCAAGACCTTGTTCAGTCCCGCAGCCCCCAGATCAATAGGACCCACGCCGCAGCGCGATGGCAGGGTCCTCGGACTGTTTGACCTCATGGTAGAGCGCGAGCTGGGTACGCCATCGAGAAGGAATGGGAATGGGAATATAAACACGCTCGCGGACTCGGAAGTGAGACCTCTTACGACACCGAGGAAACGTGCCACCCCCATGGACGAGGAAAGCAATACCAAACTTGGACGAACACCAATGTCTACAAGCAAGAGGCAGATGCTAGACAGCTTCATGACACCTTTGAAGAACAAAGAAGGAACCGCAATTGACGCAAAGACTCCTACGACAGTCTCGAAGCTTCAATTCAGCACCCCATCGTTTCTCAAGAGACACACCCAGCCACACCCACCAGAGAAGAACGATTTTGCTGCTCCGCCGCTACGCCTGCCCCGAAAACCTATGGTTCGCGGCCTCAGCGCTATTGTGGCTAGCCTTCGGCAGGTGGAGGAAGAACAACATGACGACGACGAAGAAGCCCTCCGGGAAGCTGAAGGCGGCGAGCCGCAGCCAAAGGCCCCGCCAAAGCCGAGAGAAGATATTCTCGCCGCGGACAGCCAAGTACATCTGCCGCTTGGTGGGTTTGATGACGAAGGGATGTACGACAGTCCTGATGAGGAGCAAGTGGATCGCAACGGAAACCCGTTGAGGATATTCAAGAAGAAGGGCCAGAAGCGAACGACGAGACGCTCGAACATGAAGCCAAACTTTGTCAAAAGGCCATCAGCTCCGGCGGAGAACGAAGCGCAGGGCGAAGACGACGACTTCGTGCCAGAAACGCAAGCGAATGGTGTCGCAGACGACTTACCCGATGAGTTAGCAGACATGTCGGACGCGGACTTCAACGGTACTGCTCCAAAGGCCAGCAGCTCGAAGAAGACGGAGAAGGTGGGAGCAGTCAAGAAGGCTGTCAGAAAAGTGAACGAGGCGGCGCACACAAACTTCCGGCGTTTGAAATTGAAGAACAATGGCGCAAAGGGAGGACCGGGATACAACAGCAGATTTAGAAGGCGGCGCTGATTTCAAGATTTCGACTGCATGGAGAGGTGTTATGGCAGGAAGCGATACCGTGGTCACCGGTGTTCATGAGGTAATGCCCAATATATCATATTCATTGATCAAATGCAAATTTCCTTCTGTGGGTATATGCAACATACGCAGCCTCGGCTTCTAATCATCCAAGCAAAGACTTCAACAGACGCTTCGCCAGGATGGAGAGGTAAAACGTCGCGAAATCGCAGCTGATAGACACCATAAACCATGACAAGCCCGCCGAGAAGATGACGCGGTTAACGAGAAAGCGGTCTTCGTCCGGCATGTCTGCAGGTATGTCCCCGTCTTTCTCCACTAGCCATTCGGTCTCATCCCAAACGCAATGGTCCTTTTCGACCTGGCATAACTCCAAATCCATGAATCTGTTGATGAGATATTGGCCGCGGTCGATTCGTTGCTGGATCCGCCTCAAACAACACTGCTGCTGACCACCCCTGACCACAGGCATCACTCCCTCTCCCTTCCGCACAACCGGCGGCACAGAGTTCTCGATCTTTTGTCTGTATCCCAGGGTCTTGTTTTCGATCTCGGCCAACAGCCATATCACCGCGATGTGATCCTTGATGAGCGCCGACATCCAACATAAGGCCATCGCGAACTGCAGTACCATGTTCCTCATCACCTCCCGCGTTTCCAGTCCGTCGAGTTGATCGCCGCAGCAGTTTCTCAGCGCTTGTTGGCGGTTGAGTATCTCACGATACGTGCGCAGACGAGGCGGGGTCCTTCTGTAGAGATGGGGATGCCACTTCCTCGTCCTTTCTTCCGTGAAGTCTTCCGTATGCCACCGTTCGTCCCAAAAGGAACTCCAGAAGTCGGTCAGAGTGTTCGATATCGTCTTTGATACTGGGACGGCATCGAATAACTTCGTCTTCCAGAAGGAGGACCAGTCTGTCGCGAGAACGACGTGGAGGAGAAACCCAACTACATCGCTGACGAGAAACTCGGGCATCAGCTTCGGGGGCTGCAACATTCCCAGAAGATCAAACTCCTTGATGCGACGGCCCAGCCGTGAGGCCGCTGGTAGCCTTGATGGCTTTGGAGGCGGCGACGTTGTGTCCATATCTGGTGTTTGGCGGAAGTCTTCTGGCGCGGTTCGATTCGATCAATCCCTGCTCAGCCGCTGCCGCTGCAGAAGCGCGGGAGAAGGGCCCTTTTGATGTAGCGAGAGCGCCTTTTCCCATGGCTTGGAATTATGCACATCAGCACAACACCTGAAGAAATTACGGGCGCGCCGAGCTTCGAGATCGGTATGTGTTGGCATGTCTTCATAGGCGCCAGGAGCGAGCCTCCACCAAAGATCCCAATCGCAGGGAATCAAGCCGGTGCTGAGGCGTCTGATGTAAGACGGCACCCACATGTAAGCGCTGCTAAGCCCAGAACTAGTTTCCGCCCGCCTAATTGATCCAACGAGGACCGGTCGGCCGGATAAGATACTGGAGGATTGGACGATCCTCAGCCCTTTGAATGCGTTTTGGGCCTGGTCGGGAGTGGGCGGCGCCGCTTCGATGTTTTCGGCCCGGGTTGGCGGTGTCAGGTCGCCGCCGTTCCCATAGCGATTCCTTTGTGCGTCACAAGTCTTACATGCCTGCACAAATTCAAAACTTCGTCAGATTATGCTTGGCGTTATACCAGGCGTAAAGCTCGTCGTGTGGTTTCTGGAAGGGAATCACATTTGGCGACGGCTGATGAGGCCCAGGACAAATGGTTCTGCACGCATCAGCACCGGCACAGTTTCTCAGGATTGGTGACATGCGAGGTATCGTCGACATGATGTGATCGCCGTAATCTATGCAACAGCTCGAGGTGCTTCTACTGCAGTTACAATAGGAGCCTTCTCAGTCTTCAACCCGCTTGTCGTCGTCTCGGCCTGAAGTCCCAACCCAGCCGCCTGCAGCTCATCCTTGGCCAATTTCGCCTGAGCCTCGGCGTTCAGTCTCACCCACATCTTCTTCCTCAACTCCAACCCGTCAAGAAACACTTGGAACCACGAGGGGTCAAACGGCGGCAGCCGTCTCCCCACGCCATTCTCCGGCTCGCCGGCAAGAGCGCGAACGGTCTCGAAGTATTCCTCAAAGTGCGGATGCACGAGCGGGAACTTATCTCCCTTTTCCGCGACTCGATCGGCCTCCCACTTCGCCTGCTCCTCCGCAGGCGGCAGCTTCGCCCTGCCCGAGAGAACGCGCGCCGCGAGGACGGCCTGCCACTCAAAGATCTTGAACGTTAGACCTGCCGCCACCGCCCCGATGAACAGCAGCGACGGGTCCTGGTGGTACACGACGTGCTGGTACAGGCCCGCCGGTCGGTTGTTCTGCACTTTGACGGAGGGCAGGAAGGGGAGCGTCCAGGTGAATCCGGTCGAGAAGATGAAGTTGTCGACGTCTGAGACGGACGCGCCGTCGACGAAGTGGACCGTTCGGCCCTCGATGCGGGAGATGGTCGCCTGGCGGGAGATCTTGGGGTGGTGGAAGGCGCCGTCGCCGAAGTAGAGGTTTGCTTTTCGGCCGTTTACGACGGAGTAGATTGGGAGTTTTGCGGTGTTGACAAGGTCGACTGAAATATCGGCTCCGGAGACGGACGCGCCGACGACAACGACTCGCTGCACGAATTAGCTGCAAATTCTGGAGGTGGAAGAAGTGGGAGCGAACCTTGTCACGGAAGTCCTCCCTTCCGCGGAAGTGTTTGCTGTGGATTACACTGCCGGGACGAGCTCTTTCGAACTCCTCGAGGCCTTCGATCCCAGGGACGTAGGGGACCCAGTAGTGGCCAGTCGCGACGACTACTGCGTCAAAGGTTTCCGACCACCACTCATCCTTCTCAGCGCCCTCTTTTCGTAGCGTAAGCTTCCACTCATCGCCGACCTTTTCGGCGAGTTCGACGGTGGTGTTGTAAGATACGAGTTTCTCATAGCCGTTCCGGTTCACGAGGCCTTGGATGTAATCCCGGATGACGGTCCAGTGGCGGAACGGAGTCGTAGCGCCGTGCAACGCGATCGAGTTTGCGGTGCGCTCTTCGGGGATGGCGCCGTCCGTGAAGGACATGGGAATGGCGTCGACATTGGTCTCCAGATAAGGGTAGATGCCGGACTCGGTGAAGCGCGGAGCGGGGTTCCGCGGAGTCTGTGCCGGGAGGGTGTCCGGGATCGGGAGCGGTCTGTCGGCAGTGCGGTCGGCGAGGGAGGGGAAGTCGGAAAGGTGAGGCGGGGGAGATTGATCGCCGACCCTGCGGACGGGACGTCAGTGAGAGTCAGAGCGTGTCGTCTCATCTCTTTCATCTCATCTTCAGTTGGCTGTCTCATCTGACATCGCGGACATGAGTCTGGACTGCCAGCTTATGAGATATTATGGTTGCCGCCTTCGCAACTCCTGAGACAGACCGTCCTTCTCGTTTCTTAGAGAATCACCTTGACTGCGCTTAATCGAACATCGTGGAGCCACTTGGCGGGGTTGAAAGCCATCAAGGTGCTCATCTTATCTCCTTATGAGCTCAATCGGTAACTTCAGTGGCTCCCATTCAAGGGTTCTTCTCTCAATCACACCTTGAAACTTGAGATGGCCAAACAAGCCTAACAAGAGGGAAACAACTCACCAGCAACCGCCAGCGGCTTCCCGGCGCTCAAACACACGAATGACGTCGAAAGCCTTCTCTTGAGCCAAGGCGTCGATGGTGATAGCCCCCGCCGGCCCCGCGCCGATGACTGCTACTCTCTTGATCGCGCCCATGGTCACGTTGGAATTTCGATCAGGACGAAGTCAACTCGTGAAGGTTGAAAGAGGGGGGAATAAGAGCCTCCAGAAACACAGCCAAACAAATGAGCGCACACAAACCTCGCCGCGCGCGTGCAGCACGAGGTCTGGCTACTTTTTAAAATGTCTCCCGACAGCGTGGATTCGGCTCAAGGGGACGACCGGACAGGGGTGGGAACGATAAAAGACCCAATCATGCCGTCGCAAACCGCCTGACGGGGCAGTCTTACAGGGATGCGGGGGACGCGATGAGCGAAGTTTGCGTCTCCGAGCGATTGATCATCTTAGCGCCCGATGGCGTTATCCCGCTCAGCGCAATCGCAAGACGCTATCATTCCCATACGACCCCACCAGGTCCCGGAGGAGGCACGGAGGTCGGTCCGGGGCGGGGCGCCCGGGTGGGTTAGGTGAGATCCGGGACCAGGCCATCAGGGTCCCCAAATCTTTACCGGCTTTTAGGTCCTGGACCCTGGGTTTCTTGTTTGCGATAAGCTATGCCGTTCGGAAAGATGGGTAGTTGACGTGGATGACAGGGGTAAGCTGGGTGTGCGACCGGGATCATGAGAGAGCCCTGAGAGAACCTGGATGGCTTGTGAGTATGGGCAAGACAAAAGGCTGCTGTTCTGCTGGCTGTGGGATCTTGTCTTTGGTGCTTTGCGACTTAAGTGATTGTCAGGATGGAGTCGCCAACGGACAAGAAGATGGTGTGCGATACACCCAGCGACCAGTCGGTCACCGCCACCGACGATGAGTTGGAGTGGGATCTCGAGCAGGAGAAGAAAGCCAAGAGGAAGTGAGTGAAAGTGATTCATGGTGAAAACGGACCTTTGGAGATACTGACGGCCCTGCCCAGAATCGACATGACGGTCCTCCCCCTCCTCGTCCTCGGCCTTCTCATGTTCCAGCTCGACCGCATGAACCTCGCCAGCGCTCTGACCGCAGGCTTTGCGAAAGATATCGACGTGAGCCAGGATACCATCAACTTGGGAAACCAGCTCATGTTCATGGGAACCGTTGTCTTGGAGATCCCGTGCAACTTGCTTCTACAACGGGTGCGTTTCGCAAAGTACTCTTCTCTTCAGGCAGCCAAGGCTCACGATGGCATCTAGTTCGGACCGCGAAAGTGGATATCCCTGCAGGTCTTCCTCTTCGGAGTCGTGGGCACTCTTCAAGTCCTCGTCAAGAACCGCGCCGGGTTTCTAGCTACCCGCCTGATGCTGGGGTTCACGGAGGCGGGCTACATCCCGGCCTCGATATTCACGCTGTCGACGTGGTACACCAAGCGAGAGCTGGCGAAGCGCGTTGCGGTGTTCATGTTTGGCCAGTTTGGCGGGAATGGGCTGAGCCCGTTGCTTGCTTCGGGTATCCTGAAGTTGGATGGTCATGGGGGCTTGAAGGGCTGGCAGTGGCTTTTTCTACGTGACATTTTCCTTCACCTTTGAAAATACCTGGCACGACTGCTGACGACCACGACTAGTTGAGGGCGTCGCAACTCTGACGGTGGCTCTGATGTTCATATTTCTCCTCCCAGGCTCCCCGGATACCCCGAAACCGATTGGCAGCCCGGGCATCATCCGCTTTTCGAAAGGTCAGCAAGAAGTCCTACAAACACGCCTGAAGGTTGAGGAGCCTGCGAAGAAGCATGGCGGCCGTGGGCTGGAGATTCCGTGGGCGCTGGTCTGGAAGACGATCGGCCACTACAAGAGGTGGCCGCACTACATCTCCACGTTCTGCGTCTTTTCGACTTGGTCACCGCTGACTACATATACGCCGTCCATCATCATGTAAAATCATGTCACTACATACTGGGAAACAGTTCTAACATGTCGCAGGGCATTGGGTTTCGACCGAATCAGCGCCAACGCGTTAGCTGCCGTCGGTGCGACTCTCTCAATGGTCGTCGTCTTCGCATTTGCGACTCTGAGTGATAAAACAAACAAAAGAGGAGGCGCAGTCCTGCTTGCGCACGTGTGCTATCTCATCATCTTGGTGGTAACGCGAAGCATTCATCCACATGTCGGGAAGTGGTCGAGATGGGTTCTGTGGACGGCGATCAACGCCTTCGCGGTGTCGTATCACCCGGCGCATAATACTTGGGTCCAGGTCAACTGCCGCGAGCCTGGTGAGAGAAGCATTGCCGTTGCGTGAGTTACCTGTCCTTGAGTGTACTTGGAAAGTGGCTAATGCATCGCAGGATGTGGGTGATGTCCGCAATCAGCGGCTTGATGGTCGGTACGCAGTATTTCAGGGGCAACGATCTTCCTTTGTGAGTATCTCCTCGTTCTGCGATGACATCTTCGACTAACGAAGTATCAGCTATGATAAGGGTCTCTTGACGATGATCATCATGGTATCAGTGGGCATGAGCTTCGCCATATTACAAGAATTGGTGTATTTTGTGCATAACCGAAGAGTGGCGCAAGGGAAACATAAGCCTAAGGATGGCTCCGAGCCGTATGTATACGTGTATTAGTGCACGAAGAGTTTTGACGTTTCGATGATAAGTATCTGGCGATGCCGGTGCCAGGGGCTATGATGACCAGAGTGGATGAGTTATGTGAGGTTCAACGAGTCACGAGAGTAGACAAAGCGGTGTTTCAGTATTCTTCAAGAGACTGATGCAACTACATCATACTATGAACAGACATTACAGGTAAATAGAGGAGAGATTATATTATCATCAATTATTGACATGAACTTCCCTCGTTATCCAAAATCGCAGCCTGGTCATCAATGGGCATGGTCATGTCCGTGAATATGGTCGTCAGAACGCTTGCTGAAGTCGCGCTTGCCAACCCAATCAGTGCCCTTGGCTCTGAGACGAGTGGTGACCTCGTTCAAACTGAGACCCAGGACCTTCTCGATGTACTTGGGAAGGTCAGTGTTGTCCTGGTTGCCCGCCATGTCAGCCCGGATAGCGCGGCCATTCTCACCCGCCCCGTAGCCGTAAAGTGTCACGTCGACAGCGGTGTGCCCACCAGTAGACCAGTGAACACCGGCCTTGTCGCTGAGAAGTTTGGTAAGTCCACTGCTCCAATCTCCGGCGAGCAGGGCGTCGACTTCGGCGTCGGTGGCGTCGGCGAGGCCGTACGCGGGCAGAATGTCGCTGACGAAGAAGGCCTTCTTCTCGCTCTCGGAACCTTCGAACTCGGCCCAGACGTTCATGAGAGCCTCCATCGAGGAGTTGGCCTTGCCGAGGGGGAGGGGGTTGAAGCCGTTGAGGGTCAGACCGCCGCACTCGTGATCGGCCGCGGACATGAGCATGGTGTCGGGGTGCTCGTCAATCCACTCGCGAACGAAGCCCATGACTTCGTTGTAGTGGATCGTGTCGAAGAGGTGGGCGGCAGGGTCGCTGGCGTGGCCGGCGTGGTCGATGCGAGAGGCTTCAACGAGGAGGAAATAACCCTGGTCGATGGGTTCGGTGGCGCGGTGGAGGGAGTTGAGAGCGGTCTTGACCATCTCGAGGAGGGAGGGTTCCTTCTCAGGCTGGCGAGATCGGTCAATCTCGTACATGAGGTGATCTGGTCATTGTTATTCACTCCGTATCTTGCTTTTAACTCGGCACCGGAAACATACCATCGCTGAAAAGACCAAGGTAAGGAATCTGGATCCCGCCCAGACCGCTATCGAGGGCGTCAAATGCGGAGCGGTTCTGCATGACGTGGTAGCCGTTCTTTTCCGCGAAGCCCAAAAGATCAATGTCATCACTGCGACAGGACTCGGGGTCAGACTGAGGCTTGAAGTAGCATCGGCCGCCTCCGAGCAGGATATCGGAGACGGGGCCCATCGGGTGGCCATAGCCGACCTCGTGCTCCGCGATCTTGGCGTAGGAGTTACGATCAGCAACGTGAGCCGCGTAGCCTGGTCGAGGGTCAGTGACAATTCTTGGTCGTCGGGCCGGGATCACGTACTTGCAGGGGTGGCGTGGTTTATGGTGCTGGTAACGACCATACCGGTCATCATGCCGGCAAGCTTGGCAGCTTCGAGAATAGAACCAACGGGCTCGCCAGCGGGGTTGACTCCGATAGCTGTTGCACGTCAGGCATTATTCCTAGAAGCAAACCAGACCCTGACCCACCATTGTTGTATGACTTGACACCGCACGCGAAGGCGGTGGCAGAGGCTGCGGAGTCTGTGATCAAGTTGTCGCTGGACTGGGTACGGACGTTGCCAATGGTCTTACGAATGTCAGCAACTGCTCTGTCTATCGAGGGTGATAACTTACCAACTTGTCAGCCGCGAGCTGGAAGGTCACGGGAGCCTTGGGGTTCTGGCCATTCTGGATCAACGAGACGTAGTCTCGAGCCATGGTCTGGGAAGCCGGGCCATATCCATCGGGAACGATGTAGATGAAGTTCTTGACATCAGGAGCCGCAAGTGCGGTTTGGGCCAGCGCGGCAACGGTAGCAGCAGTAATACGCATCTTGATTCTTGACTCGTGAACCAGTGAAGGTGCGAGATTGCAAGACGCAGACCCCGATGCAACTTTTGAAGGACGCGGGGGAGTTCAGGACCTCAGGGTGACGAGAGACAACAAGGTGAGTCTCTGCAAGTCGTGCATATTCTGCAAAGTTAGACCATGACGTGACTTTAAATACCCAATATTGATTATCTTGGCTTTATTGCCTGCAATGCACTTCACACCAGTATGTCTACCGGTTGCAGCAACGCTGCAGTGGAAGCCTACTTGGCATGACGGATCACGCTCATCACCGGCGGATGATTTGGGCGGGAGGATCGCGACAGGTGCCTACAACCACCGGTAGGAATTCCCACGCAATCGGTAGCGTAGTGAGACAATCCCATAGTCAGTGTCTCTCGGAGGAATCACAACGAATTGTTCCATCACCTGCTGGAGATAATCCGCAGCGTACCTGAGTGCCAAGCCGCGTCTTAGTCCGGGCCGCGGGCTTGGCTGGTCCACCGTCCCCAATGGACGCCACGGGACGGGCAACGTGCCAGTCGAGACGTCGGCGGGGAATCGTACTTCAACGCCTTCGTCTCCCCGCCTCTGTCTTGGCTGACTGTTCAAGAGAGGAAGGTAGCATGACCGTTGCAGCCACGTGCCTTTTTGCGAATCTTACTCTGATAAGACACCAGGCAGCTGAGAGGTTTTTATACAACGTCAAGATCACCGGGGAAAGTCACCAAGATAGGTTACGCGACATATTCCGAGGATATGCGGTTTCTTGGCGTTGAGTGTATGAAATGAACATGCTCATCATCTGCCTCAACAACAAAGCAAGTGTTCGTAGGTAAGTAAGGCGATCAGATTGAACGAGAATACCAACATAACTGTTTGATGTATTAGGCATTACCTGCCAACAGCTTTGACTTCCTAGAGCTTTTTCTCGAATACATTCCTGAACTTGTTGCGAGTTCAGCTCAAGAATCGAGTGCTATTGGACACAAAGCGGGCGTCCCGTTCGTGCGACAGAAGAAGATTCTTGAAAGAAACAAATTCCCAATGATTGATGAGATCTACGAAAATATGGGAAATAATGGAGGAAAAATCAACTGCGAGTTGAAAGAAAAGAACACTGTCGTCTAAGAACTCAGCAAGATGCTGGCGTCATGCTCAGCCAAAACAAGCCAATAAGTGAGGTATATTTGTGGCGCATGTGAGGTGGTACCATGATGGTTGAGAATCTGACGTCTTGATGAACAAGTCACCCACTGATGAGAGATCGAAGAGCAATGAAAATGAGCAGGTTGTGGCCGATTTATCATGAAATGTGGTGATGAGAGGTGGGGAGACAACCCGGACGGGGGCGGGACGGAAGATGCAATCCACTGACGGGAGGTGCTTCCAGCGGTGGCCCGGGCCAAGTGCCCCGTTACGTTCCACTGCCCCAGGTGTTGTAAGCGCTGCCGAGTTCATTGGCTGGCAGCGCTCGGGAACGCTACAGGGGTGCCCCGACCTGCCAATAATAACTTCCCGCGCGTCTGCGGTCGACTTCGTTAGAAACACCACACACAAGAAACCCCTTCTCATCAAAAACATTTCATTTTCCTTCTCTGAATCTCGTATTGCTACATCGATCAAGCATACCAGAGGCGCTTAGCCATACATCCACCGGAAGTCCATCCGCGGCATTCCACGACTGCTTGCTATAGCTCGACCCTTGCAGTCAAAATCGGCGAGAGATGCAAGGCATTGGATGAAAATGGCCCCAAGCTGTCGGGCCCTCATCTAAACTGCTCCATCCCCCTCGCCAATTCGCGATGGTCTGTTTCGAATACCTTCACAGCCCGGCTGCTTGAATGGGCCACGACAAGGCCGAAAGTTCTGGACCCTTGGGAGCCTTGTTCTGTTTGTCGTCAAACCCAGTCATACAAGATGGGGTTGCACCCTCGCGTGCCTCGTGTCAAACGAGTGTTCGAGACCCCGTCATCGATTTTCTCCAGTATTGTCTAGTCATATCGACGCCTGTCCTTCTCTCTTTTTTCCCACTCTGTCTTTACTCGCTTTCCTTGTGTTTTTGTCTTTCGCCCCTCTCCCCACGTCTGTCTTTGCTTTGTTGCCTTGCACTCTGTTTCTGATCTGCGCTGATCATCGTCTTTGTTCCTGCACGACATCATTCTCTCATTTTTTCGAGTGCGAAACAGCTTGCTGTGGATATCAGTTTACTCATAATACGCTCTTCTTGACGAAGAGACCCTCGGCCACTCTCTCATTATACCCAACCAAGCGATTTTCTCTCTTCAGACCTCACCATGCTTTCCAGTATCCGCATAGCAGACGTCCTGCTGCTCCTCCTGATATCTCAAACCACGCAGGCCGGTCCAGTAAGACGTGCCGAGAGACTGTGAGTACATATTCGACCACCGCCAACGAAGACCTTCACTGACAGTCGTAGATTCGGGAGGGGCTGGAATTCCACTGCCAGCGCAGTCACAAGCCTTCACTCCACGTCGAGCACCGCTCCAGATCCGACGTACGTCGCTATCGCGAGTCTTGATGATTTGCACTTACACGGATACAGGGATCTTTCCACCTCTGCCAAACCAGTCACGGCTCAGAAAGAAGATGGGTCCACTCCGAGTCCCATCTTCACCACTCTGGACGACCAGCCCAGAAGCTCGCCGGCTGCCACACAGCCCGTCGGTCAAGGCCCTCCGACAACGGTGGCTCAGTCTATAACAGAATCGCCATCAACGACCGGCACAGAGCCAGTTTTCTTGCCTCCTCCTCTGAGCACGATATCGATATCTTCAACGACCTCAGGGGCCGGGCAGGATGGTTCAATAACCTCAGGGGCGGCTACTTTACCTCCCACGTTCAGCTCCATTAGTCTGCCGCCGTTTCCGACGACGAATGCCCGAAACACGACGGCCGTTCCAGCGGATGGGGAGCGAGGCGCTTCGCCAGGTCAGACAATGCAGTCATCTCTGTCCTTTGCCTTTCCTGTTCCGGGTCAAACCACCGCCGCGTCTACCGCTCCTGCAGAGCAGCCTGCAGCGTCATCTACCTCTGCTCCCGAGTTGTCCACGACGGCTTCCAGCCCCGAGGCATCGACAACCTCTGCCGCAATAACCTCCACTCTGACAGCCCAGCCCTCTGCAGGTACGCCCGCAGCACCTTCATCATCAACATCGCCCTCTTTCCAGACCACACCCCCGTCATCAGCCACCCTCAAGGTCACCGGCACCCCCCTTGTCGGTGTCCCTACAATCGAGACCTCCATCCCAGCTGCCACGGCCACCGTCTCCCCCGAAGTCGCCGCCAGCAATCTCGCCAACGCGAAGACCTTCAACTCCATCTTCGCCACCCTCACCGAACAATCCGCCTGCAGTGCCGGACAGGTCGCCTGCGTGAAGGGCAACAAGGCGAAGTGCGGTTCTGATGGCGCGTTTGAGATTGAGACTTGCGAGGCCGGCACGTCGTGCTTCGCGCTCCCCATGAACACGACGGAGGGAGTCATCATCAAGTGCTATGACCCTGCCCTCGCGAGGAACATTCTCGGAGACTCCGTTACGGCGCCGGCTCCCGGCTCCTCTACCAGCGCACCGGCACAAGCCCCGCCGGCGTCGGGCGTCGTGTCCGAAATAAGAACCACAGTGACGCCCACCTCCGTCGTGGTATCGACCGTCTCCGTGAAAGTGCCCGAAGCCACGAGCCCGGCGGCCCCGATCGCCACGGCCACATCGACCGTCCTCGTGGAAGCGCCCGAACCTACGTCCACACCCGGCGTCACGACCACAGTCTTCATCACGAGAACGATCGACCGCGAGTCCTCGACAGCCACGGAAAAGGAGCCGACCACGACGACGGGAGGAGACGAGACGACGCTGATCACCTCCACCCGCCGCCGCACCCGCAGCTCGACTTCAGCCCCCGAGTCCACCGCCCCCGCCGCGACCGAGACCACCACCATCACCGACACCCTGACCTTCGCGCCCATCCCCTCCACCGTTCCCACGTTCCTCGTCGGGGCCAAGGCGACCGACGCCCCGGCACCGGGCGTCGTCACGGTCAGGGTTACCGTCACGGAGAAGGAGATCGTGACGGTGACCACGACCGCGAAAAACATCGAGACTCTCATTCTGACGGTTACCAAGATCCAGTGAACGGTGGGGGGGTAAGAAGTCGACGCGAGAAGATTGATTGAGCACAATATTAATACCATCCTCCCTGGTCAGGACTACAGACCCTTCGTTCGTACAAGCTGTCAATCATGTAATTTGGGCCCGGTAAAATAGCGCTGCTTTTGCTTTTTGAGATACTTTCTGTAAACATCTGAATAGAAACTCCATAAACACCCTGCTCCTCTTGCACTTTGTTCGACGGTATATCGCCAGCAATCCCAATGATTCGAACTGTCCAACGTCCGCTTCCACAGGTTCCATTCACAAGTGAGAAACCGGCCGAGGGTCAACAGCAAGGATCACGAAGTATGATTATAACTAATGAGGTGAGACGTACGATTCTGGTCAACGTCATTATTATCTTCTATCCTGTAGGCTGCTTCTCGCAGCTCTAGTACTCCGCTATGCAGTTCTCGATGCGTCTATATGCACGAATGGCTTCTTTGCACTTCCATACATGCTCATCCCCATGCTGATTTCCATGCGATGCAATTTCCATGCGATGTCGATCCATGCGACGCTGATGTCCATTCATCCAATCCGGGTATCCATTGCTGTTTCCCAAAACGCCTTTCCAAATTCCTCCTCTCAAGAAAGCCAGCAACTCTCTATGACAAAACGACGGAAGCTGACTGGGTACGCGACTGGGTACGCGATTGAGAACGCGATTGAGAACGCTTCTTGCTGCGGCCTGATATATCCGATACTATCTTGGGACAATCCGAGTCTTCAGACAAGTCCGCTTCTGTAGTTTCGGTTCTTCCGTCAGTAACTGTCTGACCCCGGCTGGTCTTCGCCATCTTCGACACAAACATCTGGACTTCCAATGTGCTGCTCAGAGGTCGCTTTGCAGCGCGCGAGGAACCGGAGGACGTATCCGAGTCCGAGTTTGGTGTGCGGCTTCTCGATATCGGGGTGTTCATCAGTGCATGCCGAGAGTCGAAAAATGCAGGTTCAGTCTTCTCCTCTCCATCAATCAGAGATCCGAGCCAGGCCTCGCGGAAGGCCAAACCAAGAACCAGAGACACTTCTCTCGCGACACTGTTGCCGATGACTTTCCATTGGTCCCTGGGAGCCCCGAGGAGCACCTCATGATCAAGAAATCCTTGCGCCCGTCGTGCTTCCATGACGGTAAAAGTCCGATTTTGATTCCGATGCAAAATCCTACCAATCCAGGCATCCGCAGGTGAGGGTGTTGTCGTTATAGTCGGCATAATTGTATTCGGAAAAGACCGTCCCCATGCGCGGGACGATGACTTCAGAACTCTGTGACCTCTGTCCGGGAAGAATCCTCTCTCTGCTTCTGTCATTACCCCCTTCCCGTTGTTCCACGACGTCACAAAGTTCATGCCGTATGGTCGGGTAGGGATCGCACTCAGCTGATTGCGGAAAGACTTGGTGTGACCAGACGCGAAGCGATGGTCAGGGAAGCTGATGCAACAGTCAGCCTTGCCATCAGCGATGTCCGGCAGATCGGCTGTTGCTTCCTCAGCGGTCACAAATTTGAAAGGCGTCGGCATAAAAAGGCGCTGGCCCATGGGCTCGCCATTGGGTAGTTTGCCAAGTGTTCTGCTCCGAAACGTCTGATAGTGTGAATGAGAATGGAGCGGCATTTCTGGTAGTCGATAGTCTGGTGCTGCAAAGCAAAGAAACACGCGACTGCGACTTTGCGGCGAGCCGTGTGACCATGCATCGAGCAAGAAGAAATGCGCTTGGTAGCCAAGACCGACAATAGCGCAGATCAACTGGCAGAAGACGTCTTCCTTCCGCTTGCCTTGATCTTGCACGATCTCCACAACGTTCTCCAGGACACCAAACTTCGGCCGATATGTATCAACAAAAGACGCAAAAGCCGCCACGAGAGACTGGTTTTTTCGCTGCTTAAGCTTAGTCTTGTCGTTTGTAAGGCGAGAGAAGCCAGGGCATGGGCTTCCGGCAGACACAAAGTCCACTTGTCCAACCTTGGGTACTTTCTCACTGAACTTCCCCTCTAAGGCAAGTCTCTGTAAATCGTCGATGGAGCCTACAAAGGGCTGGACGCTGCCCGCTGTTGCATTTGCCATATAAGTATGGATCGCTCTGTCGTTGATATCATTAGCCCATTTCATCTCAATTACGCCTCCTTCTTCGAGACCACGACCGAAGTTCCCCCCTCCGCAGAAGAGATCGACTCCTCGGAGCTTGGGAACCGCTCGTGACGGATCGAAACCTTGTCGGAGCTTTGAGTGTATGTTGATATCGATCGGGCTGGCGTCAGTCATGGGAACAATTTGCCCCGACTCCAGTCGTTGGCGAGTGATGTAAAATGCATTGGCGACTCCTCTTCTGTTGTATGGGCAAGGTATGGGCTTGTCAGGCTGGAAGAATCGCACGATGCACTTCCCATGAATGTTTTCCGATTGGAGCTTGATCAAGTCGTTGCTGTACACCAGCTCATTCGGCGGGGCTCCCGAATGGGGCTCGAGCTGGTCCCTTCGATAAAGGAGTCTAAATGTGAGCAGATCTTCGTCTTCCTCTCTGGAGAGCGATACCAACTCGCAGGGCTCGACCGTATCGTCGTCCTGATCTATGCGAACGAGAAACGTTTCGCCAACCTTGTAGCTAACGTCATCTGGGCTATGGCGGCAGCGTAGGTGGTGTTCTTGAAAGGTTACCCAACGATGTGTTTCGGTTAGGGTAAGGTACGTTTGCCTGCAGAAGAACTCGGCATCAGTTGACGATGAGCCTCCCCAGTGAATTTGATGAATCGCAAGAACCTCGCTCTGTTTGATTTTGTGATGCCCATCGTGACACGAGCAATGATCCGACAGGAACAACTCGTTGTTCCAAGGATATCGCATTGACCCACAAAGCGTATCAACTGGCCGATAGAGCCAGATAACGTCGAAAGACTGATCCCCGTTTCTCTTGTAAATTTTCTGAACCAATCCAAACCAGCGGTCGACATCATCAAATCCGGCAGCGACTTCCCGCGCCCAATGAGAGTCGTCGTCGTTGTCTCGCGGAGTGGAAATGACATCGCCGATCTGGATATCTCTGTTGAGGGACCGTCGTCTATCCTCAATCGGGTTGGCGGAGGTATGCACGTTGGGCGCAGATTCCAGATTGTGTCTGTCGTTGATCTCTGTTCGCAAGCGGTCGGTTTCAGGGCTTGGGCTCACGGCATCCATCATCATACCACAAGGTAGATGGTTGAAGAGTTGATTGATGTATGGCGTGACGACGGTTTTCTCGATGTGACTAGCTTTTCCTGGTGCCGACGAGGGCGATGACGGGGCGCTGGCGGGAGTTCGGGACACATCTGGGTAGGCGGTGTAGTCGCGGATTTCCTTCCACATGTGAATCGACCTGGCCTTGTGTCCAAGAACGCCGTTGACTTCCTTGTAGATAAACTCCAGGTTCGCAACGATTGCGGAGCGAAAGTCCGCACTTGGGAACTGGTTTCTCCAGTGCTTAAAAGCTTCTGAGTCTTGTTGATGGTTCTCAGAGAGCCATTCGCTAAAGTGAGACTCGAAGTCGCGAAGGACCACGCGACGGTCATCCGCTGTGGAGAGGTAGTCCGTCACATGTTTTGCTAAATCGGCGACCCATAAGAATCCCTTATGAAAGCGAGCGTATTCCTTTGAAGGACTTCCCAACCGATAGTAAACGTCCGGTCTGCGACCAGCTACAGCTAGCCTGGCGTTCATCTTCGACCGAATCCAGATGTCAGAGCCGACTGAGTGCTCAGACACGCCGTAGTTGCCAATCGGAAGCTCGTCAAAAGGTACTTGTCTAATGAAGTACTGTTTCTCCCCAGTTGATAAGACACCATCAACATACATTTGAGTACATCTGGATTTTGTCGACAGGTGATGAAGTGGCCGTAACTCAGCTGGGTACAGCAGCTTTCCGTAGTCATCATAACCCGTGTTGGATCCGGATCCGGGGGTATACGGTTCAGTGTAAATAGTGAATTGATCGAGATCAAACTCGATGAAGTCGTCATTCTGATCACCGAACCGTTGGTATTCCTCAAGTAAATAGTCTACTGCTCTGGTTTCTCTCTCAGGTGGAGCAGGAAGGCCGTCCTCGCCTTGATAGAGGTATCCCGGTGAGATCAGTGTGCTTTCTGGAATGTTGACGGAGATGTTCGTGATTGGCTGAAAAGTGGCCGGGAGGAAGACGGTTTGTGGTGGGATGTGTTCGCCGGCGGGCTCTGGTGCAAGTGACAGTTGCGGTTGCGAGTCGACGTTGGCGTCGGCATCATGGGTGGCATTCTCCAAAACTTGTAAGATTTTTCGGTTCTCGATCTTAGCGAGATCTTCGTCAACTTCCCAGTCTTGGTCCTCATCGTACACATCGGCCTCATAGACTTCAGGCGCAAGGCCATCGTCATAGTCTTCAATAGGTCCTATAGCGGTATTAGATGACTGTCGATATATCACAGAGAAGAACGTACCCGGCATAATGATGGCGCATTCCCGCGACCTCTCATAGATGTCGAGGAAGGTACCTGCGACAGTGGGAGTCGAGACGCGCCACAGCAGGTACCTCACGCGGTTGAGGCAAGTGAGTGCTGGTGGAGTTGGGTTGGTGAGTTGTGGATGGTAATAATGGGAATGCCAAGTCAAAAACGCGCAGAGACACTGAGGTCTACTGAAGAAAAGAAGGGAAGGTACGCTTCGGATAAGTCCTCCGCGACTTGTGTTGTGTTGTGTGTTCGCACTGGTGTTTGAGTTGTGACAGGTAGGTAGGTACCTAGGTCGGGTAGTTAGTTAGTTGTTGCTGCCATCGGGTTACTGTGGTGGAGAATGGGATCCGATCCAGCGCTATTGACAGATTTTGGCAAGCACAGCTCCACTTTGAGGTTGGTTGCGGTTGTTCCTGCAGCGAAATTCTCCAATCGCGTTGTGCAAGCAGGTACTGTACCCCTGCCGATTGTGCAGCATCAATAACGGAATGCGGGTGTTGATGAGTCTGTCAGGAGAGTTCCGGTAATTATTGTTGTGGCTTTTGTGGAAACCGGAAAAGCTAGATTCAGATGAGCATGTCGGCGCTGTGAGTTCTGCAAATAGTTTCAATTCAATTCTAAGCAAGAGCAGGCAGGAAAGAGTCAAAAGCAGCCTGTGCCAATTGCACCATCGGATAAGTAAGGTTAAACAGAATTCATTGAGCTGGGTATCTTTTTTTAGTTGTGGGCAGCGCTCCTGCCTCCTCCTGCAACAAGCCTGGACGAAGATGATTCGCGTCGAATCTACGAGGTCTTCTCTGCGGCTTCTTCCTCCCTCCATTCAAGAACAATCCTCCTCACCTCAAACACAACCTCTACGGCGATGAGAATGATAATGATCCACTCCAACCTCGTACTGTGTTGCTCACTTGACATCTCTCTCAACACACTGGCAATCTCTTGCGCGTAGTCCATCTTCTGGTTCAAAGTACGAATCCGCACGTTAACGTCCAGCGCTCGCCCGACCTGCTCGTAGTATCCTTCCAGGCCTAGTTCGGCTCGGCTGTCCCAGAAAATGTCGGGGAGAGAATCTGTTAGCTCAGAATAGTGGTTAAGCCGCGCCCGCAAGCTCAGGAGTTCACCCGTCTTCTGCAAAATGAACTTCCGCCCCAGGGGCAGTCCGGAGCCCTTTGACAGAAGAGACGGGATCTTTCTCGTGCTCTCAAAATACGCCGTCAAGGCTGTCTCCAACACGGCAAGCTTTGTGCTTCTCGCGAGCCCCGAGGAGAATGCGATCTTGGCAAGCGTTGTATCCAATCTGTCACCTTCCCTTTCCTCGAGTTTCGTTCCGAGAACCACAATGTCACCCTTCATGCCGCTTGTTTCCCTAGACGAGTCCGCGACGTATTCCAGATCCTCTACCTCCCGAAGAGCCGGCTTCAATGGCGTCTCTGCTGCGCTCAGCAACTGCTTCGTTACAACGTCGGGAGGCAGTGTCCAAGTGACAATCGTTCCGGACGGAAAGACGAAAATGTCTCCGCCATTGACCCCGCGGGCGTGGACGACTTCGCTGGCTTCAAAACCACTCTGGTCCGGATCAATGTCGAAGCCGTGAGCCCGCAGTATATCCAGGACCATCCCCATATTGAATGATTCAGCGATACAGACGGCGCTGATCAGGGTCGAGGCAGACGTATCTTCCGACTGTCCAGCTGGGGTTCCGGTGCTGCGTTGCGCCGGACGTTGGGCGATAATCGCTACTCGGCGCAGAGAATTCTTTGCGCCAGCAGAGCGGACACCTTTGCGCTTTGGAGGCGCAGGCAAGTGCTCATTTTCTGTCTTCGGTTGCCTTGCGGAGGGCTCGCCGGTGCTCTGAGACAGATAAACGTTCGAGGTGAAGAAGTTGCGCTTTCGAGGAAGGCTTGCGGGGCTCGTCAGATGGAAGCTTCGCTGGGGCCGAGGCGTGCATCGTGCTGTATGAAAGCCACGGGTGAGCAACGACACTATCTTTGGGTGGCAGGGCCGCATGTTTTCGACAAATTTGGCGGCGCCATTGAATGGACCTTCCAAGGTCCGAAGATGAGCAAGCGAGTCCCGTCACTAAAGGGAAATAACGGGGCCGACAAAAAGGTAGGTAAAGGTAAGGTAGGTAAGGTAGGTAGCTGCCGTTGCTTGCCGTTGTCTTATCAAACAAGTATCTTATCAGCACGTGACGAGACAGAAAGTGCTGTCGCAAAGCAGTGACCGGGCTCCATGGGCAGCTTTTTGCGACCTACCTAGTATCTTGAACTTCTTTTGAGGCTCGCTGGCGAGAATGGGGCAATGCGGCTGCCTCCTATTTCTAGACCTCTCTCAGTTGTTTTGAACAAGGGCCGATGGGCATCTACGCCCTTTGGGCGAGCAGTGAGTCTTACTTTGTGCATAGGTCCATCAGAGCTAACCAAGCTATTTCCAGCACTTGCCTCGACGTACTGAACTCCGGTTCAGTCACGGTATCGCAGCCGCTCAACATCCCTCGCCAGACAACACCGTTCAATCACACGGTCCTAACTTGCCGTCCCCGATTCGCCGAACCCTTGCTCAGCACTCTGATGGGCTCGCCGCTGCCCTCGACTTTTATCGAGACCCCGAACAATTTTTATCCGATGCGAAGCCTGAAGATTTCGAGTTATTTGCCTCGCTCAGGCACACGGTTCGGGTGAGAAACATCTTGGCCCAGTATCTTGTGCGCCAGGTCTCCAACTTGGACCCAAGAATACGATATGTATTGTCCGACGAGAATTGGGCGGAAGGGTTGGAGCGCTTGGAACGCAAGGGATATACTTTGCAAGATGTGAAGCACTGGGCTTGGATCCTCATTCCGGACGACCCCGACAAGTGTGTGACAAGGTTTTTTCAGAAGTCGCAGCATCAACCGCTGTTCATACTTTACCACCTGCTCTCGGCGGAACCCGCCTTCACAAGCCCGGATTCACTCTGGGCTCTTTTGCAGTACTGCAGAAGATGGTACTCGACCGAATATAGGGTCTGGAAAAGAAACATTGGCCGATCCCTGTCTGACGAGACAGGTCAAAGTACCATGGACCATTTGCCTTCCGAGCAAGCGCCCCTTGACAGAACGGCGCACCATGTTCCTAAGGAGAAGAAGAATGCCGTTAGGCACCCGTCGTTGATGGATCTGGGAATGGATCCTCAACTATTCGGTAAATTGCTTTCCATGCTAAGCACGAACGCAAACCGACTGAGCTCCTCGGCGCTTCCAGCCATTGCCGACTTGGCCGTGTCATACATCAAGCAAATTGGGAAAGAAAGAAAACGCATTGACACAGGTTACAAATTGCAATGTGAGGTATTCAATGTCGCCTTGCAGGCTGTGTCTAGTCCCGCAATCCGGAAGTCTTACGACAGATCTGTTCACAGCTGGAGAGCTATTGCCACTTTGCTTGCATTTTCGTCCAGCTTAAAGGGGCAGCCTTTCATCATTGAGCGGGATAGCTACCGAGCGATTCGGCAAACCCTACTCTTACTGCCCAAGACCGATTCCGAGCGAGATACGGCCAGCGCTCTTGGGGCATCGTGGCCTGCTTACCGCATGTTGCGGGATGGAATGGAAGAGATGGCCGGAACCGAGGAGTACGTGAGCAGGGTTGTCAAGGCCGGCTATATGATGCAAGAGGCTGGCTACGCCAAAGACGATATCGACGTGACGACGGATATCCTGGGTGGTATGGCCCCCGATAACTCGCCGACCGTCCAAACGAGAGCCAACTACCCGTACCGCCTCCGCGTCGCCAACGCTCAATGGGCAGCGCTCATCCGCACAACACGGAATGCGCAAGAGGCGTGGATGGCCTTCCAACGCCCTCCAGAACCGGGCACGAAGCCCACCTTCAACGTGTACTGGGAATTACTTACCAAAATCGCGGCCAAGCCAGCTGGGCCCGAACACCATAATCTTCCCGGCGATGGAAGAGAAGTCTTTCCATACGACGATACGAATCTCACCGAATTTGAGAAAGGCAGGCTCACCCCGCCCACCGCACGCGCTTTGATCGCAGAGATGTTTCAATCCGGAGTAGTCCTCCAAGGACACCGCTTGCCGTCGCTCATTTCAAAGGCATATTCCATGCGTGAGGCTCTAGAATACTTAGATCACAGCGATCTAGAACCTGCGGCGAAGGAATGCATCAAAGTATGTATGATGGAGTTCGTGGAACCCCCGCCTTGGCTGGCGACGAAACACCATCAAAATGTCTTGCGGGCCTTCGTCAAGTTGCTTTGCGACCTGCAGCCAAACCGAACGGTGGAAATGGCTCAAAGGATGCCGATCAAACATTTTGGCCGTATCCATTATGCATTCCGGCTTGTCCAAACGGCGTGGTTACCGACAAGGTACAAGAACCGGGCGCCCTGGGAGCTGGTTCTGTATGCTCTAGCTCGACCAAAAGTTGCACTCAGCAGGGGGGGCCTCCAAGAAAACGAGTTGGAGGTTCTCACTATGGCTACCGAGGTCATAGAAATGGCGGAAACTCACGCTGCTTTGAATGTCGAGATGGTGAACGAGTTCGGCCGGACCATCTGGAAGGTAATGGCGTCGACCGTACCCATTTTATTGGCGGCTCAGTCCGCAAGTCCCGAAAACAGAAACTTGATGCGGATGTACGCCTCGCAAAACCCCGCTCACCAGATTCTCGAGCGGCCGTCCTCACACGATGACCAACGGTCCTGGCGTCAGATCCTGACCCCAGTCTTCAAGGGGCCGCTGTCGAAGAGCAGCCGACCATTAGACGCCATCATCCGGGAAGCCGCGCGCCATCTCAAGAAGGCCTGGAGAGCGGTGTCGACAATCGGACCAGCCTCCGATCCCATTCCCAACCTGGAAATCACCCCAACCAATATCAACAACTACATGCGCACGCTTGCCTACGTGGGCGACTACGAGGAGATGTTGCTGCTTCTGTACTGGACCCTTCGCGAATGGGTGCCAGCCTCTGGGAGTCTGACACTGCTGGAGCAGGACCGTTTGGCGAGAGTCTTTCGTTTGTTCCGGGCGTTCGCCGAGCCCATGCTGGGCGAGGACACGGTGGGGCCTTTGCGCGAGGAGATTATGGAACTCAGTCGCAGGGAGAGTGCCGGTATCATATACTGGCCTGCTGATGAGGAGATTGAGAATTACATTAGGAGTGATAAATGGGGTAACCATCAGAACCTGCGAGAGCTTCTCAATGTAGTGACGGAGATGGAAGCAGCAGCGCATGGATGGATATTCGATGAAGAGCAAGGTATGGAGGAAAGCGGGCATGTTGAACCACGTACCTGGAGACGTGGACTTGAGTTTGGTTTGCGGCATACAGTAATAGCATGGAAGACGATGTGAGCGAAGACCTGGGACATATCCAATTGTCACAATACAAACTATCTCTCTCATATGACCACAACAAAATGCGCTGGTATTGTTCGTATCACTTTGTTTAATTGAGAAATAGCATGGGGTTCAATGCCACTATTACTATGCAAGAACCGCGACAACGGTACTGGGTAAACGGCCACAGCTCCTTGAGAACATATGGCGACAGTCTACACACGGCTTCAGTGTGTACTCAGTCTCTACAAATGTGTCTTTTCCCTTGATAAATCAGTCCACCCCAAGGCCAGCCATATCTTGCTGACGGTGGTGTTTTCTCTTGACTCTTGATGAAGTTACAACTGGAAGATGTGAGGAGCCAATCCAATGCTTTCTTGCCTGTTTGGTCAGAGCCAGGCCAACCTTTCCTGAATCATCTTGGTTGATCTGCCCGGAGAACGACAGCCCGAATGGGGGAAGGTCTGTAAGAAGCTACGTTAGGCATCTCGCATCGTGGAGAGCACATAACGTGGAAGCCGCATAGTTGCACGATAGTACCACATAATAAAGGATTAAGTTTGCAATCTTTTCTAGTGATTAGAGCTCCGTGCCTGGATTACTTCAAGTTTCACCGAGCTGCAAAGAGCGTCCAGAACCCATGATATAGACGTGTCCTATCTGAGGAATATCGTTACTGCCGTTTCATTATTCATTAGCCAGGACCTGCCCGGGCGTGTGCCAATGTAGACCCCAAAGTGGCCAGCACCTCACATCAAACGACGTCTCTTCAAGGGCCTCGCCTCCTCCTCGTCCTCATCATCAAGATCGCTCTCGCTGCGACGACGCCGGCGACCCTCGTCCAGCTCCTCCCACTCCTTCTCATCCTCATGCTCGATGCTTGGAATAGCTACATCGGGACAATACATCGCGCCCAGCTCCTCCTCCGCATGCTGAAGTCTCTCCTTCGCCTCCGCAAGCGCATCCATCGTAGCCTCGAGGATGTCGACGGCGAGGTTGGGGTGCTTGAGAACGACGCTTTCGAGTCTCTTCTTGACGTTGCCGGAGCGCATGATGTCTCGGGCGACACCGCGAGGAATCTCCATCAGGTGGGACACGAAACGGGGGTTCTTGCCGAGGGTGGAGTAGAGCTCGTCGAGAACGGCCGGGAGGTCGACGTGGAATGTGAAGTTCTTGAACGCGGCGCACAAGGCGGCGGCGGACTCGGCGAAGAGGTCGGGGAGTTCGAGATCGAGGGCCATGGCGCAGACCCGGAGCGAGTAGAAGAGGGAGTGGTTTGCGTCATCCCACATTCCCTCGTCCTCGATGGCAAGCTGTGTCTCGGGAGCCTTGAAGATGACGCAATACTCGCCCGAGTAGAGGAAAGACAGGACGCCTTCGAGGGTCTCCGGCTCGAGATCAAGGTGGACAACGTCGACGCCGTGGGTCTCGTCATAGTGCTGTAAAGTCCATGTCAGCTTGCTAGGCACGTAGTGGCTTCGAGGTACGACTTACAATAGGGGACTCGAGAGCCAGCTCTCTGAGTTTGGCACACTGCATGAAAACAATGGCTCGGTGGACCTTGAACGTCTGCTCGCTGCCGTCTTTGCCAGTGCAAGCGAGGTGGATGTCGGAATACATCCCGGTGATAAGGAGGAACGAGAGATCCAGGCAACCCATTTTGAAAATTTGACTGACGAGAAGAGGCGAAATGAGGTAGTTCTTCGAGGTTGGAAGTTAGGTGAGGTTGCCTGCAACCTTTTGTAAAGAATTGGTTGAGTTGAAGACGGTGATTGCGTGTAAGTCGACAACGAGAATAACGAGATGAATTGGATAGGCTGCCAGCAACCTTTGCGACGATTATGAGGAATAAGAATGAGGAGAGAAAAGGCGTATGAGGGTATCGATGTCAGAAAAGAAGAAGCGAAATGTAGAAGAGAGGCAGTGGGAAGAGGTTGCAGGTTAGGAAGGCAGGAGAGAAGATTGAAGGTGAGATGAATTTAAGAGAGAGAAAAAGAGAGCAAACTTTTTTAACCGAGTTCAGAGAGGCTCGAATTCACCACAGACTTTCAAAATATTTCAGGGCTTAGTGAGAATAAAACAAAGGAAATCCGAGAAGAAAAAAAAGGGAGGAAGGAGCCGACTTACAACCAAGTTGCTCTTTCCCTCAAAATGAAGCTCAGTCAAAACTCAGAGTCTGGAACTTTTATGAGAGTCCACAGTGTCATTGTCATTCATAAACCTGTTCATGATATCTTTTCCTCGCTCGTCTCGTGCTTGAAATTGTCTTTGGTAAGTAGCCATAAGTCAGATAACTTGTCCGCGATGTTACCTCTGAGTTGAGACCAGACCCTTGACTTACACACTCACGCTCGCAAACAAACCTGCCAGACTCATCTCATCTTCGAATACAGTCTCTATGACTTTCCAGCAGTGTAGTAGATCCATAGACGCAGTAAACAGCCATGCCCCAACTCACACCAACACGTCGAAACCTTGAGGCTATTTCCGTCTCCGTCCTAGCGCAGTCGTTGACACGTTTTGGCTCCCATGTTTTCTTCTCTGGCGTTTCCTCAACGGCTGTCAAGATCGGTCAAACTCTGTCTTAGATTAGCTCACATTAGCTCGTCGACTCTGCTGCGGCATGCCACGAGTTCAACCGGCTTGCGAGGGGCGCTTCGGATGACGTGAAGAGGGGACGTGTTCGGACAAGAGACCAAAAACCTTGTCGTACAAACAAACTACAACTCGTAAATCAGCCCGGAATCTACGATAACTCGAGCAAAAGAAACATAATGCCATTAGTGCCACTTTTCTGATTAGGATGTAAGTACTCGGCTACCCCCACAAACTCTATACACTGAGCCAAGACTCGCTTCCTTCCCTGAACCATGAGCCCGTCCTCTCAATCCCCTCCCCCACGTGGACAGATAGAAAAAAAATAAACTGGAGGGAGACGTGACCAGTTGACCTGGGTTTTTCCAATAGAAAGAGGCCCTGCCGGCAATCATCTATGAGTCGCAACTCTCCACCGAAAGATAATTTCTAATAACACAAGGCCAGAACGCCGAAGAAAGGGCACAGAATTGAAGAAGTGCCTTGACTTTGAGCTTCTCATTTGTTATCCCTTGCCTGCCGGTCCATCACCAATTAGGCCACTCCCTCAACACTCGATGCAACGCCCGAGTCAGAAGACACCACCTGCAAAAGACATCACACACCAACTCCTAAAGCACGTCGCTTCTTAAATAATCAGACACCGTCAATGACACCAGTACGTTTGGTGGTGGCACATGTTCAGGGTTTCGAGCCCGGTCCTGTTCTTCTCGCTATCCACCCAGGTATGTTCGGTGGAAGAGGCACAGGCGTCACTTTAGACGGCAAAGGCCCTCCAACAGACGTGAGCCGCGGTCCCACTGGCAACGCCTGCAACCCTATCGGAGACGGCTGCAACCTCCGCAACGTCGGTCCGGCTTGCTATGCCGGTTTCCTCTGCTGCTGTTGGGGTATGACGGGTACAGGCACTGGCGTCACTTTGTGGGGGATAGGCGGCGTGCCATTTCTACCCGCACTACCGACGGGGCTTTGTGGCTTTGGCGTGGTGCCCGCAGCCATGCGAGCTCTCACATTTGGTGAACCATCCGAGGGGTCTTCGGCCGGAATGGCGGCTAAGCGCGCCTCGTGACCGCCTGCGATCATCTTATTTCCGAAAGCATTGCTTGTTTGCTGTGCAGCAGCTCGGAATCTAGCCTGTTCGGCTGCCATGCGCTTGCGATGATCTGTCTCATAACCGCCCATGTTGTATCCTGGCATGGTGTTCGGCGTATGCTGGGGCTGGTGGCTACCATTCGGGTACTGCTGGCGGTTGATAGGCGTACCGGGCATGTTTTGCTGGGGAGTCGCCCCATAATGGCGCTGCTGTTGATGCGGCGTTGGAGACTGATACTGACCAGCTGGAACCTGAGGAGACATGCGCGGCTGCATGTTATTGCCGTTAGCATAGTAGCCACCGTAGTTCGGTTGAGGGGTGCTGGGCGGTTGATGATGCTGCTGCTGATAAGGCTGTTGAAAAGGCTGCTGAAATCGAGTATTCGGCGTGCCATGCTGAGGAGTGCCCGCATACCCTGGGTACTGCGGCGGCCTTTGCTGCGATCCGTACTGAACGCCCTGATGACCGTAGGGTGTTTGTGCCTTTCCGACATGCTGCGCGTAATTTGTGTATCCATTGGCTGGGCGGTAGCCGCCTGGCTGACCGGGGCGCGGAGTTTGATGCGGAGGCATATGGTGGGGGGTACCACCGGGACGGGGCATTGAGCCTTGCTGCGGGGGCATCGGGGGTTGCTGACCGGGCCGGTAATAGTTGGTCGGGGCGATCGAAGGTGTTCGGGAGGGCGTGCCGTATTGGTTGGCTCCATATTGATTGTAAGGGGTGGATGCGCTTGGTGTGCGGTGCGGAGCCGGCCGGTTTTGAGGAACGGCAGCCACGTTTTGCTGTTGCCGCAAGCGTGCTTGAGCTGCTGCATCGTCCATAACGCCCTTGTACTGGTCTGTGCGGACCTCGAGCTTGGTACTGACAAGGAGCTGCTCAAGTTGATCGCCGTTGAGCTTGGCCACTGCGTAAGGGGGAAGGGTATTGATGATAAGACTTAATTGAGCCTTAAGAGTCTCGTACGTCGCCGTCTCCTCTTCTGTCGGCGTCGAGGCGGCACCGTGGGAAAGCATGTCACCGTTGACAGGGTCTGCGTACCGGTTCTGCGACGAGGGCAACGTGAGGTTGCGAATGCGCTGGTACGACAACAAGGTCTCAATCATGTCGGTGACATCATTGAGAAGGTCGTCGACTTCCTTCTCGGCAGGGTCCTTCTCCTTTGGCTTGGACACGACTTCATTCATGTCTTGCAGCGCCGGGTCCACGAGCCAATCGTCCCACTTCTCAATTGCCTCATTCACGAACTCTTCATCCACCTCCTTCTCAGTCTCTTGCTGCGCGGGCTCCTCGTCTTCGTACTGTTGCAGCTCGGACTCGATGAGTTTGTTGAAATTTCTTTGACCAGTCAATTGCCAGTGGAGACGACCGGCATGAGTTGATGGAATGACGGAGGTAGAGTCATCTCTGCAGGGGGCGAAGCTAGAAAAGGCACTACGGAAGAGTGACTCCATTTCGTTAACCTCGAGTTCGGCGGCCGAGGGTCTACGGCCCGCCAGGCTCTGGGCTCGCTCGCGTTGTCTCGTCTTGCTCTTCGATGATGGTGTCGCATTCGTGTAGTCCAGGTAGTAGCCGACAGCCACCTTTTTGCTAGAATAGGAATCATGGAAATACTTTGACTTCCCGGCGGGTTCGGGATGATAGAAGCCCAGGACATTGCCCTTGACCATCTGTTTGGGTTGCTTGGGCGGCTGCAACGGAGGCAGAGGCCTGCTAGAGGAGAAGAGGTCGCCCAGAGTCGCAGTTCGCTCGTTCGATCGCGTTGGTAGGACCCACGACGTCGAGACGGGTGGAGGAAGGTCCAACGGGGAAGCTTTGGCACCAGACGTTTGCTTTCCGGGTGTCTTCTTGGGCAAGCTCGAGAACAGTTGTTTGCCGTGAGGAGCGAGACCAAAGACGGTCAGAACAGCCTGACCCGAGATGGGGTCGGTTTGGGGCTTGGCATCAGTAGCCATCGCAGAGCTGTGCGGATAGGATATTTCTCGTCGGAGAAGGTCCATAGCCTTCTCCTGAAACTTCTTGGTTTGTATCGCAGCAGTACCATCGACCTCGTCATTGCTCTTATCGGACTGGGCGGACTGCAATTCCTTGAGCTGATCCCTAACAGCATTGACAAGGTCCGATGCGAGCTCCTCCAGATGCGCGTACTTGTCGTGAGTAAATTTGTCGGCGATGGAGGTGGAACTCTCTGCCTTTTGGCGTTTCGCGTCGGGCTGGTCTGCATCGGGTTCGGGGAGCGGACGCTTCAGAATTGATGGGTTTGCATCGAAACTACGGAGTGCAAGTCAGTCAAATGCAGCTTTCCAAGGCGAAGGGGGAACGGAGGCGCCGCAAAGGGCGCACGAGGGCTAGCTTACCTGCTCAGGGCGGTATAATAGTTCCGAATAGCCTCTTTCTTATTTTCGTGCGACACTTGGGGCGCTTCGATATCGACCTCCATCTTTTCGGGCTCATCGCCGTTCGCTTCATCGCCGTCGTCGGCGTCGTCGCGCTTTCTTTTGACGGGCAGGACAGACTGGGGCTCGGGCTGGGGGGACTCAGCATGGTCCGGTCCAGGGATGCCGTTCGCCTGGACCGAATCCGGCTGCGCCATTGTGAAGCGTGATGTATCGCGTTCGCGGGGGAGTGGTGGTGGGTTTCGCGATGTTCGGGCTCGTCGATCGGGTCTTTGGTTCGTTGTTGCGCGGGACGACGGGGGTGGCAGGTCGCCCAGTGGAGGGATTCCAGTCGCGACGCGCGAGGTTCGTCGGTCGGTCGGTTGGTGGAACTCCAAAACCTTTTTTCGTCAAGCGTCGCGAGTCCAGTCGTTTGGGGGAGCCTTTTCATCCAAAAACACACTCAAAGGCAAGCAAAAACACCTGCGGAACAACAGGGGTCCATCGATGTCGCCGTTTAATGATTTTTTTTCGCCTTGCAAATGCTCCTGGAGCAATTCCTCGGTGATTGTTGGGGGGCTGCACTCAGAAGGATCTGTCTTGATCGTACTGCTGCGGAAAGAACTAGGGAACGCTAAGATTGGCGCCAAGTGGGTCCGCTCACGTGATTGGACTGGCCTCCGATGAAGGGACACTGGAGGTGGTTGCTGGTCTGCGCGTCCACACGTCCCTTCCATTTGCTGTCATTTGCTGCCGCATGCACCTGGTAAGGCAGGCAAAGGCAAGTAAGGTAGGTACCACCTTGCTTCGTTGACCACAAAGCATCGACACATCTGCATACACCACTCATGTAAAATGCTTAACAAATCAAGGTTTTCATTACAGGTGGATGTCTGCCAGCCGAAGTATCCCCAGATTTTGGAAGGCGGACCCTTTTCTGCGGGTTGGAATCGACCCCGGAATTAGGTGCTGCCTACGTACACTCTGAACAAGTGAGATCACTCTGGATTTAAACATGGGCAGAGAAGACTAGCAGCGTATGAAGTCTACATCTTTCAGACATGCGAAATCTATGGTAAAAATAGCCAATAAGGATACCTACTGTTCAGAGTCGCATAAGAAGACCTACCGGCATACTGACCTCCCAAAACACCCTGCACTATAAGTGAGCAAAACACTATTGTAAATTCCCAACCCGCGTGTACTAAAGTAGGTAATCAAGTCATACTCCCGTAGTGCAAGTAAGTATACCAATTATACCCTAGCAGGCGGTTGGCAGAATAGCAAGGTCATTTGGACGTGGTGGTTCTACTCAAAGTGTCCCTGTTTTTCTAGCACCCGCGGGCCTAATTACCAAATACCTAGGTAAAGAACCTATGCTGGAACACGGCTACCGCTAAACCCAAGCCGAAAAAAGCTGCTCCCGACAGCACCCGAAAAAACACGCCGCGCTTTTGGTTACCTCATAGCAGGTTTCCTCCCACATCTGTCGCTATCCTCTCAGCTCTCTCTTGTTCCCTTCAGCCTCGGTCGTCAAATCCGTCACGATGCTCTCGAGAAGTCTTAGAACCACCGCGCGCCTGGTGCCGCTCCGCCGGTATCCCGCCGCGCGCGCCATGCCGCTGCAGCTGCCCCAGATGATGCAGCACGTCCGCAACTATGCCGATAAGCTTGTCCAAGTGCCGCAGATGGCCGAGTCCATATCCGAAGGCACTCTCAAGCAGTGGTCCAAGCAGATCGGCGAGTTCGTCGAGCAGGATGAGGAAATCGCAACCATCGAGACCGACAAAGTACGTCTTCCCGCTCTCGGTTTCACCTTCTCCCAGGGGCTGGCTCTCTGCCTGTCTACCCCTTCTCCTGCTGCTCAACCGCGTTACTGACTCCCATGCCCACAGATTGACGTTGCTGTCAACGCCCCCGAGGCCGGTGTCATCAAGGAGTTCTTGGTCAACGAGGAGGACACTGTAACGGTCGGCCAAGATATCGTCAAGCTCGAGCTTGGCGGCGAGAAGCCCGCCGAAAGCAAAGAGGCAGGCGAGAAGAAGGAGGGCGGCGACAAGCCCGCCCCGGAACCCGAATCGAAGCCCGAAGCCCCCAAATCGGAGTCGAAACCCGAGCCCAAGAATGAGCCTCAACAAGAGAGCAAGCCGGCTGCCCCAGCCAAGGAGACCAAGGAGCCGTCCAAGCCCGCGCCCGCTCCCCCGAAGGAGAGCAGCTCTGGCCCGACCCTGGGCAGCCGCGAGGAGCGCCGTGTACGTTTCTATTCGACTCGATACCAGGCGTTGCTAGCCTCACGCTCGTGACATAAGCTGATTCTTCTGGACAGGTAAAAATGAACCGCATGCGCCTTCGTATTGCCGAGCGTCTCAAGCAGTCGCAGAACACGGCAGCCTCGCTCACCACATTCAACGAGGTTGACATGTCGTCCCTCATCGAGTTCCGCAAGCTCTACCGCGACGACGTCCTGAAGAAGACGGGCGTCAAGCTGGGCTTCATGAGCGCTTTCTCCCGAGCTTGCGTCCTGGCCATGCGTGACATTCCCGCCGTGAACGCATCCATCGAGGGTCCCAACGGTGGCGACACGATTGTGTACCGCGACTACGTCGATATCAGCGTGGCCGTTGCCACCGAGAAGGGTCTCGTTACCCCCGTTGTTCGCAACACTGAGTCTCTCGACATGCTGGGTATCGAGAAGGCCATCGCGGACATGGGCAAGAAGGTACGTTTCAAATTCAAAGTGCAATTTTACAGTATAGACGGCGATATTGACCCGCGCGATTACAGGCACGAGACAACAAGCTCACGATCGAGGATATGGCCGGCGGTACTTTCACCATCAGCAACGGCGGCGTTTTCGGTTCCCTCATGGGCACACCCATCATCAACCTTCCCCAGACCGCCGTGCTGGGTCTCCACGCCGTCAAGGAGAAGCCCGTTGCTGTCAACGGAAAGATCGAGATCCGCCCCATGATGTACCTGGCTCTTACTTACGACCACCGTCTTCTTGACGGTAGGGAAGCGGTTCAGTTCTTAGTTAAGGTCAAGGAGTACATCGAGGACCCTAGACGCATGCTTCTGTAAATAGCTTGCGCCGCATATCGAATGAAGTTTCAGCATTTTTAAGTCGATTCCTGTCCTCTACTGAGAACGGAGAAGGGATACCGAATTGTGGGCAGGCATGGGTGCAATTCCTGGGGATGCGGGACTGACGCTGACGCTAACGCTGTCACTCACTACGTTCTGGAACTTCCCCCAAAACATGACTAAACAGCTCATAGCAGACATTACGATAACATCACTATACACGATCTGTAATTGAGCGCAAAGATGCAACTATTTGGTATTCGCACACTGGTGTCCAGACTAGCAACCTAGGTAGATAAAATTACAGCCACCACCCGAATCCCCATGAAGTCGACATTGAATCAAGGAAAAAGTGTTATGTGTAGGCGTTTATTTCTTCGCCTTGGCCAGACCAACGGCGTTCTTGCCGAGGTCGTAAACAGAGTACCACCTGCGCAGGAAGGCATCTCCCAGAATAACGAGGGGGCCGACCGGCTCGGGGAAGTCCATGCCCTGGAAGGTGGAAATGCAGCTGCCAGAGACCTCCAGAATGTAGTCGTAGGCAGAGATGCTGAAGTTGTAACCGGCAAGGGTGAAGGTGATGTCAGGAAGCTCGGCGCGCTTGTCGCACTCAACAGAGTACTGGCCGTTGAAGCCCTTCTTGGCACCAATCTCCTTGTTGAGCAGCTCAGCAAGAGCAGAGGGAAGAACGTTCAGGGAAGTTCCGGTGTCAAGGATGGCACCGTGGCCCTCGAGGTCGGCGGTCTCGTCACCAAGAGTGATGGCGTCGAGGTCGACCTCCCAGTAAGCCTTGCGGCGGAGAGGAATGTAGGTAACCTTGCCCTCGTAGTGAGAGTCATCAATACCGCCAAAGACGGCCTCGCTCTCATCACCCTCGTCGTTGGTGTCACCAAGGTAGAAGGCGAAGACGGGCTCGTCAATGGCCTTCTGGTTGACCATCTGGTAGAAGGGGGGAACGATCTTGTTGACAGAGATGGTGTCATAACCAAGACCGAGGATGCCGTCGAAGCGACCGAAGGCGAAGGCCAGACCGGGCTCGCTGGTGGCCTCGGCAAAGTCCTGCTTCTTGATCTTGATGTCGCCGATGGAAACATCATCCTGGGACACAAAGCCAGTCAAGCTGCCGGAGCCGTAGTGGATCTCGAACTCGGAGCCGTTGGACTTGTAGGTGGAGGAAGACGAAGAGTCGTACTTGGAGTGGAGGTAGCAGGCGATGCTGCCGCACTGCTGGGAAGGAACCCAGAGGTTGGAGCTACCAGTGTCCAAGACGACCTTGAAGTTCTGGGGAGGAGTGCCGATGGTAATCTCGGAGAAGTCTGGAAGAAATGGCGTTAGTTGGGATGGACAAATGCATGATAATTCCGGATACTGCGGACGTACACTGAGCATTCATGAAGTTGCTCACAGGCACCGGGTGCTCGCCGTTGCTCTTGATGGGCTTCTGGTTGAACATGGCATCGGCGTGGTTCTGAGGACGAGCGCCCATGTACTTCTGGCCCAGAGAGCGGACCTGGTGCTCGATGGGGGCAGAGCTCTGGATGGAATCTGGTCAGCAAACGGATTTGATGATGTGAGCGATGTTGGGACAAACGCACCAGTTGCTCCTCGAGGGGAACCTTCTTGAGCTTCAGCTTGTGGACTTCGGCCTGGGCGGTGCCCAACAGGACGGCCGCGGTGAGGAGAGCGCTCTTCATCGTGGCTGACAACAACAACCTCAGTTATCCAATATACGATTATTCGGCGGCCTGCGTCTTTGAGCTGTTGATGTTTGGGGTTGATGGGAGGTGACAGAGGAGATGGAGGAGGATGATGATGTGTTGACGGGGGGAAGATGCGGAAGCTGGGGCGGCGCAGGTACCTATTAAGTACCTTACGTAGGTACCTCGCCTCGGGGAAGCAGCGTGACCTGCCACCCGCCTCCGCAATGTGCAATCCTGGGCAAGCGTCCAGTGTGAAGGGACGCTGCTGCACACCTTGCTGCGACGAATGACGCACTAGGTTCCGATAGGTAGGCGCGGCTTATCAGAAAGCTGGAGGGCCCACTTGTTAATTGGCTGGGGAACAGAGCCAGGCACGCAAACCGAGACAGAGCTCCTCCGAGCTCTCACACACACGGTGACACTCACACTCCCCCGGCCGTCTTCCAAGCAACGCAACCAAAGCTCATATGAGGCGAGGCACCCAGACAGAGAGCTTGCGTGTCTGATCGCGTGTCCCTGCAGCTTCTTTGCAGCCTGGAGGCCGTTTTGTGTCGTCTGTCTGCAGCGCTGCTATCTGGCTATCTGGTAAACCGATAGAAGATGATTTCTACATCGCGCCAGTCACGACTGTCAGTCTGACATGACGTGACGCGATGACCAGGTGGATTGATGGGACAGACAAGGTCCTCGCTTGTCCATTGTCCATGTTGTTTCTCGTTCCTCCGTTGGTACGGATACTTTGACTGGCAGATCAGGTGCCCGTAGCTCAAAGTACCCAGCTACTTTACCTCCCAAGGTTTGTAACCAAACAACTCAACCTCGCCATGAAATGCTGGGCCGGGCTAGGACTGGGACACCCGGATGAGGATGCTCCATGCTTGGTGCTGGTGCTGGTGCTGCGTGGAAGCTATGGTGCCTGGCCGGACCAAGGCAAAACGCCATTGGCGCCTTGGTACCTGAGGCCATCAGTTCCATCAGATGTCTCGGAGCTCGGTCCTAATGTGGGTGCGATGGATGGCTGGTTACTCGGATGACTCAGCAAGTTGACCTTGACCGAAACCCGGTTCTTGTGAGACCTTGGATTCGAGGGAGGGCATCGTCAGCCAACAGCTCTTCAAATCATGATAG
This sequence comes from Colletotrichum karsti, assembly GCF_011947395.1. Classification (NCBI taxonomy): domain Eukaryota; kingdom Fungi; phylum Ascomycota; class Sordariomycetes; order Glomerellales; family Glomerellaceae; genus Colletotrichum; species Colletotrichum karsti. Next base: position 543,380 of record NW_024065931.1, read on the forward strand.
CGCCAACCGCAACCGCGCGATGCTTGCCAGAGAAGTGTGGGAGGTCGGCAGCTCGCCTGCCAGCCACAACTCTGTGCCTCGACTGAAAATTAGAGATTGAGGCTACGAGGTTATGTTGCATTGACTTTTATTTCGACAGCTGCCCAGTCTCCTTGGTTACGCAGTGCCTCTGGCCTATCAGCGCTCTGCTTGAAATGAGCTCTTAGACTTTGCAACGTCTGACTTGAACCGCGCCGACATCGCAACTGACGTCTCAGGTCACTATCAACTGATTTTTTTTTCTCTTGTTTATGAGATGCCCAAAACATGTGACCGGTAGAATCTTTTCGAGCGACGTCAGCAGCAGTTTGTTCTCCAATACGCATTGCTCCATCGTAGCTGTGTCCGGTGCACGCAGCTTTGATAGCACATGAGTCCCTCCAGCTTTAACAAATATCTAATCTAACCATGCACTTACATGTGAGGGAGTTATACCTGCTTTTCGAAGCATTAAACGCTCGAGTTGACTCACACACAACTGGATTGCCACAACTGAAGCCATCACCATTGCCACATCGTCCGAAGCATCCCGGCTGGGCCGAAACTTCACGATGGTTACCCTTAGTCAAGTGAGCAACAAAACGGACGAGACCCCTCCTCAGACTCAGACGCGAACACAACGGCCCCGTTTCTCGTTGACTCGCGGCACCGTTCCAGAAATCGGAGTCATGGTGCCCCGCCACTAAAGCGAGTCCAGGGATAATGTGCCGGGCGCTATTAGCGCATCATTTTCACCTCCAAGACCCTCTGGAGTCCTGGACTGCCGCTGGAATTCACACGTTCAGCGACCCTGACCGCTGAGGGGCGCGAGCCACTTCGTTTTCTACTTAGCACCGCGTCGCCATCGACCCCGCCAATCAAACCCCGCCATACCCCACCGCTTCCGTTGAGAATGCGGCCATTCACATTTTGCTCCCTCCGATATTTTCCCAAATTTTTTCGCAAGCTTTAACCCTTCCTTCCCAACCTTGCTGGCCTCTTCTCTGTCCTCTCCTTTTTCTTCTTTTATATACCAACCTCCTCACTGCCATTGCTTGCGTGAACCATTCGATCTTCACCTTTCCCAAGCACCTCCCGCAATACCACAACTCACAATGGCTGCCAATGGCTCTACCTACTCCCTCCCCGTCTCCCACAAGGAGGTCAGTTTCCTCTGCTACCCCGCCATCATGCGAGAACGTCCTTACTGACTCACTCCCAGATGTTGGAGAAGTCTCTGATCGAGTCCGACCCTGAGGTCGCCGAGATCATGAAGGAGGAGATTCAGCGCCAGCGCGAGTCCATCATCCTCATCGCCTCCGAGAACGTCACCTCCCGTGCCGTCTTCGATGCCCTCGGCTCTCCCATGTCCAACAAGTACTCTGAGGGCTACCCCGGCGCCAGATACTACGGCGGCAACCAGCACATCGACCAGATCGAGAACCTCTGCCAGAAGCGTGCCCTCCACACCTTCAACCTCGACTCCTCCAAGTGGGGTGTCAACGTCCAGTGCCTGTCTGGCTCTCCTGCCAACCTCCAGGTCTACCAGGCCATCATGCCCGTTCACGGTCGCCTCATGGGTCTCGACCTCCCCCACGGCGGTCACTTGTCCCACGGCTACCAGACCCCCCAGCGCAAGTGAGTGAACTGCCCGCGTACCTCAATCGGTCGAGTCCAGCATGCTGACAATCCGTCTCCAGGATCTCTGCCGTCTCTACCTACTTCGAGACCATGCCCTACCGCGTTAACCTCGAGACCGGCATTATTGACTACGAAGAGCTCCAGAAGGACGCCATCCTCTTCCGCCCCAAGGTCCTCGTTGCCGGTACCTCTGCCTACTGCCGCCTGATCGACTATGGCCGCATGCGCAAGATCGCTGACTCCGTCGGTGCCTACCTCGTCGTCGACATGGCTCACATCTCTGGTTTGATCGCCGCCGGCGTCATCCCCTCTCCCTTCGAGCACGCCGACATCGTCACTACCACCACCCACAAGTCTCTCCGTGGCCCCCGTGGTGCCATGATCTTCTTCCGCAAGGGTGTCCGCTCCGTTGACGCCAAGACTGGCAAGGAGACCCTCTACGACCTCGAGAACCCCATCAACTTCTCCGTCTTCCCTGGTCACCAGGGTGGCCCCCACAACCACACCATCACTGCTCTCACTGTTGCCCTGAAGCAGGCTGCCAGCCCCGACTTCAAGGCCTACCAGCAGCAGGTCATCGACAACGCCAAGGCTCTCGAGAACAAGTTCAAGGCCCTCGGCCACAAGCTTGTCGCCGACGGCACCGACTCTCACATGGTCCTCCTCGACCTCCGCCAGCACAGCCTGGACGGTGCCCGTGTCGAGGCCGTTCTCGAGCAGATCAACATTGCCTGCAACAAGAACTCCATCCCTGGCGACAAGTCTGCCCTTACCCCCTGCGGTATCCGTATCGGTACCCCTGCCATGACCTCCCGTGGCTTCGGCACCCAGGACTTCGAGCGCGTCGGTGCCTACATCGACGAGTCTATCAAGATCTGCAAGGAGGTCCAGGCTTCTCTGCCCAAGGAGGCCAACAAGCTTAAGGACTTCAAGGCCCAGGTCGCCAGCGGCAACGTTGCCAAGATCAACGACCTCCGCAAGGAGATCGCCGCCTGGAGCTGCGGCTTCCCCCTCCCTGTTGAGGGCTGGCGTGTCGACGCTGGCATCTAAACGATGTTCAGCGACTCGTAGACTTGCGCCACTCATGCTAGGGAGTGGCGTGCTGGATTTAGGGAGAGTTGGATTGATACCACATTGGGCTTACATGCCCAGTTCAACAAAAATGGTTCACAAGGGATAAACAAGCGTGAGGCGACTCATGCATGACATTTAACATGGCTCATGAAAGGGAAGGTGTTCTTCAACACTACATGCATTTTCTTCAGGCGTTTCAACTCTTTTTGTTTTAGCGGAAACCAAAATACCGGGAGGGTAAAACAAAAATCTTCGGAGGGGCGGGAGTTGGGTGGCGTTCTCAACTTCGGCACTTTTTTTTAGGTAGAGACTGCTTCAACGCGGTCCAAGGATCAATGAAATCAACCCATTGACTTGCACCTTTGTTCTCGATGCGCAGACACTATTGTGAGGCAAAGATTCGAATTGATGTCTGAGGCCAGGTTTACGATAGCTTCTTGTTCGAGGTCGTCGTTCATTCATTCCAATGCAAGGAATTGAGTTCGTGGCACGCGACCTGCCCGTCCTGGCGTTGCTTAGTGTGCGCCTTCGAAGACTTAGTTGACAATGAGAGGCTTTTCTAAGTGAGATCCCTGTTTGATAACAATGCGTTGTTCTTCTGCTATTGTTGTGGTCGCTATTGTTCCTTCACGTCAACAAGACTTACATCAAGAACGACGGCTTATAAGTTGAGGGTTTCTCGGGAATGATAGAACCTCTTCTTCTTCTCATCATCACACACCGAAGAAGCCCACCGATAACCCAATCACTTATATCCAGACATCTCTTCACAGCAGTAATCTTGTCAACAAGCATATGGTTATAACTCACAACCATCACCACATAGGCATCCACTATCAGTAAGCATATCACCACACCCATCTTAGCTAACGAGCGCAGTCTCCATCCCAAGTCAACAAGAACAACAACCAAAATGTTGAACAAGGTAACCCCCGCCCTCTTCCTCCTCGCGCTGGTCGCCCACATCACTCCCATCCACTCCCTCTGCCTCCCTCACTTCCCGAACAACACCAACAGCACGAACACAACTTACCACGCGACCAAGCCCAAGCCCAGTACCTCTCCTCTCCCCCTTACACCCATCAAGCAAGACGTCTACGACCCCTCCGAGCCCTACGCCGCCCCCTGGCCAGCACCCAGCACCACAACCCGGCCACCTCCCGGCCCAACACCGACCTACACCTACAATGAAAGAGACAGGACGTGGGCCGAACTCTGCGGCCCGTCGTCGTACGTCAGCAACACGAAATACACCTCGGCCCTGGCCGCAGACTGCCAGCTGCTCGCCGACAAGGCGCGGGACATGGGATTCAACATCCGCACTCTCAAGCCCAAGTTCACAGACAACCACACGCTTCTGCCGCTACACACCGAGGGCACCTGCAGCTTTGGCATCCGTCCGCACACGATGGAGGAACTCAGAAGCGCGACCACGGGCTTCTTCATCGGCAACTGGGACATCGCGGACATCGTGGACAAGGTCGTCAGGAACTTCACCGTGGACGGACTGGCGGGCGGCAGCGGGCTTACTCGCTGTCGTTATATCGACAAGAGCGTCAACGTTCACTGGACTGTGTATGGTCCCGGGGAGTTGATTGATGCCGGGTGGGAACCGGCGCCTCCTGTCCCTTCTTCTGCGGAAAAGGTGGTCGTTAGGATGACGCTTGCGCTCGTAGTTGCTCTTGGTTGGTTCCTTCTTTTCTGGTAAGTCGATGGTGAGGGGATATGATGGTTTCTTGACGGAGAGAAGACTCCAGTGATAGGTAAACTCACGAATTACGGATTGATGAGATATATCCCAATTTGAAGACAACTTGTCCAACCTCGACTAAAAATAAGCTGGCAAACACGCACGTGGATGTACTTTATGGCTAAGGCCGAGTGAATCAGGACAATCGAAACTCGAGACCGGTTTCACAGTCCAATCCATAGGCAAGTCGGGTAAGCCGAAGAACACATTCCCATTATCATATAAGGGGCAAAATAGATCATTTTTCACATGCAGTTGATTCTGAAAAGAGAGACAGGGAACGTCGGCAAGCTTCGGCCGTCGTTACGTCGCCCGGTCGTCTGGGAAGCCACCTCGGTTGCACTTACACACACACCGATGAAGAAGTCGTCGACGATGTAACGTGGCTCAAGACTAAAGATGCTGACTAGATGGTATTCCCCGGTTCTGGCAGGTCGGCTATGAATCTTCCATTCCACCACCTATGTGGAACCTTTGCGGAGTTGATATGCGCCTCTTGGGGCGTTCTCCGGCCATGCACTCGAATACCTCGGTGTTGTATAAATGATAATTTTTTTCACGGTGAAGCGTCAGAGTTGACTCCTGCGGTGGAGGGGAAGGACGCGGAAAGAGGCGTTCGGGCTACCCTTGCGGACAGGACAGGCTGAAGCGCCCCTGAACTTTGTACGTGTGAGACCAAACCCATGGATTTCGGATTAGACGACGTACGACAAGATGATGATTACCAAAACCGGCGTGATCTAATGTCTTCGTCTCCAGACAGTAACGCATTTGAAAGCGAACGTCGACGAGAGCAATACTTTGGATAGGTCTCATCTGGACATTATTTTCAGGTGTCTTCCAGACCGGGCACCGATACGACCGCTTCCATGGCATTTCGAGATGTGTTAAAGGGGTAAAGCAACGTCAAATGATTATTGGTTGTCAGTGGAAAGGTTCGCAACTGTATACACGGTTGCCTTTCGGTTAGTTTGCCCAACTTTACACAGCGCTTGCATTGTGTGTAAGGTGTTGCAGAGAAGCGGTCTGGAGGTCTCAGCCTCATATGGAATACACGCCGTTCGCCCGGGAATGTAGCGAACACACACCTGGTGCGATGGTAGCCGTCGAGAGTTCCTAGGCGCTGGTCTGAGTCAAGACGGCGTCACAGACTCGAAGCGGGAGAGAGAGATCCACTGCTTGAGGTCAGCTGGCGTCTTTGCCGCCGTGATTTCGGATTCCTCATGGAGGGTCGTAAGGTTCGGGTACGGACGGGCTTGTGTTGTGTGATTTATTGACAATGTCGCGGCGAGAAGAACGAGGGTTGTTCTTTGGTTTGCTTGCTTGTTGGCGCAGGTGACGACGAGGTCGAGGCATGTCGTTCAATGTGTCAAAGAAAGAGGCGTTCTCTTGTCCAACGTTTCGTCGCAAAGATGAGCTTTAAGCCGCCCTAGTGCATGCCATAGTTGCAAGTGCCGGGATTCCCCGCCTCGGCCGGGGGTGGTGGAAAAGGTGCGCCTCCTCCAGGCCTGGTGTCGTACGCTGCTCATCGAAAGAGGCTGCCGAGAAACAATGGCTTGCGTTAGATGGTTACCTGATTTGGTGTTGAGGTTTTGAGGTTTTTGCACCTCATCGAGTCACCAGGCCGAGATGGACAGACGCCGATTACTTTGCCCAAGGTGAGGCTCCCGACGATTCTTCAGCCTCTAGGTGACGACGCAAGAAATCCGATCCGTATGAGTCAATGGGTTCGCTCCCTCGCCCTGTGGTTGAAGGCGGTATTTTGTTGCGCTGTTTTACGTCATCTGCCTTGCGTCCTCGATTCTTTACCGAAGCAACAGGGCAGTGCTGGTGCTCATTCGCTGGGCAATTGGTTGTTGTGGCAGAGCCTCTTCGTATTGGGTTTTTCGATGTTGGCGTCTGTTGTACCGCGCGAGACGAGTGTCTCTAACTGGCCGAAGCAATTCGTGTTCGTCCGGTCTGATGTTCGATCTGTCATCTCGTCTTCAATCGTGTCGTCAAAATAACTCAAAAAGGCGGGAAGCACACATCCTAGTGCGTCGGCCGAACAAGACATGGATGGATGAAGCGAGGATCAGGACGGATGAACAGAGTCACTGGTCAGAACCTTAAGACGAGAAAATGGGGTGGAGGGGAGGGGACGGGATTGAGACAAGATCGGTGGCGCCGTTTGATGTTCCGAGTCGTCTCTGTTGTTCCGTGGGCGCCTCCTGTTCACGAGATGCACACCTTTACAAATGGAAGGGCAGATGAGGCGCTGTTGCATTGGTGGTGGAGAGGCCACGGCCACTCGCACTTGCATTGGATCTCCTCTAATGTGCCGTGCAGCTGCGCGCCGCTGCCGCTGCATGTTAGTCCTAGACCCCCTTTCCCGGGCAATATCCCGCCTGAGATGGATGGAAGTTGCTTTTCATGCGGCGAACAGGTATGGGCCCCCAATTCCTCCTTCACAGCAAGCGCAGTTGTTCATTGGGCGTAGCGACATTGCGCGCGCCCACCGCAGCGTACACACACACCCCCCTGGAGCCCTCTCTCTCACTTGACTCTCATCCTCGCGCGTCCCGTCGTCACTGTTCAGCTGAGTCGAGATGTCCTTTTCACTTTTCTTCTTGGTTTATTAAACTCTGATCTCTTCCTGTACTACGTGACCAAGACGCCTACTTTTGCGATACACTTCACCACCAGGGCGTACCTACACTACACCACACTACTCTACGTACCTCAATTTTGACTTTCCACTGGACGTCTCTGTTGTACACTGCCTACCTACCTCGTTATCCCGAGAACAGAGAAAGAGCCGAAGAAGAGTAGGCGGCGAGCCTCGTCGGCACCGCCCGACGCGCATTGTTGCCGCCTCGTCTTGGCTTCTGTCCTCCCGCCCGGTCTTGTTCTGGGGGCCTTTCTCTTCAAGGACTGACGGCTTGTGTTGGCGGGAGAGGGAGAGCCCCTGGTCGGTATAAGACGTTCATGCAAGATCCCCTCCATCTCGAATTCAGTCCTTCTCTTTTTCCGACGCAAGACTGGCAAATAAACGTTTCAATATAAACCAAGCACATAATAAGCTGCAGTAGCGTACAAAGCTTCGATTCGAATCCGAGTCCCCTGCTGCTGACTCGATCCCGGAGAAAGCAAGTATGGTAAGCCAACCAACCTTGTTACTATGCAGTCTCAACCGCCGCACATCCAAGTACTGACACAATCAGGGGTCCATCAACAAGCAAGTAACACGCTATGGAATTTCTGCCGTCTTCACCCACCCTGGTGCCAAAGTCGACGTCGTCTTGGTCCACGGTCTCAACGGTGATCCCGAGCAGACATGGACCGCAAGAAATGGCGTCTTTTGGCCCGCCGATCTGCTTCCGCAATCTCTAAAGGACGTCAACGCCAACATATTAGTCTACGGTTATAACGCAGATGTTTACTCAACCAAAAGCGATAGAAGCCCCAGCAGCAATTTCATATACCAGCATGCCCGGAACCTCGTTACCGACTTGACGTTCTACCGCAAGAGCGTGGGCACCTCGGCCAACCCGATCATCTGGCTGGCACACAGTCTCGGCGGCCTCCTTCTCAAGAGTGCTCTGCTGTATTCCAACGATGTCAAAGACCAAAACCTTGGCGATGCGAGATCCGTCTACATTTCAACCTATGCCATCGTCTTCCTCGGCACCCCTCACACCGGGTCTGACATGGCGACATGGGGGCATATGTTGCAACGCATGGCGGACGCCGTCATGCCTCGCAAGTTCCTCGAAAGCGAATCGGTTCTTGTCAAGACGCTGAAGAAGGACAACGAGATCCTACAAGGCATCAACAGCCACTTCCTGGACATATACCAGCGGCTCCAGATTCACATGGTTCATGAGAGCCATAAGACCGATATCAAAGGCACAAAGTAGGAACCAAACATCTTCCACTTCCAACCACCGTAACAGATTGCTGATATTGATACAGAGTGATGATTGTGGACGCGGGATCGGCTGGTCCCCAACTACCAGGCGTGACGTACTACGGTATCGAAGCAACCCACTCTGGCATGTGCAAATTCGACGACACCAATGCCCCAGGCTACCGCAACGTCTCAACTGCTATACGCGAGTGGGCTATGGAGGCACCAGTAGTCATCCAAACCCGATGGGAAGTCGAGCAAGAGCAGAGAAGGTCTCAAGCCCACAACGAAGCTGTCGAAAGAACACGTGAATACGTAAGTTTCAATGGAAATTTGATTATGATGAGGGGATGGGAACGGAGAGAAAATGCTAATCGAGAACAGGGCAGCCAAGTTGGGCAGTACGCACCGCTCGTGGTATCGCCTGTTGGCACAGGTAGTCCAACCCTCTTTTCTCCCTCCCAAGCTGGATCTCAACATGAACTGCCGTCGCCACGAGAACCACCATTTTTTGTCCCTGATAAGTTTCGTCCGAATTCGTACTTCAAAGGACGCGAAGACGAACTGCAGGACCTTCATCGGATGCTGATGGACAAGAAGAGAAGGTCAGAGGGCACATCTGCAGTAGTCATCCAAGGTATCCCTGGAGCGGGCAAGACACACTTGGCTCGGCAGTACGTGTTCAACTACAAACAACACTATCCGGGGGGCATATACTGGATCAGATCAACGTCACCCCAAGACATGGAGACCGAAATCTGGCGAATCGCCAAAACACAAGCTATCAGAGAGATGATAGGCCAAGAAGAGAAAAACGACCTGTCTAATCCTCAGAAAATGGTGGAGATTGTTCGAAAATGGTTCAACGACTTCAGCGGTTGGCTGTTGGTTCTTGACGGCATCCGCTCCGACAATCGTCTTGTCTCCGAGTTCATCCCCGATAGCAAGGACAGCAGTCTGATATTGACTTCGACGGAGCGTAATCTTGCAGGAAATCATCTGTTGGACAACCCCAGAGTCATGGAGCTTGGATTGCTTCCTGCTCAAGATGCTCGAGAGTTGCTGCTTGAAGAGATGGGAAAGAAGCCACCACACTCAATGGACGACTTGAGGCGCGCCTTGGATCTGGTCCAGCTGATGGACCGTCTGCCGTTGATGATCCACGCAGCAGCTCAGCACATGAATGAAACGAGGGAGCCTCTTGCCAAATATCTCAAATCCTACCGCGACAAGCCAAGAGTGGGTATGCTGCCTGCATACAAGACAATTCGAGACCAACTCCAGAATCGCGGGGATACATCCGCCCTGAATCTCATGTACATCCTCTGCTTCTTCAGTCAACTAGTACCAGTGGAGATGCTGGCACTTGGTCTCAAAGCTCTTGACAAGCGTACGCCCATCGGAAGAGACGCGAATGGAAGGAGGCAGAGCCTCAATGGAGTATTTGTCACTCTCATCAAATTTGCGCTCATTGAGAGGAACCAAATGGATGACATACCATCTACCAGCTCACAGAGTTCGCACCAGACCATCGACACATCATCGGAGCCCCTGGATGTTCTTCAGATCCATAGCGTCGTTCAAGCTTTTTTCATTGAACTCCTAGGCGAAGAAAAACAGCTGGAATTCTGGCTTGAGCGAGCTGTGCGCATTTTCTGCTTCTCTTTTGAGGAGGCGGACTCAAGGATGAAGAAAGATCCGACAACTGGCCTACCCGATGACTACAGAAGGTACACTATACACGGCAAGAAACTGTTGGAGCACCTAGATCGTCACTACAAATCCAAAAACGCGGATCTCGCCAGAGTGAGAGCAGATTTGGAAGCAATTCTCCCAAGGCTCCCCGAGGAAATCGACAGTCTACAGAGAACCATATCGACGAGCATCGTTGATGGCAAAGAGCCAGTGGAACACCTTTCGATTTTTGAACGCTCCAACAGTATGTCATCGACATCCACCGATACCTCAAATGGTGCCAGTTATCCGAATGTTGGCCATGGGACTGAAGACAAAACGTTTGAGTCTCCAACCACCTATGAGATTCCATCTCGTTTCCACGTGCCGTATCCCAACATGCTTGACGATCAGGGTTCTCGGGACGAAGACGATCGTACCATCACGCCATACCCCCCGGATACAGTACTCGGACCTTATGATGGGACGGGGGACGAGAAGAGTGACGAGTCCGAGTGGATACAGGTTCTCCCCAGACACAGGTCCGTGAAGAAGATGCGAAGTCAGCGGTATTCTGACCATGGCGGTGCCTGGAGAGAAGTTTCTACCAACGATCCCCGTACCAGCATCAGCCGGGAGTCGGCTCACGGGCTCATGTCCACCCCCGGTCCACTTACGAGAAGAGGAGGCCGCTCACCAAGCCGGCCCAGAATGTCTGCCAGAAGTGATGCCGAGCTCGAATTGTTACAGATCTCGAAAGCATCCCCACCTCCACCACGCGGAGGTGGCCGCATCCAGGACAGGGGAAGAAGCTCTAGCACAGGTGCTTCCGCCGCCACGCGACCATTGCCAAATCTGAGAACATCAAGCTACGCCAAGGTTCTTTCAGGAGTTGCGGTCGAGAATGATGCACCGCCCTTCCCAACTTTCTCGAACCCTCCATCCAGGGCAGGAACCATTGATCGAAAGGTTGCTTCTGATACTCTGTCAGTCAACAGTTTGCGGACCATTGATACCCCGACCCCGTCCTATTTGCAACGAGCGATGGGAGGTCAGTCACGGTTTTCTACTGGGCCATCAAAAAACCCTACGGCCAAAGCGGCCAAAGAATCCCCGACGACTCAGGAAAGCCAAGACGCCCGCGCCAGTCCCCGGCATAAATCTATGTCTTCATACCTGTGGAACTTTATGCGGTCAGCCAGCGAACCAAAGGCAGGCGGGAAAAAGACGACCAGGACTAAGCCATCGAAAGACTCGTTGAAATCGCAGTCATCAGCCTCCCCATTGGCTCAGAATGAGTTTTCACCGACCACATACAAAGGGGGTATGAGAACCGCCAACTCTAGCCCAGGGACGCAGTACTCCCCCTACTACCCTCCTGGTCTGAATGTCGTCACGAACAACGCGAGTAGTCTGAGTCCAGAAGTTCCAGAGCAAAACTATTCACATGGTCGGCCGACCCCATCTTACGACGGCAGTGCTTATTATGATGAGGCACTTTCACGTTCGGATCCAAGTCTCTGGCATCCCGCCGTCAACGTCTCCTCTCCGGCGACGACTGCCTGCATGAGTCCTGCCATGACGTATTCGCCACATGGATACACTTCTCAGCCTATGTCGAGGAATCCTAGTTCGAACCTGCCTCTTCCGGGAATGACCAGCTCGTCAGGCACTCCACGAAGTAGTAATAGTGGTAGTGCCAGGGCAGGTCTCGGTCGCTCACGGGCCCCATCAATTGTGGAAACGGAGCCTTCTCCGAGAGTGCCATCTTTGGACATGGCTCCCAACTCGTATCGGATTTGGTCACAGAGAAGGGGCCACCGTCGTGGAGATTCCCTCTTTGGCGGCAGCAATGTGCCGGCCTCTCGTTGGCTCGATGAAGCGCAAGTCCCCGACTTTGAGGTCGCACAAGGAAGTCCGGACTTGATGACTCCAAGGTCAAGCCAGCAACCCGGCGGGGAGAGCATGGCACGCTCTGGGTCAGGAGGCATTCGCGTTCCAGATGGTAGGATCATCGCCTTCGGCGAAGTGCCCGTTGATGTTGACGCAGCCGGTCGTCGAGCCCGGGAAGAGCGCGATCGTCTGGATCGAGCGGCCATGGATGCGGTTGATTCTGGCCGGGCATTGAGAGCCGAAGAGGCCGAGTCACATTCAGACTCATCACCTATAGGGCTGGGGATTATGCCGGGATAATCGACGTGTACGAAGCGGAGAGGGAGCATTAGGAACAAAACAAAACGCAACACAGCTCAGACGTATGGAGCAACTTTCTTTGGGTCACGGAAATACCACGCATGGGTATAGAATGGAAAGACAGTATTTGTTTGGGTTGGAAAGCGGCGCATAGTGTTCTTTGGTTGCATTCCCTTTGTTTCTGTTTATAGGATGGTATAATACAATCTTGTTCAGCCGATGTTGCTCCTGAAGCCGGCTTCATGACTGACTGTCTTGTGCCAAACAATTCCCTCTGTAACTCAACTGATGATTTTAAGAGCGTCAGGTATCTTTCCTTCTACGCAGTTTTCATAGATGCCCATAGTCCCATACTTTTGAGCGATAACATCCATTTGTGAATGGATCCTGCACCGAATACACATAACTCCCTCTACCCGTGACTTCTTGGACGCCTTATCTAGAGTTACCGCACTCAATCGCGCACTGAATCGAGCGACCTATTAATCCCTAGGCGCCAGCATGATCACATACTCCCGCGTACTATGTCCCAGCTTAACCATATCCTTGTCCCGAAGCTCATAGTATCGACTATCGGCAACCTTATCTCCGTTCAGCACCGTGCCATTGGCGCTCTCTAGGTCGATCAGGTAGGGCTTGACTTTCCCGATGCGGTCGCCGTACTCGTTCCTCTTCTCGACGTGCCGAAATTGGATGACGGCGTGCTGCTTGCTGATGCTGGGGTGTTCCGCCGTGAGATCGACCACGGCGGCCTCGCGTCCAATCAGCCAGCAACTGCGCAGATTCAGGTCGATCGTGTCCACAATGTCCGGCCCCTTGAACACGAACAGCTTCCACTGGTCCTTGGCGGGGGGCTTGCGCGCCTCGGCGGGCTCGTGGTATTTCAACACAATCGACGTCCCGTCCGCCTGCTGCACCGAGTTGGAGGCCGCCGCCAGCACGCCCGTCGTGCGCAGGTTGGGCTTCTCCTTCGGTTTCTCGGGCTCTTCGCCCTTGGAGACGGCGAAGGAGTCGTCCTGGGACGGGAGCGGGCCGGCGCGGCGGAGGGGGCTCGCGCGTTTGCTGCGCTTGTGGGCCTCCGCGTCGGAATCGGATTCGGGGTCGTCGTCGCGGCGGCGCCGACGGGCAACTTCTTTGCCGCTGCTTGCGCGGTCTTCGTCGCGCGGGGATCGTCGTCTGCGTCTTTCGCGGTCGCGGTCGCGGTCTCGGTCGCGTGAGCGGGAGCGTCTGCGCGTCGACGGGTCTGGTGTGCGCGAGCGGCGTCGGTCGCGCTTGTCTCGTGATCGTGATCTCCGTCGCTCCTTGCGTCTGTCCGAGTCGCGGTCTCTTTCTCTGTCTCTGCTGTGTCTTCGCCGGTGACTGTCTCTGTCTTTTGTGTCTCTGCGCGGTCTGTCGCCGTCCTTTTCGTCATCGTCGTTGTGGCGACTGCGCCGCGACTTGTGGCTGCGGTGCTCGTCGTCGGAGCCCATGATGGCGTCTTCGGGTCGAAGTTGTGGTTCAAAGGCGGCGCGACGTTAGGTGGAGAACAAGATTGTTGTCTTTGTTCTGTTGCAGTTGCAACTTATTGAAGTAGCACACCAAAGGCTCTGTTTTGATTCGCGCCGAATAATGTAGCCTTGGAGACTGAATTCAGCAATATTGAAGTAAATGCCAAGTCGCTCCTCTATGAACTAGAAGGAACAGACGCTTCAAGCTCTGAGGTCATCCCGGCACCGTGCCTGACAGGCGGCCCCCACCCATCATTTTCCAATGCCGGACCGTCGCACAGACCATTCGAGGCCCCACCCGGCCCCGTTCCTGCCTTCCCAGGCCGAACAACACCAAGCGCATCATCACCACCACAGCCGTACGCATCACGAAACGGCAGGAACGACCGACGCCTTCCTTCCCAAAACCCTCAAAACGAAACATTGTCCAAACACGATAAAAGTAGTATCAATCGATTTTGCCAAAAAAGATATCACCTTCGGTATCCATCTAACCCCTTAAGATACAGATCTCCACGAGTTAACGAGGCTAAGTCTGGTCAGGGTTGCTTCAACTCAAGGCTGAACACCGAGGCTCTGTGATCACGTTTCACTGCCGCGCGCTAACACCGCTAATTTGTAACCACTCGGCCAAGGCTCATTTTAGCAATCCTCGGGGGGAAGTTATACATAAGGGGTCGGGCCAGCACTCCCTCTCGCCCATCCGGCCCTTGGTGCATCGCTCTGCTCTGCTGCACCGGGCATTGCACCTGGCACCGCACCTGATTCTTTCATTCCATTCATCTCATCGCCCACGCGCAAGCGAGGCCACACCTGCACCCCAAAACAGACACACGATGCAGAGAAACACCGAGGGACAGGCAGACTGCCACCCCCTCAGTTTCTTCGATACCCTAGATTCTATACGTCTTTTTTCACAGCATCATGCCTCCCTCCAAACACCCTCATTGCGTCTTTAATACCCCGGACCCCCCTCCACATATCCTATCTCATCATGCGATACTGAACTCTTGGATCTCCCCCATCTCGTTCTTCTGTTCCGACCCCACCTTGTACGATGCCCTCCACCGCAGCTTGATAGATTGCACCTTACGGTTCTTGTCTCCTGCGTGCCACACTTCTGCAGCCTGTGTCACGCCCCTACTCTGCTTAGGCTCTAAGGCGCGCCCAGTCTGGGGCTTGAGTTGAAGTTCGTAGCCCTGTGATGTGTCAGCACTTCTATCCTTCGACTGTCTTTCAACTACAAATTGAAGCTACTGACCTTTGTCGCGGCGAGCTGGAAGTGAAGCTCGGTCACGGGTTGAGCGGAGTTATTCGAGAATGCAAAACTGAAGTTGAGAGAGTTGCCGGGTCCGGTTCTACCAGCCATCATCTCGATCTTGACGGTGGATTCGCTAATGGTTGCGCGGTGTTCCTTCGGAAGGCTAGGTTGTTCAGGGGGGAGCGCCGATGAGAAGGCCCATTCATCATCATCATTTGCAGCTGGCGCGGGCTGGGAAGCAGGAGCTGGGGTAGAAGGCTTTGAAGAGAAAGCAGGGGATCCAAGGGCAGCAAAAGGATCAGACGACGGGGCCGCGGCTTGCTGAGGCGGCTTAAATGCAGACATTACAGACGGCTGGGGCGTACCAGACTGGGACGCAGCGGGGGACGTGAAGGAAGCAAATTGAGAGAAAGATGGTGGCTGGGGTGTTGTTGTTTTGCTCATGGGGCCTTTGGCGCTGTTGTCCTCCGTCATGGAAGAGAGCAGAGCTGGACCTGGGATGTCTGGATTCTGTCAGCACAATGAAGGCTTTGTGTGAAAAGGAGCACAAAACTTACTTGAATTGGCCCCAAAGCCGAGAGTCAGAGCACCTCCTTGGCCATAGCTGTTGGAGTCGTCCATGGACAGGCCAAGTAGGTCATTTTCAACTCCTGTAGACTGCGATGCTGGCTGCTCAGAGGACGAGCCATTTGTAGCATCCGCCTCTCCATCAAAATCAATGAGAGACAACTCTTGCGCTGCGCTCTTGGACGAGCCAGATGTTGTTGGTAGGGGCGCGCCACTGGCCACCTTCTTGGCCGCCTCCAGATCGCCCTTCTTCATAAGCTTATACCGCTCAACGGTTCGGTGTATGCTATCGTTGATCTCAAGAAGCTTTGCGACGGCCTCGTGGTCGTCCGACTCTTCTTCGCACATCTTCTGAATCTTGGGCTGTGCGCTTTGCAGGGCGGCAGCAAGCTCTGAGAAGACATCGCCGTCCTTCATCGTGTCACCCTGTTGGAAAGCTTCGAGCCGCTCTTCCAACAGACGAGCCTTGGCTTGGATTTTCGCAACCTCTTGCGCGGCCTTAGCGCGGTAGTCGGTCTTGGAGCGAGTGTCATAGCCGGCCATGATTTTCATAAGGCGATTGGCCTCTTGCAGATCTTCGGGGGTTCCTCGTCGGATAAGCTCCTGAAGCTTGGCTGATTGCGCCTCGCGCTCCTCCTCCTCCATTTCTTCGGCTGATTTCAGGTTCTGAACCGGTCAGTACGTTACTCGACTTGTCGCACAACAAAAAGACACTTACGTCGCTGGGGTTCAGCACCGCGGCGTCGTCTCGCCTGACCTCGGGGAACGTGTAGCCCTTGTAGCTCAGCAGGCGGTGCATGTCGCGGATGAAGCCCAAATCCTCCTTGTATCTGCTCGTTTCGCATATCGTACTCCTCCATTCCTCGATAGCCTCCAAGATCTTCATCTGCACCCTCGTCGCTCGAATCGGCGGCCGCTCGGGGAACCTCCTGACCAACTCATTGAGAAACTCCTTGGTGCTGATCTGCAAGTGGAAAGGATAGCCGCAATTCTTAACACAGATGTCGAGCAGGTTCAGCGCCAATAGAGCCACGTTGGGGTTGCGGTGGTTGATGTAGCTGACGATGGCGACGGCGGCCTCGCGCGGGGCGGAGCCTTTCTTGGAATTAATCAGGTCGGCAATCTCCAGGTTGAGAGCAAGGTTCGGCTCATAATTCTCGGGGCTACAGGCAGCTTGGATGAAGCGCTGCAGCTGCGATGGGGTGGGAGCGCCCATCTCGCCCCAGCGGTCTCGGGCCGCAGCTCGAGCTGATGCGGCCTCCATCGTGATCGTGTTGGTGTCCGGGTATGGCCTCGGGCGAGGAGGTAAGGGAGCTATCTTGGCGGGAGGGATTTCTCGCAGTCGTCGTCAAGAGGGATTCAGGGCGCGAAGGACATCGGAGAGAGAGAGGTGGCCGTTGGGAGATCTTGAGCTGGCCAAGCGAGCGCCTGTGAATTGAACAGATTGAATTAGGTCGGCGCAGGCATCCCTCATGAAGGAACCCTTGGGTGCTTGGGTTAGGTAGGTACCGAAGGTAATCTGTGGCCGAATGACGAGGGGCTGCTACGTGCTACCTTACGTACGGTGACAGCCGCCGCCGCGGGAGGCCACTGGAGCCACTTCGCCTTGACTCCGGTCCAAAATGTGGCCTGTGCTTCCGTGTGGACTTGCTTGCCTCATTGGGCAATATCGGCGTTTAATTGCATAAGAGCTCTTTATCGAATTTCGCATCCTATCGCCTGTAATTTTGCCCCCCACTACCCCGCCAAATCGTCTTTGAAGTGAAGGAAGGGACTTGGAAACATCACCGGAATCTTCCCAGTCACACAACTTTACGCATCCTGCCAACCATGGTCCGGCACAAGAAAGATAACTTCGGCGCCCGCGGTCGTAAGAATCACCACTCGGGCCCGCCGCGCCCTCGACAACCGCGAGCAGGCGACGACGCCGAAGATGGCCAACCCACCTCCCGCCCTACCTTCAAGGCCGCCTGCTGGGATCTGGGACACTGCGACCCGAAGCGATGCTCCGGCAAGAGACTAATTCGAATGGGCATGATGCGCGATCTTCATGTCGGCCAGCGCCATAACGGTGTCATCATCACGCCAAACGGCAAACACACTGTGTCCCCTGCCGACCGCGATCTGATGGAGCAGTACGGCGCCGCCGTCGTCGAAGCCAGCTGGGCGCGAATGCAGGAGATCCAGTGGAACAAGGTCGGGGGGAAATGCGAGCGCCTGCTGCCGTATCTTGTCGCAGCAAATACGGTCAACTACGGCAAGCCGTGGAAGTTGAACTGTGTCGAGGCGTTGGCTGCCGCGTTCTACATCTGCGGCCATCCTGAGTGGGCAGAGCAGGTTCTTGCGCCGTTCTCGTACGGCGAAGCTTTCTTGGAGATCAACGGAAGTCTGCTCAAGAAGTACGCTGCTTGCGAGGACGAGAAGGGCGTAAAGAAGGTGCAAGACGAGTGGATGGACAGGTTGGACAAGGAGTACGCGGAGAGCAGAGAGGTTGGTGATGCGGACGACATGTGGAAGAGCGGCAACACGAACCGCAGAGTGATACCCGATTCGGATGATGAGGAGGAGGGCGATGAAGACGACGAAGAGGAGAGTGGAGAATCCGGAGATGAAGGCAGCGTTGACGGCATCTACCTCGGCAAGAAGCCTGCGAAGAAGCAAGAGGAGGAGGAAGAAGAAGACAAGGATCCTTACGCGATATCCGACGACAGTGACGAAGATGCCGCCATGGAGGAGATCCGTCGCAAGGTTCTAGCGTCAAAAACCTTCTCCAATCCTTCAGCACAGGACAAAAAGAAGCCAGAATCGATACCGCGGCCACAAACATTAAAGCCCGACTCGGATATCGAGCCAGACTCAGACAATGGTGAGGACGACGACGACTTTGACAATATCATCAACGCGACACCGGTCACGGACAAGATGGGTTTGAACAAGCTCGAGAAGGAGCGGTCTCAATCAACAGTCACCAGCAAATCATTTTCCTCAAATGTAGTTTCCGCGCCGAAACGGTGGTAATGAACAAAAAAATAATACAAGACTTCAAACTTTGTTCAGGTGTTGTACAGTTGACATTATTGACTAATACTTCTACAGTGACAAGGTGATGAGCTGTGTCTATGTGAGTCGACCTCGTCTAACAATCGGGATCTGCCGTCCGCGGTTCGTTGTCCTCGTCCATCTCTATTCCGTACATTTCTTCTTACACGAGTGTAGACTTTTCCCATATCTTACAGACTTCTTACAAGGACCTCTTCTCTATCACCTCCTCGTAGACCTGGATCTGGTCTTCGGCCTGGAAGTCAGCGAAACCATCGAAGGAGATACCACACTCGGAACCCTTTCTGATCTCGCTCACGTCCCTCTTTCCGTGCTTAAGGGTCTCGATCTTGCCTATAGAGTGTGTTAGATAATTTGAGCAACTAGCGAGAGTTTCAAGGTTGACTTACCATCGTAGATCTTCTCTCCCTTTCGGAAGACGCGCACATTATTTGACCGAGTAACCAATCCGTTTCTGACCTTGCAACCGGCAATGTTCTTGTACGAGCGTCCCTTGAGGTTGATAGAGAACACTTGCAGAATCTCGGCTTCGCCCGTCACCTTCTGCGTGATCTTTGGCGCCAAGTTCTGCGACATGACCTGCTTGACCTCGTCGGCTAGGTGGTAGATGACCGAGTGGTCAATGAGCCTGACTCCCTTCTCCTCCGCCATGCGCTTGATATGACCAGCAACCGTACTGTTGAAGTTGACAATGACGCTCTTGGATGCCGCAGCATGCTCAACGTCTGATTCGGAAACCTGGCCGGCTGCCGACCAAAGAATGCGGGACCTGACCTCATTGTTTCCAATCTCGCTGATTGTGGCGCAAACGGCTTCTACAGAGCCCACCACGTCTCCTCTGACGCCGAAGTTGACGATCTTGGCGGTTGCCTCTTCGCTGACCTCTTCGCCAGCCTCGGCTGCAGCTGCAGCTTCTGCCGCTGCCTTAACCTCGCGCTCGCGTTGCTCTTGCTCAGCCAATTGCTTGGAGGACGCCTCTCGCTCGCGCATTTCCTCACGATAGTCGACAGCAGTTCTTGCACGGTCCTCGTCAGGGGCTTGGAGGACTGCGTCTCCAGCAGCGGGCAGTTGCTCTCTCCATCCAAGGATTTCGACTGGCGTACCCGGGGGTGCCTCATCAAGCTCCTGACCTGCTTCGTTTCGCAGCATTCGGATTCTGGCCCAAGTTGTACCTGCTACAATATGGTCGCCAGGCCGCAACGTTCCGCGCTTTACGAGGATGTTTGCAGACTTGCCGTAAGGCTTGACACTAGCCTCCAGTACCCAAGCCTCCGCCATGCCGTCGGTTTCAGCTCGCATATCCTGGACTTCTGCGAGTGCACCAATGTTCTCTTCCAGTTCGTCCATGCCTTGGCCTGTCTTTCCACTCACGCAGACAACTTGGACATCGCCGCCGAAATCCTCTATTTCAACGCCATGACGAGCAAGATCTGCCTTGACCTGATCGGGCCGAGCATCTTCCTTATCGACTTTGTTGATGGCCACGATGATTGGTACCTTTGCTGCTCTGGCATGCTTCAAGGCCTCCAAGGTTTGGGGCATGACGCTGTCATCGGCCGCAACGACCAGCACGACAATGTCAGTGACGTTTGCACCGCGCTGTCGCATAGTTAAGAAGGCAGCGTGGCCGGGGGTGTCAAGGAAGGTAATGAGTTTTCCGGACGACATTTTGACCATGAAAGCACCAATGTGCTGGGTGATGCCACCATGCTCCTGAGCCGCAACGGATGACTTTCTCAAAAAGTCCAGCAGAGTCGTCTTGCCGTGGTCGACGTGGCCCATGATGGTTACAACAGGAGGACGCGGCGGTAGGATTGACATGTCCTCTGGCGGCGGACGGGGCTTCAAGTCTCGTTGGCCACCAGAATCAACCGCTGCCTCAAAACCGAACTCCATGGCAACGAGGGAAGCTGTTTCTCCAGTCATGATGCTTTCCTCGGTGATGTCCTCAAAACCCATCTCAACCAAAGCTCCGAGAAAGTCATGGGGCTTCATCTTTAGTGCCACACTCAAGTTTGCAATGCTGATGAACTCGGGCAACAAGATGGACTGAGGTGCTGCAGCCTCTGCCTCCGCCCTCCTGCGCGCTTTCTCCTCGGCCTTTTGCTGGCGGCGTGCAGCAGCTCGTTGAGCATCCTTGGCACCCCACTCCTGGTTCTGATCCTCCCATCTCTTTTGTGAAGCTGACTTTTTCGACCCACGAGCTGAGCCCCAGTCCTCCCCGCGACGACCACCCTTGTCACGCTTTCTCGCGTTGCGGTCGATCTCATAGGATTCATCGATATTTTTTCCTTGGCGTGATTCCGTCACTTCGACCTCCACTACCTCGCTCTCCACGACCTCGCTCTCCACTACCTCGCTCTCCACTACCTCGCTCTCCACTACCTCGCTCTTCACTACCTCGCTCTTCACTACCTCGCTGAAAGCTGATCGAGGATCGGGGAAAGCATCGGGGAAGGCGTCGGGAGTGTTGCTTTGCCTGCTATGCACGTGCTGTTGGACTTTGGAAAAGAAGTCGTCTTTGATAGCTGGAAGGGCGTCTTGTGAAGACTTGATGGCTTCCTTACGCACCGGCAAGGGCTCCTCCACAGGCGGGAGAGCATTGGCTCTCCTGGCCAGCAAGCCCCATTGAGCCGGCTGTTCTGTGTCTGATTTCCCGGCGTCGATGGTCTTGGACGCTTCCACTTTTGGTGCAAATGGCTTTCCGAGGCCGTCTTTGACGGAGTGACGGTGGTGCGGCACCGGCTTGCTCTGAAGTTTTTTCTCACTGCCAGGTAATGGAGTGCGGTCAAATCCTCTGTGTCGCCAATCGTTCTTCCCGGGTTCGCCTGCCTTCGTCCTGTCTGGTTGGTCTACTGGTCGATTCTCCGTCCGAGACTTTTCTTCGAGACCACCCCTTCTCGGTGCAGAAAAGCTACCGCGAATGGGGCGCTGTGACTGTCCTATGCTACTATCAAGCCCTTGCGTGAATATCTTCCTCGTCTTTGGGGCTTCGGTTGGGGGCGGGGGCGGGGGCGGTGCCGGCTTCGCCAGTCGCCTTCGTGCAGCACGTTCGTGGGGAAGAAGTCCATCGTCGACCGGGACCCTATTCGCAGTGGAATTCACTTGCTGGCCATCGGGGCTCGACGCAGCCGGGCTGCTTGGTCGTATTGGCGGCACGCCTCCAAAAGCTGGCTTCCCCCACCCTGAGGTGACTACAGGACCGACGGGTCGAGGAATGGCAGATGAACCTGTCGCGCTCGCACCGCTGCTGCTGCCCCAACCTCCAGAGAAGTTGGGGCCTTTCGAGGGTGTTTCCGATGTGTCGGAATAGTTTCGTCGACCCAGGTCACGTTGTTGCGCCAGGGCGGGGTGGCGACAGAAGGCGCAAACGTACGCACTGCTTCGCTCCTACAGAGTTATCAGTCCAAATTCTCGGATTGACGAAGTCCATATGAAGAGGAAACACCTACCTTCCATATCCTACATCTAAGCATGGTCTGTGGTTGGGCGCAACATGAACACTGCGAGAATGAAAATTCCAGGACAAGCTTCGAGCTCGAAATTCTTAGCTCCAAAGTTCCTGGTCGATGTTCCCGACATTGTGTGGGTTTTGATTGGTTGCCCAGACTCCACCATACGTCCCTGGCCCCTGAGTAGACGACAGCTCTCAAGCACACGCCAACTCTCACCTCACAGCTCACTCAACCTGCCATTTTGGTGTCACGACGGTCAGAATGGCGCCCAAAGTGAAAGCTGTCAAGACGAAGTCGACAACGTCGGCGGCACCGGGCACCCCGCCAAAGCCCTTCAAAAAAGCAGCCGATGTGCTACAGCCGTTCATCGACACTCTCGACCCCAGGCATGTCTACATCGCCCACATCGACTCCAAGCCCGCGGACTTCAAGAGAAAGATCTTCCTCGTGCCGGTTGGCATGAATGTTGTCGTCGCCGCACTCTTCGTCCTGCGCATGTGGTACATCCTGCCCTACTATTTCAAGTTTATTGAGTCTGCCGCCGGCTACCCGAATGAGACGACCTTTTCGATTCCCGACTCAACTTGGTCGGCACTTTTGTGGGAGATCAGCAAGCGAGGCTTCACTCTGATGCTGGATCTGATGCTTTTCGTCTTTGTCTGGCCGTGGCCTGTTGAGTTCGTTTTCGGCCAAACCTACGGCAACCCAGTCCAATGGCGGTGGAACGTCGGCTTCCGAGAGAAGGAAATCTACGTCCGGCGCAGCCGGGAGTGGGACCAGCAACTCGGCGATATTTTCAAGGAGAAGGAGAAGAACCAGGCGCTTCAGTCAATTATTCGACAGGCTACTTCGCCGCTCCTGCTGCAGGAGAAGACGGGCTATCTCACGATGACGGGGCAGTGGGACCTCGACTGGAACAAGATGGTTCTCGCCCACAACCTGGTGGACAAGAAGGGCATTGCCTTGGACGTCTTTAGAAACCTCGTCCTGGTATACCACGAAGACTACGAGTGGATGTGCCTCGAGGCAGAGGGCACGAACGCCAAGGAAGACGACAGACGGAGACAAGTCTTTGCTTTCAGAGATGCGTTGTCGACCATTGGCAAGGAGGATCTCTTCTTCCGCTGGATTGAAATTGTGCAGTTTGAGTCGTCGCAGCCTGGTGGCTTCGGACCCGAGAAGCAGACCGAAGTCGCCAAGAAGATTCGGGACCTATTCCAAGAGCAGGGCGTGGATTTCGACAAGCTCTGGTTTGAAAGTACGGGGACGGAAGGACCGGCAAACATGTGATCACCTGTCATGCTGTGTATTTGTACGAGGCTTCATCTTCATCATGCAATGCGGCGTATCATGTACTTTTAATAAGATGTTTTTGGGGGGAATCATCTTCTCTGGGTGGCACGGAAAAAAGCATGGCTGTAGGCGTGTATTTCTCACAGGTTGGCTCAGGCAGGAATATCTGACGCACGTTGTGCGGCAAGCGAATGTAGACGGGGAAGAACGATGGTATATGTTGATGAAAAGTGGTATCCAGACTGCCTTGTCGAAGCAACAGCCCGTGAACTCCAGAGCAGACTCATTTGCTAGACTTCTTGCCCTTCTTAACGGCCGGTCCCAAAGCAGCCTCCCTCTTCTTGGCCTCCTTCTTCTCAATCTCAGCTCTCTTAGCAGCCTCTTGGGCTTCACGCTCCTCCTTCTCGGCCTGGGAAAACATATTTAGTCAGCTGTCCAGTCTCATGGTAGACGAGGCTTCGAGGGTAGGACATACCTCTCTGCGGGCAGCGTCGGCCGCTCTCTGTTCACGGATGAGCCTCAATCTGGCCATGTCGGCCTTGGCCTCATCCGTCTTGCCGGCCTCGTGCAGCTTGCGATATCTCTCCTTGGCCTGCGCGGCCTCCAAGCTCTCGCGCTCCTTGCGGTTGTTGGCGACGGCGAGCTTCTTGACGCCCTCGGTAGCTTCCTCGACTTCTTTGGGGGGCGCCTTGGTCTGGTTGCGGGCGGCCTTGGAGTGATTCGGGTTGGCAGGCATGTCGTCATCGCTGTCCTCTTCGGAGTCGGAAGGAGGGAGATCGCCAACCTCGACGTTCTGGCCCTTCTTTTTGGCGATGGCAGCGTCCTTGCGAGCCTTGGCCGCGGCCTTGCGGTCGGCGCGGGACAGCTCGCCAGCCTGGGGCTTGGCGTCGTCGGAGTCGGACTCATCCTCGGAATCCTCTTCAGAGTCCTCTTCCTCGCTGTCGTCGGAGTCGTCGTCGTCCTTCTTGGCTTTATCGGACCACATGCTGACTTCATTGCCATCGGCATCGAGGGGGCGCAGGTCGCGAGAAAAGTGCTTGCCACCTGTAAGGATAAGATGATCAGCACGTGCGTGAGGTCGTCACAGTCGCAGGTACGCATGTGAGACGAACCTCCACGAGTAAACTTTCTGAACTTGCCGCCGCGGCCGCGAGAGCTGGAGCCTGGTTGTCCACGTCCACCTGCCATCTTGACTGATTTTGGGGGTTGTTTTGTTGTTGGAAGAGGGTTGTAGAGAGGGATTGCGGGGTTGAGATGGGATGGTTGTCGGCGCGCAAGTATGGCGGGGTAGATTTTGCGCAGACTTGAGCGGTGGCAGAGTTTAGCAGGTGCGGTGCAGAGTAGGTAGGTAAATATAAAGAATAGGTATAGAGTGCTGGTCACGGAGAAAGGTGAAATTGCTGAGCCACAAACCAGACGGGCCGGGAACTCTATGGAGATACAAATCCAAAGTAACGGTCCAAGACTAATTTTTTATTTATCTATTTACCTTACTCAATGAAGTGAGAAGAGTCATAAGCTAAAAGGCACGGCAGATGGTTCGAGGGGCAATCACCAGAGCAGCATCACAGCTCACAGGATACAGCACTGGACGGATACGATGGCGCAAGTAATTCACTGAGCTGGCCCTGTATGCGATTCAGCGGAGCATGCAAACACAAACACCTTTGCCCTTATTGGCTGCTGCTGGAAACCCGCCTTGACAGGACGTGGACCTCCAATCGTCTGGGGCCTTTTCACCGCCAGGATTTTTGCCCGGCGCTAACAAAAAACCATGACCAGTCCGTTATTTTCAAAACGTAGCATCTGTCTGGCTGGGTGTCCGGTACGTAACACAGCCCACGGCAGGTAGAAACATTGCCGGCTGTTAAGTCCTGTTGAGAGGACGGCCTCTGGCCCAAACAGGGAAGCTGGTTAAGTTGAGGCCAATCTTGGTGGTTTGTGGATTTTCTGATCCTTGGGTTGAGTCAACTCAATTTTAGCAACCAAATAAATGCCTGTCTGCGTTTGTCAGAGTCTGACTTTGCAACGGAGGCCAAAATCCATGTCAGCCTCAAAGGTGCGCGAATGCAATCATCAGGCTAAGGTACCGAGAAATGTGATTTAACATTCGCTACCTTTGAAAGACCAAGGTTCTTGAATATTACGACTCCTTAATCATCGCAGTCTTCAGCCCAAGAAAAATAATGGAAGGCAATAGCTGATGAATTCTGTGTCCGTTCTTAGATGCCTTTCTCACAGATCGGTTGTGACACGGGAAGCCACATATCGGATGACGGGCGACACACCTCCACTGTCGGGTCCGCCAGGGCAGCGCCGAAAAGGTACCGGGGTACGGCAGAACAGAACACCCGGGCCCACTGTAAAAAACCAATATCATGGCTGAGATTTCCTGCGATCTCTCCGCTTTCTCTTCTTTTTCTCTTCACCTAATCATAAAACAATCCTCCTTATTCACTCTGGCTTTCACGTTATCAATGAATGCGACTGGAGGGGAAACAGGAGGAGAGACTGACGCACTTTTCGCCCACTTACCCTCTGACCCGTGGCAGCTTCTGCTGTATTGGTGATTGGAGAAATTTTCGTGGCGATACATACTCTCTCCCTTGACGAGCGCTTGCTGAGAGGCGCACGTACTGCGCCCCTCGTAATGAACGGCCAACTATCTGCCGTGTGTGAAATTCCCGAGTTGCCTATCTAAAGGTCGCGTCCGTGACTGACCTGCGCGTCCACTGCGTATTGCGTCAATCCTGTCTGTGGCTGGTCAAGAAGGCAGTGCGCGCGCATTAGAAACACAGTGCATATGTACAGTGCGCTCGGAGTCTTCACAAGCCCGCCTCAGTGCCTCACGAACCATCATCTCACCCTCCTGTGAGAAACCTGCCAGCTATCATCGTCTTGGGCGTAAGCAGTTCTTGCCAGTCTCTTTGAGGCGTGCATATTCTGGCAAGAGATCCGTAATGTTCGATCAATCCTCGGGACAGGTTTTCAAGGAGGCCGTGGCCGCGCGCCCTCCAGATGCCTACGAAAATGGCCGAGACTGGTCCAAACGGACTGGTCTGTGGCCACGCAGAGGTCGTGGCGGACAAGGCAGGAAAGGCGCAAGGTCGCTGGCCGATATGGCCATGCATCTCGCGGCAGAGAATATTGGGGACGTGACGGAGCAACATCTCGCACGCGACGACTTGCCAAGGCGGTACTTGTGGAGGATATGGCGCCTGCTGGAGAACAGGTTCGTGATGTCCTCTCGCCGAGATCTTCAGGCCGCGTGAACTTCTAACGTGCTTCCCAAGAGGTGTTTGTTTCCAGGCATGGAAGATCTTCTCAAAGTTCCTCCTCGCCGAAGATGATGAAAAGACGTTGAACCTCTATCGCTACCGCCAGCACATTTGTCAGCCGACCGAAAACCTCCGTCACTACCTAAGGCCACTCGCGTCTCCCGCCTTTGACTTCATTGCACACCTCGTCATCGCTGGCAACTGTTCTTTTGTCGAGAACGAGCTTTTGCCTCTCGCGAATCTGAAGAATCTCGGTATCCTCGAGATCATCCAGCCAGCCGATGAGCTGAGGACGGTCTTTCCCAACGTCGACGACCGTCTCATCAGAGGCTGGTCGGAGATGAAGGACCCGTTTCCATTGCTGAGAATTCTCAGGCTCTGGAGCGATGAGTCTACGAGTTCGCAGTCTCTCAAATATGTGTCCAAGTTTCCGTCACTCGTCCTGTACGACGTCAACGCGGCGAGGGCTGACTGGACAGACGCTGGCGAAGCCGCTCTGGAAGAAGGCTGGGAGGTGGCAGAGCCAGAGCATGGTCCGAACGATTCTCTGCTGTGGTATTTGATGCTCTTTGACTCGGTCGAGGAGAGCAAACCACGGCAGTTACAGGGGTTGGCACGCAACATCAACGAAGGGCTGATGAACTTCTGCCAGGGCAGTAATCAACCTATCAAATTCGTTGCGGGCGACACGGCGCCCTCTTTCCTCGACCACCTTGGAGACTCCGCCAAGAGGAATCTGTCCATGTACGTGGATGTACCAGGGTACGAAGCTCAAACGTGCAAAGGCTTCCCATTCGAGACCTGGGCGTTCTGGCTGTACTCTTTCATCGGCCAACTCACGAAAGACGAGGACCTGAACAGAGCTGGCGTTGCTCCGGAGAAAAAGACCGTGTCCGAGGAGCTGGTCCTTCCGTCCAAGCCTCTCGCGTGTCTGCAGCTCGGTCATTGCGGCGGCAAGCCTGGTATCACCCCTGCAGTGTCATATGTTAGACGGGGGCTGTTCGCGACGAGGAGATACACCTTTTACAGGACATCGTCAGTCAACAGCAGACAGGAATCCTCGCGGAAGCCGACGGAGGTAATGAAGCCTAACGTGCAGCTTGGAAACGTCGAGACGGGTTTGAACCCGAATCGGAAGAAGAGGCGAAGGCTCGATGATATTTTGCAGTCGTTTTTGGGGTCTTGAATAAGACGTGCGCGGCGCGTTATTCTCTGCGACATGGCTTCGATTATTCCGGAGAAAAGAGCAAGGCATTCTGATGATACCATCTTGCATGCAGGATCGGCTTTGGAAACGGGTTGGCTTTTTATCAATTTTGGCGTTTCGGCATGGCACCTGAATCTTGGGCAGGACTGAAGGGTTACTAGAGGGAGTCGTGCGCAGTGGTCGCATTGGTTGCGCCTTTTCACCGTGTATCATGAATACTTTCACTGAGAGTTTCTGGATTTTGATGATTGATTCTTCGTTCGTGGAAATTCATGGCTTCATTTTGATCCCAAAACTTGACGCCGCACTCTAGATGATGACAATGATGTAACCTCCCCAGCAGGTATATGCCTCGCGCTTAATATCCAAAATGTTCTGTACAGGCCCCTTTTACAACATGGGCTTCAGGTCCTCGGCAACCGTGAAGGGCGCCTCGGTCTTGCTCTTGATCTCTTCCACCGTAACACCGTCCGCAATCTCAATCAGGGTCAGGCCGTGCGCGAAGTCGACATCGAAGACACCCTGTTATCCATGTGTTAGTCTTGATGCCAAGATGCGCGAGATAAACATGATGGAAACTCACCAGCTCAGTAATGATTCTCGACACGCAAGCGCGGCCGGTAAGAGGGAAGGCGCACTGCTTGACGATCTTTGCGTTGCCCTTCTTGTCGGTGTGCTCCATGGTGACGACGACCTTGGTGGCGCTCGGGTTGCTGACCAGATCCATAGCACCACCGAAACCCTTGACCTTACCGGGCAACATCCAGTTGGCAAGGTCACCGGTAGAGCTGACCTGCATGGCACCGAGGATGGTGAGGTTGATGCGACCGCTGCGGATCATACCGAAGCTCTCCTCGCTGCCGAAGACGGCGGCGCCGGGCTTGAGGGTGACGGTCTCCTTGCCGGCGTTGATGAGGTCGGCGTCCTCCTGGCCCTTCTTGGGGTAGGGGCCGAGACCCAGGATACCGTTCTCGGACTGGAGCTGGACCTCGACTTCGGGGCCGACGAAACCGGGAGCAAGCATGGGCATACCGATACCGAGGTTGGCGTACATGCCGTTCTTGAACTCCTTGGCGGCGCGGCGGACGATGCGCTCACGCTTGGCGGCAGTGTCACCGCTGCCGAGGGCCTTCTTAGCGTCCGGGTCGTTCTCGTCCTTGGCGAAGGTGAACTTCTCAATGTTCTTCTCGGCGGTGCTCTGGATGACGCGCTTGACGTAGATGCCGGGCAGGTGGACGGCCTCGGGGGAGATTTCACCGGGCTCGACGATGTGCTCGGCCTCGACGATGGTCATCTTGGCGTTGCGGCCCATGGCGCCGTTGAAGTTGTTGGCGGCCAGGCGGAACTGGCAGTTTCCGAGCTTGTCGGCCTTGTAGGCCTTGACGAAGGCGTAGTCACCGTCGATGCTCTCCTCAAGCAGGTAGGACTTGCCGTTGAAGACCTTGACGTCCTTGGGGTAGGAGAACTGGTCGGGAGAGCCGTCGGCCTTGTTCCTCAGGGGAAGCTCACCGGTCTGAACAACGGTTCCGAAGGCAGCGGGAGTGTAGAAGGCGGGAATGCCCTTACCACCGGCGGCGCAGCGCTCGGCGAGAGTACCCTGGGGCGTGAGCTCAAGCTCGATCTCACCGGTCAGGTACATCTTCTCAAAAGTCTTGTTCTCGCCGATGTAGCTGGCAACCATCTTCTTGATCTGCTTGGTCTTCAGGAGCTTGCCAAGACCGGAGGTGTCGGTACCGGCGTTGTTAGAGACGGCGGTGATGCCAGTGATCTCAGGCTTGTTGAGAACCTCATTGATCAGGGTATCGGGCACACCGCAGAGGCCGAAACCACCGCAGAGAAGTGTAGAGTTAGGCTTCATGTCCTTGAGAGCCTCGGTTGCTGAAGGGTAGACCTTGTTGATCTCTGGCCTCCTTGCCGTCGCAGAGAAGGCGCGAGCGAGAATGGCAGTGTGCTGTTCATGGCGGCAAGGTCAGTTTAAGCTGGAGCTAACGGCCTGTGTCCCAATGGACTCAATTCTACATACGTTGGAGCCATGGCGGGCGTAGGCTCTCAGAGAGCGCGCACACAGAGCTGCTGAAGGCATTGTGAGGAGGTAGACAGGTCTGGCTACAATCGGGATTACGGAACGGCAGTAGGCGTTGGAGGCGGAGGGGCCGGTGGTGTTCTACAACGGGGTATGCCGACGACAGAGAGAAGCTTCAACAGGACCAGCAGAAAGGCCAGATGACGATTGGGAAAGGAGAAAAGAAGAGAGTTCCTTACAAGAGAAGCTCTGCGAGGGGCACCCGGATCAATTTATTGCAACTTTCCAAGGCCGTGGGTTGCCGCAATGCGCTACATGGTCGCTGCGGAAATCCTGGGGGTGTATGCTGCTCCGCCCCTTCGGGATTGAGCTCGGCAACAGGAACATGGACGATGGGTTTACGGTGGGCTTGGACGTGAGCTCCTGCATCCCTACCTCTCTGAGTGGTCTCACAGCGGTTATCCCCCTCAAGTTCCGCGACTCGGAAAGTGGCGGGGCTAAACGTTTTGGCGCCTGGGCCCTTTACTTTGGGAGGAGTTTGGGGAAGTCGACCAACCCCTTGAAAGTTGAAGGAGCTTCCCCCATTCGAACCCCGCAAAGGCAATTCTGCTTCAGTGCGGCGCTATGCAGGCATGCAACCTGGACCCCAACCTCGATTCAGGACGGGAGTTGAGAGTGTTGACCAAGGTATTCTTATTCTTGCACTCACACTGTATTCCGCCTACCGATACCGGGCTATGCTATGTGATTGATGGTGTGTATTCATACGGTACGGTACGGTTCGGCAAGCGGCGCCGTTTGCCGAAGACTCTGCCGAAGACAGGAACACCTGCGATTCTTCTCCGATCGTGACATATGTATGCACATGCACTTAATAAAACCCGTTGTAAAAGACAGTAAACACACGCTCAGTGGGTTGACTGGTCAATGCGATACCGGCGATCGTCACTGGATGCATCTGGGATCAAGAGCTTTGTTGTCCCTTGCGTGCGTCAATTGCGATCTTACCGTGCCTTAGTTTCCGGTCCATTTCCCGGCTCCGGGGCACTCGAGCTGCTGGTTGCCATCCGAAGTCTGTGGAGAGTTTCCGAACCGTTCCGCTCCTGACGGCCATTGCTTTCCAGGGACTCAGCAAGCTCGGTTGTCATGGGCAGAGCAATATGCGGCTTCCTACAAGCCAAAGTAGTTAGGGAAATATAGCATGCATGGTGAGTGAATTTACATTATAGACAGCTTCAATGATTGTTTATCCCAAAGACAAGCGCGATTGACATTTCGTCGTTGGACCTGTGAGTCTGGGACAATGAAGAGACAGTAGTGGGGCCGCTCTCAGGCCAAAGTCTTATCGGCGTGTCGGTCAGGGATAAATTTTCTCCCAACCTCTTATCGGTGCCCCACGCTTCAAAAAATTTCCCAGGATCGCGGTCAGAGTGCCTAATGTATGGATTTCGAGGTCGTCGTGTCGCTGCGCATGTCTTAGCCTACCTTATGCGCTTGTCGGCCACGAATTGAGCTGCCCCCTTGTACAAAACTCTCCTGCGCCTTCCGACAAGTCAATCAAGATGGAGCAGAGCCCCAAAAGACGTAAGGTTTCCCACCAGGGCGACTCGAGGTCTTCTGCCAACATTGCGACCGCAAGCCCTTTTGTCCTGCAAACCGACGAACTTCTGAAGGAGGTCAAGGTCGACTATGCGAAGGCGCTGGATGGCGCGGATACCCTTCTGCATAAGCTCAAGAACCTGATCGACGGCATTGAGTCTCATGGTCCCATTCCTGTTTGTTAGCCCCTAGGTCTTCCCGCTGCGATGTAAATGTTGACTGTTTCATTAGATCGCCGAAGCAACCCGCAAGTTCCAAAAGACCCATCGCATCAAGATTCCCTACCCCGAACCGAAACCCGCCGACGATGTGCCGTACAAGCTCTCGTACGAGAAGCCTTCCGCCTACAATGTCGTTGGTAGCTATGTGTCGAGGACAATGGTCAAGGCCCAAGCCGACAAGGGCGTGGACATGATTGTGCAGATGCCGGCTTCTCTTTTCCAAGAGAAGGACCACCAGAACATGCGCTACTTCTACAGAAGAGCTTATTACGTCGCCAACATTGCGGCGCATCTGCGCAAGGAGCTGGGAGCCTCCACAGAACTGGAGTTTGAGCATCTTAACGGAAATGCTCTTTTGCCCGTTCTGTCCATTCGACCGACCGAGACCTCCGAAGAGACCAGCGACGACAAACCATCCAAGGCAGATTACGTTGTCCGAATCATTCCTTGCGCTCCCGAAGGCATCTTTCCCAAGACGAAACTGCACCCGGCAGCCAACAGCAACCGCAACGGACAGCCCGAGAACTCCAAGGATGCGACGGCTGCCACGCCGTTTTACAACTCGACACTCAAGGCCGAGGACACTTTCGTCACCTACCTTCGTGTCCTTACTCGTGCCAAGACGGAATGCGCTGCCTTCACAGATGCTTGCGTGCTGGGAAGAATCTGGCTCGGCCAGCGGGGTTTGGGGAGCTCGCTTTCTCGAGGTGGATTTGGCCATTTCGAGTGGGCTATCATGATGGCTCTCCTGCTGCAGACAGGTGGACGTAATGGCCAGCCGGCTCTGTCCTCAGCTCTCAGTAGTACAGAGCTGTTCAAGGCCACCGTCCAATTTCTCGCCTCAACAGAGTTCTCCAAGAAACCGTTCGTGTTTGGCACCTACAAGCAGGGAACCGACATCATCCGCGAGAGCGGGCCCGTCATGTTCGACCCGGAACGTGAGGTCAACATTCTGTACAAGATGAGCCCTTGGTCAGCAAGCTTGCTTCACTTCCACGCCTGCACAACCATGGAAGTGCTCAATGAACCCTTGGCCAATCAGTTCGAACCCACCTTCATCACCAAGGCCGACATGCCTCTGCAACTATTCGACGCCATCTTTGAAATCCGGAACGTTGATAGCCACTCGAGGAGCGACAGCCCTGACCGACGCGGCGCTGTCTGGGACCTCAGCTTCAAGGCAAACACAGTGCTCAAGAAGGCTTTGAAAGACAGGTCGCAGTTGATCCACTTGCAGAGCCAAGACCCAGCCCCATGGCCCATCACCGGAAAGCAACCTCGTAATAATGCCACGATCCAGGTTGGCATCATCTTCGACCCTGCGAATATGAGCCGCGTGATGGAATACGGCCCCTCGGCCGAGCTCGAGAAAGAGGCAGCCAAGTTCCGCAAGTTCTGGGGTGACAAGGCCGAACTACGACGCTTCCAAGACGGCAGCATCCTGGAGTGTGTGCCGTGGTCAAGCAAGACCGCGGCGAGCATTTATGAGGAGATTGTCCGCTACATCCTTCAACGTCACCTGAGCTTGGGTCCCGGGGACCTTCGATTCCACGATGCTGAGCTCCCCTCGTCATTGGACATCTCTCCACTCGACAAGGACGCCTTCGAGGTGGCCAGAAAGGCTTTCCGGACTCTGGAGTCTGACATTCGCGGGCTGGAAGACCTGCCGCTCTCAGTCAGACAGCTTTCGCCCGTTGTTCCCGAACTTCGATCCGCGTCGATCAACCCGCCATTCACCGCTTCGCAGAAAACCCCTCCGCCTATGGATGTGAACTTGTACTTCGAGGTGTCCAGCAAGTGGCCAGAGAACCTCGTCGCTATTCAAGAGACAAAGATCGAGTTCTTGCTCGACCTCGACAGGAGGCTCAAGGCCGTCAACGACAACATCACAACCAGCCTAGGCCGCGACAACGCGGTACGCGAATCCGACAATCTGGCCTACCTGGACGTCATCTATGACAACGGCGCTGCTTTCCGCTTGCGAATTTTTGCCGAGCTGGAAGAGACCCTCCTGGACAGACAAGCCAAAAACAAGACCCTCGACCCGCAAACCAGGGTAAACGCCGAAGAGGCTCTTTTCGATCTCAACTGGCAATTCAAGCACCTCCCCCTGCACACGCAGACCATCACAACCTACTGCACCCGCTTCACCACGCTATCCACAACGATTCGCGTTGTCAAGCACTGGTTCAACGTGCACAAACTCGCCGGCCACATCAGCGAGGAACTCATTGAGCTTCTCGTCCTCCGCGTCTTCCTCCAACCGCACCCCTGGAAGACCCCGTCCAGCGCCATGGCTGGCTTTTTGCGCACCATCCTCTTCCTCTCCCGCTGGGACTGGCGCGACGAGCCTCTCGTCGTCGACTCATCGGACGACATGTCCGCCGACGACCGCTCCGTCGTCCAGAAACACCTGGAAGCCTGGCGCGCGCGCGACCCGAACATGAACCACGCCGTGCTCTTCGTCGCCACCCCGCACGACCACGCGGGACTGGCATACACCCGCCACGGCCCCTCCAAACTCCTCGCAACCCGTACGACGCGCCTCGCCAAGGCCGCCAGCAAGTTGATCAGGGAGCAAGGTATCGCGCTTGGCGTGGCAGAGCTCTTTCAGCCTTCGTTGGGCGACTACGACGTGCTTATCCACCTGTCCACTTCCGCCTTCAAGCGCGTCGTTCGCGATGCCGCATCGGAGGTCGGCATGCGCCACTCGCTCTTCAAGAACCTCGACGATCGCACCGGTAAAGTACCCCTGCCGCTGAGCAGACCTCCGGCCACTGTTTTGCTGCAAGAGCTGGAGGCGGCGTACGAAGACACGCTCATATTCTTCCACGGCGCTCCTGAGGATGCCGTCATCGGTGCCATCTGGCAGCCCAAGCTGCGCAGACAGAACTTCCGCGTTGGTTTGCCGTACAACTTCCAGAGTGTTGATGAAGAGGAGGACGATGTCGTGGAGGTAAACAAGCCGGCTGTGTTGCTGGAGATTGCCAGAATCGGCGGTGATCTTATCAAGAAAATCGAAGACACATCATGAGGATGTAGAAGTGTATATTGTGTTTACGTTTTGGCATAGCGGGCTGGAAAAGTTAAATAAAAGTCGTGTCAGGTCACCCGTTGTTCAATACGATGCCGTTCAACCTAGTAGAAGGAAACTGAATGTGGCTACTAAAAGAAAATGTGTTTGGTCATGCTGATTATAGTCCTATTCAACCTGATTCCCCTTGATGAAACGCCATGCCATGATATAAAATGCCTATGCACACCAACACGCAAGTATACACAAACATTTTCCTCCCCTCTTATGAATCAAGCCTGTACCCGCCGTGTAAACAGAAATCCCCGAATTCATTTTAGTCATCTAGTACTGGAGCATCTTCTGATCCTTGCTGCTTTCGGCAACCTGCTGCGTAGAAAAGGCGCAGAACTTGTCCTTGATAGCCACCACCTCGTACGTGCCTTCTTGGCTCGCACGGACGATCTTGCTACTTTCGTACGAGACATCGTGTCGAGTCTCGAGAACCACGCTCTTTTGATTCTTTCTGGCGTTGGAGCTACGGGTGTAGGTGAACTCGAATGGTGGGGTGCCCCAGAACTCGAACAAGATCTCGACTTCATTGCCCTCGTGAATGTCTACGCGAGTCTGTCGACCACGGCTGATCTTGACGGCGGGAAGTGGGTGGATTTTCTTGGTGACGTCGACAGAAGCACGACATTCGGATGCCTTGTCGGAGATGGAGGTGATGGTAAAGTCGCCAGGAGATTCGGCTATACGGCGGAAGTTGGTCGTGCCAGACTTGGCCTTGCGCTGATGGCCCTGGAAATCGTACCAGATCTCGAAAGGAGGCGTGCCGGATAGCGTGTAAGCGATACGTTCGCCGACGCAGTAGTCCCCTCGGCTTTCCAAGGGGTAGATAGCCGGGGCATCGTAGAGATGAACTTGCACGTTTGGCGCACTAATCTCGTACTTCTTCTGGCACCCTCGAGCATCCCTTACTTCGCGAATGCGGACGTGTTGAATTCCAAGGCGCAGATGCTGTCTGGGAATGTGGATACCGTACGAGTTCGACTGGATGGATGGAATTCTGTAGGTCTCGGGGACGGTGCCGCTGTGATGCTTGATCTCAATTTCGACGTAGAAGGGCGCAACGCCTTCGAGTTTGATCGGGATGGTGTCCTCGCTCTCCTGCTCTGTCTTGCAGTACTTAAATGACTGGCCAGGCTTGACAAAGGAGGCAGCGGGCTTGGCATTGACCCGTTGGCTGAGGGTCAGAGAGTGAGAGTTCTTGTCGCTGTTGTAGAGATTATCTGCCAACGCAGAGAACTTGTACGTGTAGTCTCCGGGCTTGGATGTGTCCAGGCCGATGGAAGCCTTGTTGAGAGCAGTATCGAATTCCCTGTGGATACTTGAGCCAGAACCCTTGCCGCCGGAGCCAGGGAAAGACTTGTGGCGAACATCGTATTCGACGCGGTAAGGGGCGGAGCCTGTGATAATATTAGATGCAAGTCCCAGTACCGCGGATGTGAGTTTCTTACCCTTCAGATTGACCTCGAATGAATCAATGTCGCCTTCGCATACGTCACGCTTGACGAATACTGATGCTTCGGAGGTGATTGTATCGGATTGTACCAATGTGATTTCAGGACGAGGATACCAGCCCACTTCAAACCGAGAGGCCTGAGGGTCCACGGTTCCTGGGCAACTGTCCGAAACGTCGACGATTTCGTAGGTGCCACGCGCCTTGACGGCAAGAATCTCGTTTGCGTTTTTCGCAGTCTTCTTCAGAATCACATCCCCTGAGTCAACGTTGCGGTACGATACAGTCCAAGGTCCATCGCCCTGGAGACGCAAGGGTAGGTCGACCTTGGTATTCTCCACTGCCATGATTCTCCGCTTGTTCTCAATCATGCCGAATGCTGCTCTAGGCCGTTGCCGTCTGACCGAGATCTTAAGCTCGTCCTTCAGGAAGGTTCGGCAGCCGGTCCTGTCCTGAACACTGTTCAGCGCGAGAGTGTATTCACCACCCTTGGCGAGAGGCTTCGTCTTGATCTTGTAAGTCGAGTCCTGTATATCTGTAACTCGTTCGGACTTGCGCTTGCCATCGTGAACAAGCTCCCATTCTAAGGAGAAGGGAGCGTCGCCCAAAAGCAAGATTTCAACTTCGACTTGCTCCTCAAGACAAGCGCCCATGGCTCCAGTAGGATGCTGAATAACCGCGGAAGCAGCAGGCTTGACATCCGTCTCCAGCACCATACCTGGTCCGCTGAGGGGCTGGTTGGTGTAAATGTCATCACTGATATACTTGAAGATGTACTTGTGATGGCCAGCAGCCGTGGGCCTCAGCTCGATCTGCTGTCTCAAGCCGCTGACATCGACCCGCTCTTTTCTGACATGGCCATTCTGGTCGACGACATCGTATTTGACCTGGAACGGCGGGGTTCCGATAAGATCCAGGTCCACTCGAAGGCCAACTGAGTTGCCGGCACACTTGTCAGGGATCTCCTCTGCACGAAGCGACAGCTGGGGTTCGAGAGGATTAAGCAAGAGGCAAGACGACGGCTCCTGAATCTCGCCTTCGCACGATCCGCTGACCACTGACTTAAGGGTGTACAGACCAGGCTCCTGGACAAACGGCTTGTCGTGAGAGTTCTTGGCATTGTAAGAGCCCACAGAAACCTTGTTGCCGTGATCGCCACTATTTGTCAACGTGTCGATGGGCGAGAATTCCCAAGTCAGAGAGTGTGAGGTATCCCCGGGGGCCTTCTCAGGTATCGAAAAGCTGATTGGCAGCTTCGCCTTGTGATCCTTCGCCACCTTGATTGGATTCCGCAAGTCGCATCCTCTCAAGCTAGCCTTTGGCCGCTGCTTGACATGGAAGTTGCGGACCAGGTGCGGTGGACGAGGTCGCAAATCAGCTTCTTCCTGAGATTGAATGTACTTCTGAACGTTGCCAAACCCGTCTTGAACCTCATCAACAGCGTATTGCCAATCCCCTGCCG
Organism: Colletotrichum karsti; assembly: GCF_011947395.1. Lineage (NCBI taxonomy): Eukaryota > Fungi > Ascomycota > Sordariomycetes > Glomerellales > Glomerellaceae > Colletotrichum > Colletotrichum karsti. The sequence goes on from NW_024065931.1 coordinate 581,067, forward strand.
AGTCCAAGGTCTCATTGAGTCGCACAGCCACAGACTGAGACTTGACCCAGGATGTATCATCGTCATTAGCCAAAGTGAGCTGTGAAGAAGGCGATCCTAACAAAGGCGAGTTGTAGTCATCCGGCTGCAGGCTTTGGAAGTGAAAACTCCGGTCATTGCCATTGATCCTTCGGCTGTACTGGATCTTCAATGGCGGTGTACCAATGACGTCGATGAAGAGGTCAGACAAGTCTCTGATGCATCGGCCAGCATTGTCGGGAGTCCGGAAAGCTGCCTTGGGGCAAGGAACAACATAGGTGTCCTTCGTGGCACGTTGAACCTCTAGCTTGTACTCGTCCAAAACCTTGCCGAGGCGGTAAACACCCGTTTTCTTAACCGAGTATTCGATGGCAACTGCAACTGGATTGGAGTCTGTCGTCTGATCCTTGATCTGCTTCGCGATCTTTTTGACCTCGCGACTAGAGAGCTTAATCGTCTCCTCTTGGTTGGTGTCGAGGTCAATGCGTATGAGCTCCATTTCAGCCGGGATGGTCGAGTTGAACTGAATGGGCAACTTGACGGCATCACGATCTTGGCCAATGCAGAAAGGAATTTGCTCGAAGTTGAGAACCGCAGACCTTGAATATGTTAGTCGTATTCGTAAAATGAATCATGGTAATAGCTGCCTTACCCTTCTGGCAAGATGTTGATGATCTGCCTTCCCATGATCAAAGAGTGGTTGTGCAAAAGGCTCGAGACCTTGACAGTGTGCTCGGAAACGGCCACCTCTCGGTCGTAGAAGACCTTCATAAATCCTACTAGCCACGGTTGTAATGGAAGCTGGATTTGTGTTAGCTGTGCCAGATTTCAATGCTGAGGCCGAGGCTCCATATGGTGATATTCGGCAGACATACAGGGATATTGAACATCAACATAAAGTTGAAGAAGGCATGAAAGAGGAAAATGGCCATGACGACGGGTTGTGACAGTTCCAGCCATGGTATCCTCAATTCAGGAAGACCGAAGAGAAATCCGAAGTCGATGAAGACCCATTTCAGAAAAAGCCACGCAGAGGTATCGTTATCCTCGACCAGCTTGATCCAGTCGTAGAACCTCCATCCTAGCAAACCAATATATATCGCACAAGCATAGAAGCGTTGTTGAGGTGCGTCGAGGATGGTCAACGGGATGACGGGCTCGGACGGAGGGGCGCCTCGGGACGCATTCTCGGGAGCTTGGGGGAGGGTTGAAGGCCTCGTAGATTTCTGGGAGGAGATGGAAGAGTTCGGGTCGGGATCTTGTCGTCGGGATCTGCCCGGTGCTGCGGTCGCTGGTGTTTGTGGAAAACCACCAGTCCGCTGTCTCGGAGTTGCGCTCATGGCATGCCTTGTTCAAGAGGCCTCATACGATCTTGTGTTGTCGGTATGGTGACGAAAGGAGCCAGCTGATTATGCGTGAGAGGGCCGCTAGGTGAAACCAAAGGACTTGCCCGGCGATGCAAGCTGTTCTTGGCGTCGTGAAGCTGGGAAAGCTGGCTGTAGAATCCAAAGCTTCAAAATTTCCAGTGAATGCTCGTCACGTCCGAACGCGCCTGGCAACAACACCCACTTGCTATGACGAGGAATGTTTTGATTGGACCATTGTTCTTAAAGTGGGTCACCTATACGATACTAACAGGGCGACAGCTGTTTAGAGGCAATGGGTGGTGCAACTGCCTGTGCGAGGGCAAATGGCAGGCACAATCAGTGGTAGTGGAGGCACAGCTTGATTCCCCCCAGACTGCAGACCAGGATTAATTATCCAGGACCTACGTAGGTAAGGTAGCCAGAGTCCCGCTTGACGTCGTTTGCTCTCTACAACCAACATCTGTTTTCCTACCCTGCATGCGTTCCTCTACTGTGTATGGAGCATATCTAGACACTAAAGTCGTTTCGCAATACTTAACGACATTTTATTGCAATAGATCTACCGAATTACTCCTGGCCTTGGTAAGCATTCAAGGGCAGCAGAGGCGACGAGGTTGGGGCTGGTGTTTGTCGAAACAAATTGGATGCTGATAACCACTGAGTACGTGTAGTCGAACCCTTCTTTCAGTACCAGGCGGTTCCTTCACATAGGTAGGTAGGTAATCAAAGAATCACACCAAAACTTCCTCCTCAAATTCATTCCACAAATACCTGCTTTTATTCGAGCCGATCAATGGCCATTAGTGTGGCTAAGTCTCCTTTGCCGGCCTTCTTTTCTCTAAATTTATCGCTTTGTCTACGATGCCGTCTCCCCAATTTCCTTACAACCACCTGCCTCAGCCGAAGACACTTTTATTCCGCCACGACAGGGAGAAGAATTGGAATTGTTTTTCTCTCGACGATACAGGCTCCGAAGCCTCCTTCATAAGTTGGCCTGTTCTCGGCTCGGCCAATACAACCTGACCTGGGCAACTTCCGTGCCTTCTTTTCTTATCAACGTTTGACATCACCCCAAACCACGCACTTTTCAGTAGTTTATCTCTGTCAGATTCTAATATCGACTCACTGTCTTCTTTTTGAACACGGTTCGATACCACCATTTTATCACTGAAAAAGACAATGTCGTCGTCCACCCGATCGGCTATGGCCCAACGACATGTGCGAAGTCGCCCATCACAATCAGGCGCAGTTGCCAGACAACACACACCTCAGCCAGTCTCTGACGACAACCCAGTTACGACAGTCGAACGCGACATTTACGCTATTGAGAGCAGCCAGGACGCTCCCGCCAGCCCGGCTACGGCGAACGTCTCTATCCCCCGCAGAGGACGTGGTCGTCCCAGAAAAAGAAAGGAGTCGCCTACTGCAGAAATGGACGAAGTCAACCCGGACAACTCCCGGCGGAATCCCAAACGCAAAGCAACCGAGGCTGCTGCTGCTGCAACAAGCGCCGCGGCGGCTGATGAGGCCAGGGACCCCTATCTCCTCCTGCGCGAGGCTCTACGACCGATCAGTCAAGAGGAGCTCCAAGAATGGGAAGGATGGTGTGAAGTTGAGTCCGAGCCGGTAAGCATTTTCTTTTGTTTTTGTTTTTCTACTTTACATTGGCCGTAGCTAACAACAGTACATCAGGCATTCTTTACTGCCATGTTGCGCGAAATGGGTGTCCGAAATGTCAAGGTCCAAGAGGTCTTGTCCGTCGATGAGGACTACGTGGCAATGCTTCCGCAGCCTGTCTACGGATTCATTTTCCTATACCAGTACTTCGCGGAGAACTACGAAGATGACCAAGTAGTTGATGGCCGCGACCTTTGGTTTGCCAACCAGGTTCGCGCACAAAGTCTACCCTTTCCGTGGTTTAAAGCTGACGAAATTGCAGACGACAGACAACGCTTGTGCCACGGTCGCGCTGACCAACATCTTGATGAATAGCGACGGAGTTGACCTCGGGAAAAAACTTCAAGACTTCAAGGAAGCTACCAAGGATCTCAGCACTCCACTCCGCGGCCACGCCCTCAGCTCCAATACCTTTATTCGTTCCGTCCACAATTCATTCACTCGAAGGATGGACCATCTGAATGCGGACCTCTTCCTCGAGAACGAAGCCAGTGAATCCAAGAAAAAGAAGCGGAGAGCTCCGTCCAAGAAGAAGACGAAAAAGCAAAAGATCAACTCCGAGTCCGGCTTCCACTTCATTGCCTATGTCCCGGCTAATGGCTCGGTATGGGAACTTGACGGGCTGAAGACTCGACCAGTTTGCCTGGGGCCGCTCGAAGATGGTGCTCACTGGACCAACCTAGTACGGCCCGAAATCCAAGCGCGCATGCTACAGTTCGAAGAGAGCGCTCTCTCATTTAATCTCCTCGCACTCTGTCATACTCCGCTCGCATCAATTTCCGATAGTATCACCAGCACTATCCGCTCATTCGAGCTCCTGAGCCACCGTACCAGAGGATTGCCAGGATGGGAAGATCTAATTGCCGGCAATGAGCAGCCATTAAGAGGTGACGAACATGAGCGACTCGCTGGTTTCGGTTGCAGGCCCGCAGACATTGACCACGCCAGAATCGACCCAGATTTCGAGAGGAAGGTCAAGAACCCATCTCTGGAGATGATGGAACTTTTCGAACTGTATAGCGAACTGGTCACGCAACAGAAGTCACAAATAGGAGAGTACAATGCGGAGATCGCTCTCATGAAGGAAGACGAGGATCGCGTTCAGGGGCGAAAGAAGGACCACACGCCGGCAATTCACTGCTGGGTGCAGAAGCTCGCAGACCAAGGTGTCCTTGCTGACTGGGCCGCGAATCCCTGAGTTTTGCTTCGCTAGGTATGCTGAGGGAGTTGGGGTTGCAAGGGACAGAAAAGTTTGCGTTGGACGGCTACATTGGCGTTTGGTTTTCCTGGTAACACAAGATCATTGGATGGGTAGGGGCGAGGAGCACGTCTATCCATAGTATTGCTGAACAGCTTCCCTTTCTGTATTTTGAGGAGCGCAATGATCACTGCTGCAATTCCTTCAAGCCCCATCCAGGCCCATTAATCTAAAATTCTAATGAGGTATGCACCATCTCTCTACTAGAAGGGACGAATGTGCACGTGCCTCTATCAAAACGCTTGAAGAAGAGCCCTATATCTGTAAACATTGCGCCGGCTGCTTCCTCGGGGTCTCGAACCAGCTCGAGGCTCGAGGCTTTGACAAGAGAAAAAGTCCCCTGCATGTTCGGGGGCGTCCTGGTCGAGTGTTATTCTGCGTCCCATCGCCAGGAGTAGTTTTTGGGAGGGACTTACAGTAGCCGGTAGTAGAGAATTGACTCTGATCTCGGTATTTCGCAATCGATCACCACCGCCACAAACCCATACCTGACGTGACGAACGACCTGTCCCATCTGGTACTCCATATCCTTCTGTGTCTCCATGAGAACAGGTGGCCGTGAGTCGGCTCTCCTGATTACCTGGAGAACATACTTTGGGTTAGGAACAGCCACGAATGGGTTTACAGGTTGTTGAGGACGAGTGACGTAGATCTTCTGCACCAGCCAAGCATCGTCAAACCGCAAAGAGTTGAACCTGAGTGCAAAGTGAGACGTGACGTCGACAAATGCTCCTGGGTCGAGGAGCGTGGTCGCCCACGCAGCAGCATAAACAGACAGTTCCATGTTCTGAAGTGCGCTGCCGGTGCTCAACCCAGCTAGCCTCTCGATTGACACATCCTGACTGGTCAAGACGAGATTTGTATGTCGGATGTTATGCGCCAGCCTTCCAATCATAGTCGATACCGCCGCCGGAGCCATCGTGTCGACGTCCAAGCTGCGCCATCCGACTTGGGAGATGAAATGCCTGAGGGTTTCCTTGCTGAACTCCTCATCGCCTCCGTACGGGTCCAGATACATCCTCTCAAGGGGCTTTTGAGAATCCGTCACACTGGATCCGTCAAGTTTCACTTCGTTCGTAGAGAAGACCATAACCAACACATGTCCAGGTAAGGCGCAGCAGTGAGCGTTGAGTCCTAGTCTTTCCCCTAAGCTGCAAAAGATGGCAGCTGACACCATTGGGAGGGACTGATGAGTGTCGTCGCGCAGCGCATATCCGATGAGACAGTTTCTGAGGTTGCGATAGTTGGTCTCCGGATTGCTCATACCGGTCAGGTTCCTGGACCTTAGCCATCTGTTCAAAGCCAGCGCTTTCTCCCGGGTACATAGGTCCTCAAAGTCAGGGTGAGTGCTACTGAACTCGGTTGCCAAGCCGTCAAGCGAGTTTGAAACCTGCAAACACGTCAAAACCTGTCTAGATATTGGGAATTGGGTTTTTTACATCGTCTATGTCACCCTTGTCGTCTGGAACGACGAACATGTCAAAGGCAGCAAGCGCTCGTTCCAATCTGCGTGGGACGACTTTTGGGGTGCGACTAGATCTTCGGCTTTCTTCTGCTTCTGCAATGCGGAGGTCGTCCCATATTTGGATGGCGATGCCTCGACGCATACTTGCGAGCATTGCATTGCTGAAATACCTAGATAGCAACTGTGTTAGACAAAACGGGATAGATCAATTCATGCAAGCTTGCCCTACCTCCGAGACAACACGTCGTCTGCCGCATCAGGTGTATGTGCTTGTCGCAACAGGAAATCTTTGGCATCATGGCCAAGAAGACAGATTTCTTCAAACTTCTTGACTCGGCCAAGCTTGGTAGCTAGCACCCCGTCAAAGAGACTGGCAGCCCTGGCATTGCTTCGCAGACGGGAAACGAAGAGACGCTTCCACAATACTTTTGAGACTGGCTGCTCTAACTTCTCGTAGAATTGGTGATCAGGATGCCAGAACTTGAAGGATTGCAGACAGTGATGTCGCCACAAGATAGGTTCATTGGCCAGATGATGTAAGCGTCTTGACAAGGGATGAACAGAACGCAAGTTGTCTTCTGGTGCAACGTAATGAAGAATTTGGAGAAGGATCTCATCGGGAACCTGGTCAAGTGAAGGCATGGCGGTGGAGGCGTTACGCCTGCGATTCGGTAGGCGATAGGCTGGAAAGTAGGGATTCGGAGCAGGTGCCCGCAGTCGTTATGTCGGGGGTTTCGACACTCAGACGGGCGCCCGTTAAGTTTAAAGAAAGGGTATGCGAAAACTCGTTTATGTTGTTTCGAAAGGAGAGTGTAGTGTGAAGAGTGGCTCAGATTAGAAAACGTGGACAGGCGCGGATTGGGGTATGGACATGAGAATGAGAATGAGAATGACGACTTGCCGTTCGCGGGCGAGTGGTTGCATCACAAATCGAAGTCTCTTTCCCACCTCAAGTGTCTCAAGGTGGCGGCCGGCACGAAGTGCCAGGTGCCACGGCTGCCAGGGAGTGGGTCATCCGCAGAAGTGGAAACAGCCGGAGCAATTGCGAGCTGTGGAGACCGACCGGCACGGACGAGGAACACTTGTGAACTGTGAAGCTCTGCCCTACCGCTGGGCGCGAACCTACACTGGGTCTGATTGGAAGGAAACAGCCGTTACCCCCACTACGCACGCTATTCCAAAAAAGGATTTGAATAAACAGACCCAAGCAAGACGCGGTCTGGGATGATCGCGCACCCTTGAGTCCCTCGGTTGCATCACGAATTCCACTTTCAACACCGCGACTGACCGGGCTGTGAATTATCGCAACAGAAGCCTTGCTAACATACGCGCAATTGCTTCCTTGGTTTGCTTTGCTTCTCACTTGCTCATACTTTTCAGACGCACTGCTCGCAAATTCTTGTCATGAACATGATCACGATCCCGCATTTTTAACCCGCGCATCAATTTCCCTCTCCCCTCTATTAGTCGAACACGGTCGAGATGGTTCAACCAGGAATCGACGGCCTCGACACGCCGCGAACAAATCTTGGCGACGCGACATACCTCAGCCGACAGCCCGACTTCGATATTTCACAAGAAGCCTCGTTCCAGTCACCTGCAAAAGACAACAACCTGCTACAACAATTGCGCAATGGGCGTTCAGGCGGCATCAACCTCCGCACCCCGCGCGGTCGCGCTCCTTTCATGGACCGGAAGAACCTGCCTGCAGGCCTCGGAGGAGCCGAGTTCACCCCAATGCTCAAGTCTGCAACACGGAATAGCGCTCGCCGAGGCTTTGGCAAGGAGAACGGCGCCGTGCCCAACACTCCTGCTCTCAGTAAAAATGACGACGACATGACGCCGATTCCGAACATCGACACTTCTATGTATCACTCCCGCTCATTCGTTGACCGCACCCCGCTCCCCGAAGTCGACAGCACGAGTACCGCGTCTACACCGCTTGTTGTGTTGCCGCGACGAGACGGCAAAGGTCCGTTGCAGGACGGAAACCAATTGTCATTGCGGGAGCAGGAGAACGTGATCGATAAGATCGAGAAGGAAAACTTTGGCCTCAAATTGAAGATTCATTTCCTCGAAGAGGCCTTGCGGAAAGCCGGCCCAGGGTTCAGCGAGGCGGCCTTGAAAGAAAACACCGAGCTCAAGGTCGACAAAGTGACGATGCAGAGAGAGCTTCACAAGTACAAGAAGCACCTTACGTCTGCAGAGAAGGACCTCGAGAGCTACCGTCAACAGATGATGGAGTTACAAGAGAGGGCCAAGAAGAAGTACGCGGATCAGAAGCAGCTCGCCGAAATTGAACGCCTGCAACGAGCTTTGGATGACAGAGAGGCCGACCTCGAGGATATGCAGCGCCAGCTTGACCGGGATCAGCAAGACCAGGGCCAGGTGGACAAGCTGCAGGACGAGTTGGGCGACCTTGAAGCTGAGATTCGTGAGAAGGATCGCGTTATCGGCGATCACGAAGACGAAATCGACGATCTCAAAACCAAGCTGGAGGATATGGAGGATAAGATGAAGGATACACAACGACGAATGATTGAGCTTGAGCAAAAAGCGCAGTCTAGCGACGACCTAGATGAAGCAAGAGACACCATCGACGACTTGGAAACGAGTGTACGGCGCTTGGAAGAGCAAGTTGACGACATGAAGGACAGGCTCAACCAGGCCGTTTCGGACAAGGAACAGGCCAAGGGCGATCTTGAGGAGCTTCAAGAGGAGCTGGCAAACAAATCCGTCATGACCAAGGGCCTTTCGCGCCAGAAAGAGGAGAAGCTCCAGCGTTTGCAAACGGACTTGGAGGAGGCAGACGCGAGATTTGCCGACCTCGAGAAGCAGCTTTCCGGTATGGTCAAAGAGAACGAGAGCCTCAAGGCCGTCGCCAAAGAAAGTCGACGTGAACGCGAGGCCGCAGACCGGGAACATCAGTCGCAGCTTGCCAGGATTGAGAAGCAGCTTGCCGATGTTGCTAAGGAGAAGGAGGAACTGAAGACTGTCGCGCAGGAGGGCCGCCAGGAGCGAGCACTCTCCGATCGAGAGCACCAGTCACTGCTTTCTCAGGTGGAAGATCTTCGAAGCCAACTGCAGTCCAGACTTGACGAGAAGAACTTGTTGCAAAGTCGCCATGACGCCCTAACGGACGAATCTTCATCTCTGCAACGAGATGTGGATCGCCTGCAAAAGTCGGTTGAAGAACTGGAGGAAAGTCTTGCTCAAGAAAGAGACCACGCCCTTGAGATCGAGCGCGACATTCGCGGTCAGTACAGGGGAGAAATCGACAGGCTTAATGATGAGATCTCGGATCTCCAGGCCGAGATTCGCGAGAAAGATAATCTTTACGATAATGATAGTGAAAAATGGGAAACGGACCGCCAGACTTTGGAGTCGCAACGGAAGCGGGCAGAGGAAAAGGCGGCCGGACTGGAGCGGACAATCGAAAAGCTGCGCGAAGCAGAGGGCAACCTTTCCTCCAAGGAATCGAGGCTACAGGAAGCCCTCGAAAGCGAGGCTCAGCGTCACAAGGACGAACAAGCATCACTCAGTCGACAAATCGATGACCTACAGCAGAATCTCGAATCTCGACAGGCCATGCTCACCGACTTGCGCAATGAGCTCTCACAAGTCCAGGACGAACTCCGCCAAACTCAGCTCGACTACCAAGCGCAAACCGAGACGGTTGAGGCGCTCGAGGACGAAGTTGAGGTCCTGCAAACAACTCTGGACGAAGAATCCGAACATTCCCGAGAGGAGTTGGAGACTGCTAGGAAAGAGTGTGACGACCTAAAGCAACAACTGGATGAGCTTCGTCGCTCGGCAGATATGGCTCGTGGCACAGCCTCCGCTTCTCAAGAAAATGCTAGCAAGTCAAACCAAACGATCGACCGACTTCGAGCACAGCTTGACGAGGCAACATCTCTCGTGTCCAAGCTGAACGGGGAAAAGGATTCTCTCCAAGATCAGCTCCAGAAACAACTCTCCGAGTCAACTGCGCAGGTTAACAAGGTTTCCCGGGAAAAGCAGGCACTCCAGGGTCAGCTTGCAACTTTGAACCTCGAGATGCACTCCTTGCGGAGCTCGCTGGCTGAAGCAGAGGCGGAACGCGACGAGGTCGAGAGCGAGATGAAACGCCTACATCAGAATGGCGAGGAGACTTTGCGCATCGACCGAGAGCGGCTGGACCTGCGGACCTCAAAGATGAAGCTCGACAATGAGGTTCGAAGACTAAAGGAGGAAAACCGGGCGTTGATGGAGCAGATGGAGCTCGCTGAAAAGTCCTTGGAGGAGGAAATAGAGAAGGCAGCCGAGGAGGAGGATCGACTCAACCAGGAGATTCGTCAACTACAGGCCAAGGTCCGAGAACTCTCCTCGTCAGAGGGACACGAGTCCTCCAATACTCGGCGCACGATCCGCGAGCTCGAGCGGCGTATCAGTGATTACGAGGATCAACTGGCGATGACACAACAACTTCCCGCCAATAACTCGGGCGAAGGCAACAGCGAAATATCTCTCATTCGCCGCGACCTTTCAACAGCGCGTCAGAAAGAACGCGAATATCTTCAGAGGGAGGCAGCCCACAAGGATGTCGTCAAGGGCCTTAAAAAGCAAATCACAGAACTCGAACGGAAGGCCCACGATGCTGAGATGTCCCGACTGATAATGTCTCCCGCGTCATCCAGTCCCTCGGCTAGGAAATCTGAGGTTGCTGAACTTCGTCACCAGCTGTCGTCAGCCCAACAATCCATTCACGACCTGAAGAGCAAAGCACGCGACGCCGAGCGCAGAGCAACACAACTTGAGCATGACTTCCAGACCCAGCTTGAAGAGCTGGAGGACCAAAAGCTCTCTCTCGAACAAGCTCTCGAAGATGCACAGCGAGAATCCGAAGAAGCTGCGGCTCTACACGAAAAGGCTCTTCGCCGGCTGAAGCAGAAGCTTGAGAGGGCTGAGAGCGACCGCTTAGCCATGGGCTCCAGCCGTCGTGATGTCGGCAGCATGTCTTCATCCGAGCGCAAAGACCTCCAAAACATGTTGCGGAGGACACAGTCAGAGGCGGATGCACTGGAGCACGATGTGATGCAGCAACAGGAGACTATCGACGCTCTCATGGCTGCTGAGGGCTCCCTGCGTCGCAAACTGGAGAGGGCGCGCAGCGAGCGCGCAGCCTACCGTTTGACCGCAGAAAAGCTGCAGAAGGACATCCGTGACCTTAAATCGCAGGCCGCGACTGAGGCCAAGGATCAGCGCAACGTCCACTTCATCGACGAGAGGATGAGAGAAACGGACGAGGCTCTCGAGACCGTCATTCGGGCCGCCGAAAGCGCCGACGCGAAGCACACCAAAGAACTCCGAGGCATGACCTTGCAGATGGAGTGGATGCAGGCGCGGTGGAAGCGTGAGGTCAGCATGCGAGCGGACGCGGCGTACGCGAAGAAGTTCTTGCAGCTGGAGCTCGATGTTGCCAACGCATGGTACGTATCTCAGGTCACTTCTTTACCGATTCCTGATGCTAACAATCACACCACAGCAACAAGGCTCAGCTGCGCGACCTGGAGCAGATCCGTACCGAGCTGCTGGGCAGCCGCCGACCCCTGCCGCCAGCGTCGTCGGCGTTGGCGAGGAGGACCACCAACGGCGGCGGCGGCGCCGCACCCGGCCGTCCTACGCTCAAGACGGTGGCGACGATGGCGCGCTTCATCGCCAGGATGCGCATATCTGCGCGCGAGTGGGCCAAGCACGAGGCCACGCGCCAGAGGCTGGCGAACTGCGTCGACGAGATGCGCAAGACCAAGAGGAGGAGGCAGCTCAAGGTGGTCTCGGCGGACCACGTTGAGGCCTGATCCAACGCGAGTGATCTCGGCCTCGGTCTCGCCTGATGGTTGTGTTTTCTTTCTGTCAAAGTCGCAGTGGAGGGGGTGGTGTGGGAGCTTCCGGAGAGATGGGCATCGGGCGGTCGTCCCCATTGGACCGCGTTGCAACCGAGCTGAAGATGCTGCGGCGTAATCGGGAACATCCCTCGCATTAGCATGGTGTTGGTCTGTTTTGGGGGGTCTTTGTTCATCTTCCCTTTTGTAGTATTGCATTTTTGTTGGTCTGTCTGCATACCCTTGACGATGCAGCGGGAGCGAGCGAACGATGGAGTGTTTGGGTTGCAACCGCCCACTTCCCTATTTGATCATGACAGTCCCGATTTGACAAGGCATGGCTAGCTGAAAGAGGAAGAAGGGACAGGAGGAAAAGGGAGGGGTGGGATGATGTGCGACGCACACTTTCTCTGGACGACTATTGGTCTACTTATCACCGTCACTCTCATGTTGGGCATCGAGAACGGGTTCCTGTTGGTTAGATGGCGCGGGTTACGGTGGTAAAACAGGAGTCTGGATGCTCTCTTGTCTTTTTTTTTTTCTAAATTTTCTTCATTTTGGGAGTGTTACCCAGAATTGCATTGCATGCTGGACAACAGATTGCATAGGACATGGATACCTAAATATTTTCTACTGCTGTCAAAAAAGACGGTTCTACGTTCGGATGTGATTGATGCCGACTGGTAACGGTGCCGACGCTCCTGCATAGGCAGGTCCAGACCTTCAGCTAGCGAAAGCTGGGGTCCACGTGGCCGATATCACGATGTCACCGAGTGCTTCGGCCGTACTGACACGCTTCAGGGGCAAATATCTCGACGCGCTGAGTTCCTGATCTAGATAGAACGATAGCTTTTGTTAAATCCATTTTGGTAAGCCGCCTAAGTGAGGGTCCGGAGCATCCTGCACCAACAAGACCAAGATTCAAAAGCCAAGGCAGAAATCCCACTCTTCCCGAGATACCCAAATCGTCCGTTTTCGCCAGTCCAACCTTTCCCTTTCCGTGATGATCTCCGTGCCTACCTCCGTCTATCGAACCTGATTATGACCTCTCGAGGTCGAAGTAGGGAACAATGACATGACATGTACAAGGCGGACCGGCCGTTGCGTGGGGTATATTACATGACGAACAGAAGATTGGTGTCTACGTTATGCGAAGTCAGTCAAGTTGTCGATGTAGGCGTCCAGCGCAAGTTGTACGTACTCAAGGGGTGACTGCACGACAGTTGCGGCTTCTGCGTGTAACGCGTCGCGAGTTCGTCTCGAATACTGTTGAGCAACTGCACGTAGCTTTGCTGAGGATTCTTCTTCAGAGCCGTGATGAAAGCCCAAGACATGGCGCCTGTTGCTTGAGCAGCAATTGTAGCGTCGGCCCTATGATCCAAATTAGTCCCATACCCTTGACCTGACAGAAGATACGTAAAAATCAAGAGAAAGTGTTGCGGGACTTCGTCCTCAGGGCCACACTTGTGGCTCGTCATGGACCTAACGTGGCTCATCGCCCTAGAGCAAAACAGCAACCGTATTCAGTTGCGCCTTGCTCTAGAGCGTATGAGAAAAGAGCCTGTTACATTGGCCCATTAATATGAACAATGACTAGCCACTCAGGCACTACTTTTTGTGCGCGCTTCCCCAGCTTTTACTGCCCTCTCACCAGGAGACGGGCTCGTCAATTCCAATACTCCCCTTTTCCGGGGGACGCTTGCAAACATGCGAAAATGAGATAAGGTGGGTATCATAGCAGAAAGTAGAAATGGGGTCCATACGAGGTCTGGTCATCTTTGCTTCCAGAAAACATAATTACGTCGGCCGGTGAAGTCTTGGTTTGCATGGCGCGGTTGTGAGCGTCCTCGCCGGTAGTGGCCTTCTTGATAAAGCCCATGATGTTGCTCGCAACACCGCCAAGATCGCCTTGGCTGTATGACGAAATGGCGCCCAGAAGGCCTTGGCCAGCTTCCTTGGCCAGGTTGGGTTCCTTGAGGATGCCCTGGGTCGAGTAGATATAGGGCAAATCAAGGGCAGTTCCCGAGTGACATGAGTCGAAAATAGCAGTCAGTCTCACACCAGCTTGCAACGGCTGCACCATAATTCTGTGCATCTCATCGTCCGTGATGTGACCAGTCTGGCGGAAGTCAACAGGGTAAATGACCTCGTCGTACCCGTCGTCTTCATCGCCGTCAAGATCCTTGGTTTGACCTCCGTGTCCTGCAAATGTCAGCAAACGGTCAAATGTCTTGTGTTTCCCGCCATACCTGAGTAGTGGAAGAAGAGAGAGTCGTTTGGCCTTGCGTCTTTCACAAGCCAGTGCATAGCTCTGAGGAGGTTCTGTTTGGTCGGCTGGCTCATGGGGTTTTGCTGGTCGTCCGTCAAAAGGACCATATCTTCTCGCTTGTACCCAAAACGTTCGACGAGGTAAGCTGACATGTTCTTCACGTCGTTGATGCATCCGCGCAACTGGCCTCGTTGGCCAAAGTAGTTGATTCCAATCAACAGGGCCTTTCTTCGGCCAGTACAGTTGGAGTACTGAAAGTGGTAGTTGTTGGGCGCGCCGTGGCCGAATCCTTGCGGTTGGGATGGAGGAGGCGGAGGAGCGTTGTGGTTGCCGTGCACGTACGCATTCGAGTTCGCTGTCGGCATCCCTACGTAGGTTTAGGATTATCAATTACAACCAAATGGAGCTCTGCTAAAGCTTTCGCGACTTACCAGGGCGGTTGTTGTAGTTGGGCTGGGGCGCATAACCGCCATACTGCTGTTGAGGCGGAAGCTAATTGACCGTTTAGTTGTTGGAATCATGACAACGTCGGCATATGTCTCTACCTGATTGTACCCATACGGTTGAGGGGAGGGTTGTTGGTAGCCGTATCCCTGCTGAGGAGGATATCCGTTGTAGCCCTGCTGCGGTGGACTATGGGACAATGTCAGCATCTGGTCGCGCTCGTGCTAGAGAATCTTCAATCATACGGGTAGTAGCCGCCCTGCTGAGCATATTGCTGCTGCGGTGGTGGACCACCCTGATATCCTCCGTAATGACCTGGGTATCCAGACATGTTTATGATAACGTCGTGGCCTCGGCAGGTCTTGATTGACAGACTGCGCCCGCGAGGGGTCGTCGAAGTATTCGGAGCTCGGTGAAGTTGTCTGGACAGAGGAGTGCGCTCAGCAAAACAGTCCGGAAAAGCGGGATGTCTTATAGACGCGCGAGGTCGTCTCGAGGTTGTCGTCGGTCCGGGAGGTGGTGAGGGGAAGCGAGGAGGTCAAGGACGAAGGCCGTCGTGCGGGAGGTAGATGCGCGTGCTTGGGTCTCGGGACTAGTCGAGTGACAACGGGGCCAATGTCAGCGGCTTGTGAGTGCGAAAACGGTTCAAGCAGCAAGCACGGGAGTGTTTTCTGGCAGCTCCAGCACGAGGGACTAGCTGAAAAGGAATACCTCGAAGCGGGAGATGGCTCATGCAGCAAGGGTGATGTGACTAGTAGGGGGTCTTGCTAGCTGGAAATGGCGGCGGTTGAGGTAGTTGGCTTGAAAGACGGATCGGGTGAAGGTCGTGTTCGGTCGATTCAGAGGCGTAATGACACAATGAGCAGTTGAAATGTTGGCGCGCGGAAGAGGAGGTAAGAGTTGGTGTGGAAGCAGAAGGGATGGCTGCGGAAAGGTATGCAGGAGGTGTCGAAGAAGAAGACGACAGAACGGGCGGAGTCTTCGGCTTGCCGTGGTGGAATGTAAGGTCTGCGAGATGATGGCGGAGGAGAGGCGGGAGGTAAGAGCACGGCGCAGAGGTGGTCGGGGTTTTTGGTGGTGGAGGGGTCGAGAGCTACCTTAGGAACGTTTCTCTGTAAGGCTCCGATTGAACCAATCCAATTGTTTTTTTCCGTTTTGGCGGGGATGCTGACGCGCGAGAAACACTGAAGACACTAGGATCACATCGAGGCCTTGCTTGGTCTTTGGGTATCCGTATCTTACTGCGCAGGAATGGAAGGTGGAGGTAGACAATGACAGCCCACTAACAGGACTACGTAATGTTGGGGCAATCGTCGTAGGCGCCGAGGAACAGAACGGCATGTGTTAAGCCGTAAGAGAGTGACGATTGGTCGTGAACGGAAGAAACGGCTCGAGACGCAAAGTCCAAGAGGCTTCTTCTGCTAACGGAGGTGGGTCCGAGTACAACATGTTTCCCCAAGTTTATCGGCAAGCACGAGGGCCATCACATCATTTCGTTCCTAGCCAGCATGGCCAGCATGGCCAGCATGGTACCTACAATGGGGAACTGCGTCGTCGTAGTCAGCAACAAGAAACACTGCTGTGCGCTACGGATACCTAGGTAAGGAAAGAGAAAAACAACAGAAAATGCTGCAGATGCCACAATCAGTAGTGGTCACACTGAGCAGAGGGATGCACGGACCATACCAAGACGTTTCCCATCCCGGTGAGAGCCGAGATGAGGAGCAGCCACAGCCGCTAAGCCGCTTTGGGCCGTCACTGCCCTGCGTCGTGCCCGCCGTGCAGCATTCGCGATGGATGCCACGATGCCGCCAACCTGGTTGAGTGCCGCGTCCCGTGGAGTTGTGGCGTCCGGTTCCACCGTTCCTGCTTGTTTCTGAAGCACGACTTCTTGTTCTTTGCCTGCCATCATATGCACTTGCAACATAGGTACGTTTTTTACCCTTTTTTTCTTCCCCCAATCCTTACGATTCTGTACGTACCTTACTCATATCGCCGTCATGCATTCTATCAGTAACCAAGTCCTCTTGATTATTCAGACTAAAGACTGTTGCTTAGGTAGAGGTAGCTTACATGCAGACTATTGCTTATTGCTGCATTCCGGTCACCTCCGTTTCAGCCGCAACAGCATCGCAACTCTCCTTGTCGACATGGACTCGGCACTGCCCGCCTCTCCGTCCCGCTTCAAAGTGCTTGAGAAGAGACCCCTGGAGCTGTTGCTCCATCACATCGTCCGCAACACTCTCCGCCTAGTCTCACCTCTCGCTTGCCTGGCGCGCTTCTGTCTCGAATCGACTTCTCTCAAACCCCTCGTCTCTAATAATTGACTAGGCACCTTAGCCTCCCCAGCCCTCGGGAACTGTCTGCCACGGCACTTGTTGTTAGCTCTCCTACTCTTCGACTCTCCCATCCGTACCCGGAGCTGCTGAGCACTTGCCCCGGTCCAGCTGAGCATTCCCGTCCGAGCTGATTCGGAAGACCCTGCGCTGGTCCGTCATGGCTGTGCTGTGCTGCCTTGATTGGTCGGGTATTCGTACATGCACTTGACCAACAACTTATGTCTTCCGTCTACCGAAACTGACCACTCCGACATATCGCTAAGAGCGCCTTGCAACGCATCGCGATAACTACAACTAGGTCGTTGACAAGCGCCGGCTGCCTCTGCCAAATGACTGCATGCATCGCCAAACTCGTTCGCATCGTCCAGCGCAATTGGGCATCCTTGACATCTCTTTCTTAGGGCCAAGCTACCTTAGGCAAATCGCCTGTCAACCGTACTAACACCACGACCCGACATCTCAATGATGCCTCGGTCTTGATCATTGCGATCCGCAAACCAGCATCGAGACCCTTGTCAAGAATCCACAACTTTCCATCTCATCGCAGCGGAGAGTCCGTTACCTAGGAACCTACGCGCCATCTCACCGTAGTCACATCCCCGCGTTAACTCTCATGCCGGCCTTGTCTGCAAACATCTTCACATCAGTCTAATTGCTGTCTCAAGCATGCTTCAAGTCAATGACCCGAGTTCGCGAAGCAATTTATTGAACGCCACGAGCTCGCGAAGCCACGGCACGTCGTTACAACCGTTTGCTCTGCCCGACTTACCATCTTCGGTCTATCCAGGCTACTCTACAGTCTTGACTGCCAACATACCTCAAGTCGTAAACAATAGGGATCAGATACGCACTCCATATTGTTCCCGATCCTAA
Organism: Colletotrichum karsti; assembly: GCF_011947395.1. NCBI lineage: Eukaryota > Fungi > Ascomycota > Sordariomycetes > Glomerellales > Glomerellaceae > Colletotrichum > Colletotrichum karsti. Next base: position 598,638 of record NW_024065931.1, read on the forward strand.
AAAGGTAAGGTTACGGGATTGCCGATCATTGTGGCGCACCTGACTGATGGAGGCGGGACACCCTTGTCGATTTGGGGTCCAGAGACTGTTCTTCGGCATGCGACACCGTCTGTCAGCGCCTACAGTCTCAATCGCCTTTCTAAGACATCAGGTTCAGGTTTCACGAGATGCATGTCTTTGGCGTCAACGAACGTTGTCGACGACGACCAACACGATAACCACAGCTCGCTATTCTGGACCCGCCTGAGTTTCTACTTCATTTCTGATCAGAGACTGGACGACCTAAATTTAGGGTCTCAAGATTTGGAAAACGCAACGACAACAGTATGTAATACCATCTGCGCAGCGGGTGTTAGGTTCCAAAAGCAGCCGCTACGGTAGCAACGCGGAGACGAGCCATTGATGGGACGAGATCCCTTTTAAATCTTGAGCTCGTGCCGGCCTTGTCGTCGTGGTCTAAAGATCTGTTTGACTGGACATGAAGCTCCGGGTATACGACAAGAGCTCTCAGCTAGCTGCGTGGCTGCGCTGTGTTCAACGCCATACCGTTGCCATTGCCCGGTTTTTCGTTAAGTTTCTGGTCCTTGACCCAACCAGATGGCTTCGTGGCGCCTTGGTAGCACCCGGTCTCTGGCACGTCCTAGCCACGCGAACGAAGAAGGGGGTTCGCCAGAACCACTTTCTCACCCGCATGCGTCGCCCTGCAAACTGGGAATGTCACCGTGACGCCTTCGAGCCTCGTGGCATGTGCGTTGCCGTCGCACATTCCGTCGTGAGTAGTCGGGCATCCATTGAGGCTTCTGTACATTCATCATGGGCCTGACGCGACATTGTCAAGCCACCGGGACCCTGGCCCGCATGCTCGGAGGATAGTACATTCATCCGCATCTTGCCCTCTTCTCTATTCCTTTAAAACGCATGTCGATAGAATGCGGTCTCAATGGTTGACGACTTAGCAAGAATCAAGCCACCGCCAATTTCCGGAGTAGACCTCCGGCCCAGCCACGGGAGATGTCTCGAAGCCGTCAGAAAGGTATCATTTCTGTCCCTTAACAATAAGCCTTGAGACACGTCCGGAGTGTCTTTGCGGATCTCGGCCCATGCCCATCTACGGTTGTCTTGGTTGTCATGACTTCCGGCGTGCCTGCCCGAGACGGGGCTTTGGCCGTAAGACACCCAGCCTCTTTGAGCCTTGGAGCGCTACCACAGTTAATACAGCTGTCGCGATGGTCAGGTTTGTAGTATCGACGACATATTTTCACCCTACGGACATGATGATCCGAGGATATGAAAGATGAAGGTCTAAGGCTTCTGATGCCAATATTGCTATGAGTCCAAAAGAAAATCTGGTTGACAGGTGAAGCTGGAAGCTCCATGCTCCCGCATATTCCAGTCCTTCAATACTGAACTAGTTATGCTACCTAGCACCGACATGTATCTGCTTCTTAATTTCACTACGTCATTAATTTAACCGGCGGGATACCTCAACACGAATTTTCCCCCAGTCACACCATCTCCAACGCAACAGCAGACCTTCCCCGCCACTCCTCGCCCTGGGCCCCCAAGGCCTGCGCATTGCCCAGCTATCTTGCAGTTCGGAGACGCATCGTAGATCATAATGCGCGGCTAAATAAGCTTCAAATTGAGCCTCTCATTCCGTGGTTCTGTGGGTGAGGGAGGAGCTACTTGCTCGACGATGACGGCACCCAAACTTGCGGAGATAACGGTCCTTCAGTAGATGGCTACTTCGTACTTACGATGGCCCAACCATGTCGGGAGTCTACCCCTCCTCGTGAATCACCACCCGGTGGGCGGAGCAGTCCGTAGAACCATATCAACGTGCTGCTGCCATACCTGCTTTTTGAGTTGCCAATCCGGCTCCGGCGCCGGTCCGAACGAGGCTAGGACACCCGCAACTCAATCCCGTGAGGGAACCCTTGGTCGAGGCAGAACCATATCGCAGGATGTATTATATTGTATTGTGTCGTGGAGGGTCCCGCGTGTTTGGATTGGTCTGTCGATAACCAGTGGACTCTGGCAAACCATCTTGCTGAACACCAAACCTTTTCTCTCTTTTGCTTCTTCGCTGCATGAACTCTATAACCGGGGCCTGGCCCAGCCAAGCCACCGGTTTGTTTCCCGTTCCTCACGATAGGAAACATCCGAAGCTGAAGATGGTGTGGGTTGGCCGGAAACGCGTTTCAGTGTTGGGAACGCAGTAGCTCGAAAGGGTCGTGTCGATCGAGAGCTGTACAGGAGGGAGGCCTGGCGAGCTTGTTACTATATGTCTTGCAGATTAGGAAACGCAGACTGCCACACCTCGTTTACCTTCTTGGATCTACAGGGTGTTCCCGGCTGCCACAAACTCACGCGGCAATTTGACCTCAAGGTTGCATTACGGCAAGAGTGACGATGAACGACTTGTATGCAGTAGACGGGCATAGGGACAGTGTCTTTATGGACGTCTGTTATTGTAAGATATTCACGAGTCACTTTGCGTAAGTCCGCGAATGAAGAGAATGCCACAAACCTTCCCACGTGATGGAAGATGGAAGAAAATCAGCTGTAAATTTACTTTGTTCAAAGTGTCGGACATGTATCCAGTCTACCATGCCCAAGAAAAAGAATCTTCAGTCCAAAGACGCTCCCCGCTGATGACGCTGAGCGATTATGCATCGACCATCTTGACGTCCTCCTCGTTCTTCTCTTCCTGCTTCCTCATGAGCCAGTTCATCAGGCACCAGACGAGACGCATGGCGTCCAGCCGCTCGTCCATCTTGAAGAAATCGAACCAAGGGGTGCGGCGCACTTCGACCTGGGCCCAGCTGCGGTGGACGCCATCCTCGCCCGCGCCCTCCAGAACCTCGAGCAGGCGCTCCGGCACGCGAACTCGCAGAAAGCTGACGTGGTGGAATAGCGAGCTGATGACGAAGATGTCATCGTAGCCGACCCCCTTGACCTTGCCGATGGCTTCGTATTGAGACTTTTGGTCCCAACTGGCGGAAGGCGGGCGAAGCATGCGGTAGTTATCGTAGATGGACATGTTCTTGCGCGGTCTCTTGCTCGCAGGCTGGCCGGTCTCCGAGTCCACGTTGTCCTTGTCGCCCTGGATGGCGTCCCTCTCGACCTCGCGGCCGATGGGGCCTCCGGAGCCACCGCCCCAACGGGGCTTAGATGTCCACCACTGGCCCTCGCCAGACCGCTTCTCCGTCTTGCCTTCGCGGGCACGGTGCTGGGCGGTGACGAGGGCGGCAACAAGTTCGCGGGCCAAGTCGATTGCTTGATCGCTGTCGTTCTCAAAAGACGTAGACCCCCGAGCAGTGACGGCGGCCAGGGGTCCTTCGATGATACCCTTTCGAGCAGCCTCACGGGTCCTAGGGGTGCGGAAGATGAAAGTGCATCCAGACGCGAAGTATGAAGCTCTGGGTGGCAGGGGTTCCTTTTGACGTTTGGGGACGGCAGATGGGGCGGCGGTGATGTGCAGACGGGGCTCGGTTCGGGGAGCTGAGACGTTACAGCCGAAATCGTAAGCTACAAGTTTGAGGAAGGCGGTAATGAGACTTTGGCGGTACTCTGGAGGCATCGAGGAACCGGCCGACGTGCGGATGACGCGGGGTTGTTCAGGGGTCTGCGAAGTGTCCTGCTCAGACTTTTCCGCCTCGACAGCCTTGTCCTCCCCCGACGTTTCCTTAGCATCGAGGGATGGGTTGGGCTTGGACGTATCATCCCAGTAAGTGGTGAAAGCCTCGAGACATCTGAAAAACTCGTACGAGTTTCCAAGTCGTGCCTGCTGCTCGCCTTTGGGCGCGGGAATGCGCCTCACCGTACGGAAGGCGACATCGTTCGAGTGAGACAGCTCGCGCTTGCGGTCGAGGTAGGTTTGACAACCAGGTGATTGGACGCCATTATTCAGATCCTTGCGCGTATCCGCGTTCTTCTCACGTGCCTCATCCGGGGAGAGCTTATCCCAAGACTCAAAGTCGGGGAGGAACGCGGAGTCCGGGATGAGATCTGCGGGGGTGGCGTCCGGGATGAGGTGTACCCCAAGAGCATCAAAGACGGTGGATGTGACGTCTGCCGGGCGATATACATTTTGCAGGATGGACGTCAATGGCTTCGTCTCACCGGTAGGCGCTGAAGGGGCTTGCAGTTGAGGGCGGCTGTTGGGCAGCTTCACGGGCGTTGGGGGCGGAACATCTTTGGGGTCGATTTTGACGGCGGTTGGCAGGTTTGCTGTAAGTTCATATTAGGATGGCATGTTTCAATGAGCAAAGGACATGCAGATCATGGTAAATTGACAGCTGAAGACGAACGGGAGAAAAACGTATGTAAGTGCGTGGGTGAGAGTGATTGATGCGTTATTGGTGGTAGGGACAGCATCGGGCGGCGGTAGTGGTGGCTCCCGCCGGCCGGGAGCAGGTGGCTCCGCGGACGGGCCGCCAAGGACGCGGCGCCAAAGAACCGAAGCAGATCAAGCACGGAAGAGACAGGCTTCCGGTGCAGGACGATAAGACCGGCTACTTGGCCACCATCGCTTCAAGGTTGGCGAGGATAAAGCATTGATGATGTAGATCGACGGGTTAGGGGTGGTGGGGAAATAGGACGAAAACGGAGGGGTTCAGGAGGCAGAGAGAGGTCGACTAGGGGTCACTCACTGCAAAAGGAGGGCAGCAGGAGGGGAAGTGTAGATACAGCATAGCTTGGACACGTGCTTTCCAGTGAAGCGGAAGGAAGAAGGAGGGGGAAGTCAAGGCCAAGGAGATGATGGGTGGGAAGTAAATTGAACTGAAATCAGAGTCTGCGAAGCCGCAGGAACGGGACGAGTCGCTTGACCGTGATATAACGGCTGGCAGCACACTCATTGGATCGAATGAATCAGTCAACTCACCCAGGGCGGGATAGGTTCCGAACATGGCGTTGCGAGCGTCTCAGACTAGTTGCTTGGTGCGATGACACAATAACCGCCAGACGCAGATAGAGTAGTAGGAAGAAAGAAGTTGAGTTTCCGGGAGAGACAATGTGGTCGGCGGCGGCGACGGCGGCGGAGGCGGGCAACGGTGGAGAGAGAAGGAGCTGGAGAGAGCTCGAGCGGGGTTGAGATTGTGTTTGGTGGTGAGATGGAGATGGAGATGCGAAACGGCCTCGCTTCACCCAGGATTGTTTGCTCGCTTCAGGCCGATCGAACGTCGATTGTCAATTCACCTCAAGTTTCCAGTTCTGTGGAAAGGGGGAAACGACGGATGAGCAAAGAGAAAATTGAAAATCGAAAATTGATCCCATGCAGTACGGATAACGGGGTAGAAGAGACAGCAACAGCAGCAAGCAAGCAGCCAGGCGGAAGCAGTCCGGAGAGCTGCAGCTGGTACGAGTACCCGTTCGGTTGTCGTTGCGCACTAATAATATCCGTAATTCTGCTCTCAAGATAGATACCTGGTCAGGTAGGCTGAAGCGTGCCGGGCGATTATCCAGCATCCAGGCGACTCAGTATCCGTAATTCACACTCGAGGATGCTGGGTATGGAAACCGTCTAAACTCAGGTAGGCAAGCAGATGTGGCCGAGGTGAGGAGGTCGCAGAGAAGGACGCAGTAGCGAGCGCTTGGCAGCCGGTGCTGTTCGCTGCTAATGCCTGGTGCTTGTGGTGCTAATTACCGTTGTCGGGCTCTTGTTGGACTCATTGAACCGTTGGCCCACCGTACGATGCAGCATTGCTGCAGCTGTGTGGTCTTCTGCTCCTCGATGCGCCGTCCAACAGGTCCATTTCGATTGTTTGTTGGTTCTTTTTCAGGGGTCGACAGGAACAAAACAAGCCATGATTTGCTGAGGACCGAATAGCGCGAGGCACCCTGCAAAAGCGCGCCTTGAGGCTGGAGTTTTGTGGCTTGATGCTTCCCGGTGGCTGGTGAGTCGGATATGGACATGACCATACGGGAGGCGGGTGTCGACGGGAACCAAGGAGACGGGACAGGACGGGACGGGAGTTCCTGGAATCAGTGTGCTGACTCATTCGCGCTAACCCACACCGGGCTCCGCCTCCTGCCGGAACGGAGAAATATGCGGGACGGGTGACAGGAGTGGACCCCGGCTCCGGCCACAAGACCCGGCCGCGCCGTTGCATGGCTCAACCTGGTAAGGTACAGTGTAGCCACTCTGTGGAACAAGGAGGTCGAGGCCGCAAATGTGCGCTTGACGTCTTCGCTGTCCAAACCCAACGTCATGCTCCCTTTCCTTCTTGCTGCCCGATAGATGCGTGTGGGTGTGTGGTTGACTGCCTAGTCTTGCACAAATTGCCCTCCTTCGTGTACTTGCGACAGGAGGTGAGGTAGGCAGAGAACGATGATAGCGACACCAATAGCATGGCGCTGCAGATACATGTCATGCACCACACTGACACCACAGTAGCTTTGCATTGGCTCCGGGTGATCCAGGGACAAGAATTGGCTGCCAATCAACGCCAAGAGCACACCGTTTTGTCGTCCATCTGCTCCGAGCCGTGAACGGAAACCCTTGGTAGCGCCCTCCGTGCCCCTCACTTGCCGAGTCCCGTCCCAGCTGGCCGGTCTGGCTCCGGTGTTTCGGTACGGCGTTCTAGCGCTCAGAGCGGATAGCCCGACTAGTAGGTAACTTAAGTTGTTCCATAGCTTACCGAGGGGGAAAAAAAGAAGGGGATTTTTCCGACGGCCGAAAGGGCCCTTGAACCTTGCCAATGTTTTCACTTCTCGCCTCTTCTCCATCCTTCAGTTCTAGCTGCCTCTGATTGATGATGTCTGTGGGATGGTGGTGCACAAACTTTGGCGGGCCCTAACATGCAGCTGTCTGTCTGTGTTGCCGGAGGTTAATTGCACATCGTATCAAGACTTTAAAAACAAAACAACGCACGGCATGATGCACTCTTTCTTTTCTACCTTGATGTTATATGTTTACTGCCGCCAGGTCTATCCCGTCCAGACTGGTCTGGATTCTCCCATGGCAAAACGGCAATATGTCGTGTGCTATTCCTCCTCTCCTCTGTCATGTCGGACACGTTGTGCAAGGTTGTATTTGCATACCTAAACAAGCCCTCGGGTTACGTAGTTGTTAACCTTACTCGGATCAATGACATTACCCTGGCCGCGACTCATCCATACATGTAGGCCCCGAGCACATCGCTCACGGACACGAAGCACTGTTCAAGTACGCGTACGTTGTTTCGGGCTTCTGCAGCCAAGATCCAACGTCCTAGCCCTCTTATACCCCCCACTCCTTTTTTCGCAAGTCAAGCTTGATTGACTTTTCGCCGTATGCTTGAAGTTCATCCATTCTCCAGCAGAGTTGTGGTTGACTGGTCCCTTAGCCGTTCGCTAGAGATTCTGACACTTGTCTTGCAAAGATCTCACTGGTCGCACCATCAACGACAACCAATCGCTGCTATGCCACCACGAAGACTGTGTGCTGTCAAACTGCGCAATGTCTACCATCGGCCATGCCGCTCGACGCGGCCAGAATGTTGACAGTCTGATGCAACCGTTCGGTGGCATATCTGCCTCTGCCGTGGATTGTTTGGTCGCCTGGTTTCATACTGCGGGCCATGGTCGTTGCCCCGTTTGATGATCCGCGGATCTCGCACAGGACATAACACAAACATAATGGGCTCGCTAATTATCGAGCGTTCCTATATCGCCGTAACAGAGTCGCGGGAGTAGAGAGACTCGGCTACTTGGCAGCCCGGGCTCCTGCTCATCATTCGTTTAAGCTTGTATCCCTCGTCGAAACCCCTTCTGTCGATTCAACTGGAACCCTTCCGGCACGGAGGATCCCTTCGTCATGTGCATCATATCTGCGCAGGAGGGTCTGCTCCCGAACCTGATCGACAACGTATCTCAAGCGCATCCTCTTCCTTCTACTTACTCGCAAAAAGATCTCTTTTCGAATCTGACATGGCAACGAAGAGATGAATTCAAAACCGGTGAGCACTCGACATGATGATAGGAATCGGGCTGTGCGATGAGCATGTTTAGAAGTTGTGCATTCTCAAGTCGATATTCGAGACGCGCCAACTCGAAAGGACCATGCTGCGATCCTATTCCTGTTCCCCGGCGGATGCGTCAACGGAAAGAAGACTGAGTGGCCGGGTTGGAAGGCTGGGCAAGCCGCAAGGACGTTTTTCGTATGTTTCCAAGGACCACCCGTGCAGACGGCGGATGCCTGTCAGTTGATCGACCTTTTAGCCCCTGGGTGTTTGACGCCGTGGTGGGTAGTGGGGAGGAAGAGGACGGAAGGTCAATATCTCGCAAACGGCTGCGGGGGACCCTTCGCTTTGGTGGACGGACTGGGAACAGCCTGCGAAGTGCCATCCCAGCCGCCCAGTATGGGTGGTCATGCCACGAGGTGTCCCTTACGGGGTAGTGCCTGCAATAAAGTCATAGACTTGTCGCCTTGTGCCGCGAGCGGATTATGCAGTGCATCAAGAAACCGTATCACCGCACAGAAGTTGGTCGCCAGTGGCTAAACCGTCTCAACTCCAATCATTACAAGCCGTCAAGATGGTTTGGCGCTTCTTGCCCACAAGGGGTGGTTGGCGGTAGAGGCTCTGATAGCCGAGTCGCGCAAATGCCGAGAGAGCAGCTCCTCACCGTCTGTTGTTGAATTATGACATTCACCTTCAGAATTATCAGGTGAAGCAGCGTCGACGGGCGTTGGCCGAAGGACGGACGAGCCGTAGCGTCAAGACATTCGTACCTGTTCAGTCGAAAGCCAAGCACGGCGCATCGAGGATAAGGCGGCAGGGACCGAAAATACGAGGGCAAAGAGGACAGGACGACGAGTGCGCAATTCAGTCTAAGCGGTTGAGTTGGTGATGATGAGATGGCCCCGCCGTGCCCGAGTCGGTCTGCTTCACGGTGCGGAAGTATTGCGTGATGTTTCTGTTTCCAGCATGGCAGCGCGCATCTCGGTGCCCTACCGTATGTATGAGAAGTTGTGTCATGAGGCCAAAATGGGAGCGAGTTGCAAAAGAGGAGCTCAGCGGGAATTCTCCGTAGCTCATGCATGGTAAAGTAAGGTAGGCGAAGGGGAGTTCTCCGTACTTGGTAACAGCAGGCCTTCTCCGGATTTGCATGCGAAAAAAGAAGAAGATGGCTAGCGGTGTAGGGCCCGCATTTGTTTGAGAGAAAGAGAGGGAGAAGGCGTGGATTGGGTGACTTGATGCTATTTCCAGAGCGTGTGACGGTTGACGAGGTGGATCTCGGAGCGAGGGGTCAAGACTGTGACCGTGGCCAAGATGTGTTGTCCAGGGTATTGTTTGGAGATGGCCGGAGAAATAAATTGATGACGGACGAGGATGGAGATGATGCAGATGCGCGCGCCTGCCCTCTTTCGGCGGCCGCCAAGAGGGAATAGAGGCAGCATTCGCTACTTGATTGGGCTCATCAATCTGTCTAGAAATCCATGCCCGAATGGTTGATAGCGGCTGTCAATTTAGTCTTTCAAGGCCGTTAGGAAAGAGCCGGCAGAGTGTCGCTAGTAGATCTGGTTCATACAAATGAAGCGTGGCTAACGAAGTTTCTGCAAAGTGATATAGCCGATAGACGCCGGATGACGCCAGAGATGCCAGGGGAGGGAGGGAGGCGACGGTGGTGGTGGTGTTGGGTGGGTGGGTGAGGAGTAGGGGCGGAAGGATGCAACATTGAGGCATGTCTGTCAATCTTTCCATCTGCTACAGCAAGTCGATAGCGTCTAATGGCCGAGGTAGGAACTGCGTGAGGTGAGGACTGAGGAAGGAAGGCGTTGAATCCCCCCAAACTCGCTTCGAGGTCTTTTTTAGTGTGAGACGAGATCCGGAGGAAAGAGCCAACCAAAAGGCCATTCTGGTCGTGGTTTCCTCACAGTGAGGAGAGACATAGAATACCTAAGGCGTAGCAAGAGCGATAGCACAGAGCAAAGAGCAAGAGCAACCATCGACGGGAGTGGGTGCAGTTGACCCCACACCAAGTGGCTTTCCTGCGTTCTGAATGGCCCGGCTCCTGTCTGAGGTCTGAGGGTTACTTCCGTCATGGTAGCTGCTTCCTGCAGTCCTGCAGGGTCATTGACATTTTAGGGTTAGACTGTCACAGAAGGCGGAGGTGGTCAGTCCCAATGGGAAAGAGCTGTGCTGGTACCTGCTGCGGCAGACGTGGGCAAGTGGGGTGGCATTGGCGGGGATCCCCAGTCTGGAACGCACTTCACAGCATTGTGGGCGGGTTTAAGTGCTTCAGGTGTGTTACAGACCAGGGGTCGTCGCCGTCTTTGGGCGCTTTCCCTCTTTTTTCTTCTTTTTTTTCTGGTTCCTTGCCAGAATCTGCAACGAGCCTCAACTGCACTCCAAGCCCGGGCAGGTCGTCTTTTTCCTGAGGTGCGCTGCGGTGCGCATACAGAGTGCCTATCAGCTATTAGGCATCAAGCCGACTTCTAACCTTTCCACTACCGCCACTTTAACAGCTCTCTGCTGCTGCAGCTCTTTAGAATCTTGGCCCCATTGGTCTGCCTCTTCAACCTCTTCTGGGCTACCCCCTGCTACTTTCCCCTCTTCCTTGCTTCCGTGATGCCCTCGTCTTCTCTTCCTAAAGCAACCTCCTCAGACACGGCCGGCATGGGCATCAACCAATCCCGCAGTGTGCCCGAGATCCATCAAACATTCATCAATCCTCCCTTGCTCTGCGACAGACACCATCAATGCCCGTGCTCTGCTTGCCGCGGAAGCGGGTGCTGTTGCTGATGCTGATGCTCATTCCGCCTCTGCTTCTGCATCTTCGCACGGAAAAGAGGACGAGCACGAGTCGATGACTGTCGACCCGACAAGTGTCACCCGTGTCAGCAACCTCTAACTTGATGCCACGATCCGTACTACGGGCCTGACGGCGCGGCACTACGGCATTGATTCGAGGCACCTTGCGCAAAACACACGGCGTAGACGTAGTCCGTCTCTCGCAGTGCAGTCACAGTAGTTGCAGAACTAGAGGCAGAAGCAGACGCAGATGCAGATGCGCTGCTGCAGCGGCTCCGGCTCCAACTTGCATGCCCGTCCTCGGCGCAGACTCTCCTCTTTCGTCTGCCTGTCTTTCGTGTCGGGGGTCTGTCACCTCGGTCGTCCTCGATTAAAGTAAGGAGAGGTACGCGAAGTAACGTTGTCGCTCGGCGCCTACCGTCCAATCCCCATGTCCACAACCTCAACTCATCCACACTCTCTCACTCTGTCTCTCACACACACCTCTGGCCCAACATCCTTTCCTTGCGGTACACTCCCGGAACTTGGAAGTGGTCCATGCTGTTCCATGTAACACGCAAGTGCCTGCCTGCATGTAGCATAGCACCATTGTTCGTGTGAGAGGTGTCCAGGAAGAAGTGTATGTCTATGTGTGTGTGTGTGTGTGTGTGTGTGTGTGGTCCCTGTCCCGCTCGATCGGAGAGACATCCCGCGAGCCTCAGTCGACAAGGTCGGGACTCAAACCCAGACCCTACCGCTGCATCTCCAGTCCACTCCAAACCAAACCACACCGGCCTTTTTTTTCCCTTGCCTTACCATACTATACCCTGCTTTCCCATGCTTTACCCTGCCTGACCCTCTTGTTCCTCTTACTCCCCCTTCACCCCAACCTCTTCTCTTCCTCTCCTCTTCCCACCATCTTCGATTCGTCCTTTTCGATTCTTCTCACGATCCGCCAGTCGGTTTCCGACTTTCACTTCTTCACCTTCAGCTCAACGTGCTGGCCATCGCACTCCAGTCTGCTTATCCGCCTCGGCGAAAACGACGACCACGACGACAACAACAATCATAGCAGAGTCTTTGGAGAAAGACCAGCTCACTTTCGTATTCATCCGCGTTCAGCATCATCACAGGCTCACCCCGAACGGCTTCCGGCCGCATTCTTCGCGTTGAACAGGTTCCTCATGAGATTTTACCGATCGACCTAGATGGCCGACTAGGCTTCTCCTAGTTCTTATCTCTGCTTCTTTTCACCCTTTTCAGGGTCATTGTTCGATTCTCAACTACTCGGTACTCTGCGACTGGAATCGCAACACACTACGACAATGTCGAGTCCCAACCGATCAAACCTCCCGGATGGGGCTTTTATCACGACCTTCAACGGAAAGAGGTGTACGGCTGTGCCGAAGGGGGCGAAAACGAGAACGAACAACCAGAACCGACAATCGACAAGTACGTCTCGCTCGACGTCAACATCGACTTCGACTTCTTCCTCGACGACACGGTCGACACCTCCGCCGCAGACAAGCGCACCACCCCCCGTGGTAGCGCCTCCTCCGCCGCCGCCGCCTCCTCCGGTGACAACTTCGTCGCCTCCGCCTCCGCCGCCGCCGCCGCCGGTCGTCTTGACTACCAGTTCAGCGAGTACGACGAGCTCCTCATTACCACCCCCTCTTCCACCACCACCACCTCCTCCACCAGCCACAACTCCCTCCTCTATACCATTACAGCAGACACAAGCGCCGCCTGCTCCCGTGGTCTCCAACCCTCCCCCTCTACCGATCATCATACCTTCGTCGTCCTCGACGCCGCCTCTTGTTGATGCGGAACCGCCGGCGACCATCCCAACGTTCCAAAATATTCCTAGCTTTCCTTCACAAAGCGTGCCTCTACCCGCACAGGTCCCTCCTTTGTCCTCGTCGTCTTCACTCCCTGTCATTCCCAACTTACCTCCACCCGCTCCAGGAACCAGCCAGACTGATGCCAACGCAGTCCCCACACCACCAGTTCAGACGCCGCCCGCGCTGAGTGACGTTAGTCCATCGCCCACGAGCACTCCTGCTGCGGCTGCTCCTACGGTTCTCAACCCAGGCACCGCCGCAGGTGAGGCCGGGGCCGGGAACGGGAACGGAAACAATGCTCCCGCGAGCAGCCAGCCTTCGACAGGGGGAACCAGATCTGGTGGGGTGGCGACGCCAGTCGTGATCGCGTCGAGTGTTGTGGGTGCTGCGGTAGTCATCGGCTTGCTTGGCTTCCTCCTGTGGTTCTGGCGCAAGCGATTGATCAAGAAGCGCCGGAGCACGCTGCTCACGCCGCTATCGACGGATCCCAGCTTCAGGACCGGCGAGAAGTTTGTCATCGATCGCGAATCCCTGGGACCGACACCACGCTCAGCCAAGCTCAAGGCGGCTCTCGGTTACAACTTCAATCGGTTCCGCGGCCAGATAGGAGGCCTGGTCTCCCGTAACCGTGACAGCGCCTCGACCGGCGGTCGATCGCAGTTCATGAACGTTTCGCAACACAGCCGCAACAGTTCCTCCTTGTCAAATCAAGGAGGACCTCGCGATGTGGTTACGACCAAGGACCGGATGAAGGATTGGTGGGAAAGGTTGACGGCGGATATGAAGTTCAACTGGCGTTTGCGCGGGGACAGCAATACCGAAAAGGATCCCTTTGCGTCCTCTCGGGGCATGAAAGAACGAAAGGCTGCCGCAGCCGGTCAACCCGACTTCCTGACGTTGTTGGGCATGGACGAGAGGGAAGTCGAACGTGAGGCTCAACGCAGGCGCCTCAGTCGAGGCAAGGGCAGCGCTGGATCGGCCGATCACTTCCTCGGCGGACTGGGACTCAATTTCGACAATGCCTCCACCAATCCTTTCTCGGATATCAACGCCCTGCCGCACGACTCAGCCAAGCCAGCACCGCTTACCGTGGTCAACCCGTCCGCCAACAACCCATTCGCGGACTCGAATGCTATTTCCGCCCCTGCTGCCGCCGTCAAGCCACCAACAACATACGTGGCTGATGTCAGGCGGTCTAGGGGAACATCGATCGGTGGGAACATCGCTCGTCCACCAAGCGGGTCGACTATCTCGCCGCGTATGGATTCCATGTATCGGGATTCCATGCAGAGCATAGAGAGTTTTTCGACGAGGCGTGATAAGTTCCGATCTGATCCCTTTGATCTGGAACGCCCAGGACTGCTGGGCAGCCGCTCGACCCAGACGAGTAGCGACTACAGTCAGGCTGGCGGATCGGCACCCAGGATACCCGGCTCAGCACACACCCGAGCCGACAGCTTTAGCTCCAAGTACAGCAGTGGAGTGAGCATGGACGGCTGGAGCGATCCGGGTCCGGACGTCGGCCCAGTCGCCGGAACGTCCGCAAATCGCTACGAGGCGGAGAGCCCCATAGCCGGTTATCGCGCGGGAGAGCAGCGCAAGCCCGCACGAAGACCGAGCCAAGTGAGCCAAGGCAGCGGAAACAGCGTCGGCAAGGCGCTGTAGTTTGTTTTCATTTATATTTCACGGATATATATGTCATGTACCATCATGAAACACAATTCATGTACAAAGAATGAAGGTGTAGGATTGGAGGCAGACTTTTGTCTGCATTTATGCGATACGCGATGGAGGAATGACGGTTTGGGGAGGCACGTCGCTCGCTGCATTTCTGACGACGAAAGGGAGGGATGTGAAGATACCGAAAAAATGAGGGATCCCAGGCCTGGGTCCGGGCATGGTGTTTTGGTGTTTTGGGGCGGTGGGCACGCATGTTTGTGTCGTGTCATTTGTTCTCTTCTTGTCACGAACACCCCCAGTCTGACATGAGATGCTGTATCTCGCCCGCCCCTGGAAGTGCGCAAGCGGGATGACGGACAGCAGACCTGTTAAAGGTAATAGTTATGTTAGAGCAATTCCACGAACGGGAAATCCAAGCTGTTTCCTGCACGTTTGTACACTTCATGTGCCTCGTGATTCGACTCATCACTCTGAGGATCCGTGAGCTTGACTTATCAAGTAATGCTAGGGTAAGAGTGCATTGCCATGGGCTGCGACTTGTACGTAACCGGAGACGAGACCGGCGTCCCGGGGGTCCGGCCGGGGATGGCTGGGACGAAAATGGGGCCACTTCACAAGACGTTATCGCCAACTGTCCGCAGCTGGTCAGAGCTGTCACGCCGTTCCCTGCGTGTCAAATCCAGGTGACAGGCGCTTATCTACGAAGTACCTTAGTAGAGCAAAGAACGGAACAACCAACATATCCATATTACATTAAAGTACCTACAGAGCTATGTACCTACGAATCTGCCTACCTTCGTAGGTACCTACCTGATCTGAGGCATCTTACCCCTCATTCGTGGCGTCCACCATCAGTGCTAGCCCCCAACGACGTCAGGCTTGGTCAAGCCGCGTTCTCAGCTTTGATACCGCATGATTCCCACTTTCCAACTGGTCTATGCCACTCTGGCAACACACCACTTCCAACAGTTAAATGCAACCGCAAAAGAAAGAATGAATATCGCGGCGACAAGCAGAAGTGACACCAGCATCATCATCACCTCAGCTAAATGCCCCTCCCTCCCAGCGATTGGTGGCCGAGACAACTGCAACCGCAACTGCGACTGCAACTACTGCATCCATTCATTAACTACGTAACTTAAACTCCCTACTTCAAGTGAATCAACCTAGAATCCGCTGTCACGGCTCCACGTCTTTGCAGAAGGGACAGCGGGACCCTGATCCGAACTCACCGCCGTTGGCCGAAAGCCAAAGTTGCACCGATGCCAAACCCGTTGACCACCTTGCCTTCCGCCTGGCCTCATTTACTTTACCTAAACCTCCTCATACCGGCTTTCTTGCTGGCCTTATCATAGGTACATGTTATTAGGCAACCCGAAAACCAAACTTGCCTGCTGCTTACCCCAACCACTGTCGTTTTCGTCCTTCGTTTTCCCTCCCACCACCACAATCCCAACCTGCCAGTCGTAGCCTTTGCCTCCACCTCCATCCGTTCGATGATTACCTTTGAACCCGCAACCGACATCTTCTCGCCCGTCCCGCACATCTTCGACCTCAACCACCCATAGACCACGCCTCCCTCAATCCAGCCCACGTGCCAGGCCCAAGATGGCTTACCAGAGCCCTCCGGAAACCCCTTCGTCTTCGGGCGCCCACACGCCGGCACACTCGTCCGCCAACCCTTCGCTGTCCAACTCCATGATATCGACAATGTGGTCCGGTCTCGTTCGCCGCTTCTCCTCCGACGTCCCCGAATCCTACGGCGGCCATGGCCACCCTCACGAGCCCTCGCACCTATCCCACGCCCACACCGAGCCCGCGGGCGGCGGTGCCTTCATGGACGGCATCAATGGCGTTTTCATGCCCTCCCACATCAAACGCACCGCGAGCCCCTTCCGACCGCCGCCGTTAGACCCTATCGTTCTTCACGGGTTCAAGGAGAGCACGCCCCAGAGCGCACGACTGCTGAGCCCCGGCGTCGCGGAAGAGATCCGCATCATGCTCCCGGAGCGACTACGGATCATGGAGGACTGGAAGCTGGTATACAGCCTGGAACAAGATGGGGCCAGCCTGGCAACTCTCTACCAGAAGGCAGCCATGTACCAGGGCCGGAGAGTTGGGTTCGTTTTGGTCGTTAGAGACGACGCTGGTGGCGTAAGTACATCCTTATTGTTAAAGAAGGCTCGGGACCCCGCAGACTCTGGCCGCTCCGTGCTTGCACTTGTGGCCAAATGAGATGCTATATTCGACCACCGTTAGACTGACAATACCGGCCTCCAGACATTCGGCGCCTACCTCTCCGAATATCCCCGCCCGGCACCCAAGTACTTCGGAAACGGCGAGTGCTTCCTCTGGCGCGCCTCGACACTCACCCCCCTCCCGCCTCCGCCCTCCGCCGACACAACGAACCTCACCCGGATAACCACCGTCGCGAGCCCGGTCCGTTCGACCTTCTCCGACGACGACCGCGCCCAGCCGTCGCCCGCACCGAGCGAGTCGATCCGCTTCAAGGCGTTCCCGTACTCGGGCATCAACGACTACTACATCAACTGCGAGACGGGCTTTCTGAGCGTCGGAGCCGGCGACGGCCACTACGGCCTGTGGCTCGACGACAGCCTCAACCGTGGCCACAGCGGGCGCAGCCATACCTTTGGCAACGAGCCGCTAAGCGACGAGGGCGAGAAGTTTGGGGTATTGGGTGTTGAGCTCTGGGTATTGGGAGCCTGAGGATTTGACGACGATGACGACACACCCTACTCGATGAGAGGGGGCGGCTGCGACTACAACACCAGCGGCGACACAGCACGCGCAATGATTCGACATGAGCGACGTGACCCGTTCAGGAGATGTCGATAATGGTTGACTAGAAAACGGGCAACATGACGGTCGCGAACACACGCACACACGAGAATCTTTGGTTTTGGATACAACTTTAACAGCGAGCACAGCGACCGCCAGGCGTCTGCAATGGGCGATGCGATGCGGTGCTGGCGCGAGGACTCGACTCTCAAAGACGACGTCAAATTTAGAACACGGAACTGCTTGGGGGACTCGACGGCAAGAGGGCCCGGATATTCCCGCTTTCCTCTTGCCACGTACAAACAGAAACGGAAACTCCCCCCTCTCTCTGTCTTTCAGGATGGGTTGTTGCTCGGAAGGGAGAGTACGAGCAAAAAGGCTGGGCCGGATCTGGAAGTCTTGTCGGGCAAGACGAATGCTACATATAATGATGATACCCTGGAATTGAAAAAAATTATTCATATAGCTTCGGTCTTGCTTTACGCGGCGTCTGGCATGCCCCTGGGCATGGTTGAGTGATGGATGAGCTGTAGGGCTGAGATACCTACCGTCTTCCCCTGACCGTGAGTGTTGACGAGTGTCGATTGACACGACCGAACTACCAGCAAGATACAATGCAAGCTGGCTTCCCATAAAAACATGAGTCTACCCTGCATTCAATGACATGGACTTACGACAGCCAGTCTTGAGGCGGTGCTGCGCGGCTTCTTGGCGCATGTTGCTTGCATTGTGTTCTCCCACCACGTCGACTGCTTTCTGACAAAGTGCTCAGATCGATCGAGAAACAAGAAGTCATGGTGAAGAAACAACGAAAAGAATTAGACGAGAAATATTTGCCTATCCATCATTGATCTAGCCGACTCCAGCCGGATCTGCCTCGCCTCACAAATGTTCCTTTGTATTTCCTGACCTCCGCCAGCCTCACGGCTCAGTTCTCCGTCCACGTCAAATGTCTATAGAGTCCTCTCAGTTCCTCTGGACCATCGTCATCATCATCCCCTGCTCTCTGTATCTCTCTGCTGCTGGCTCGGCATGTCGCCCGAGTCGTGTCCTTTCCAAATCATCCACACACTTGACACGTGGACTTTTCCTGCCTGTTCCCTGCGCCGTCGCTCACCGCATGATCTCCTGGTAGATCAACTGCTTCAGCTGCTCCTTGCTCAGGTTGTCCTTGTGCTTGTCGAAGTCGAAGAACTCCTCCGGGATGGGCGGCGCGGTGGGCTCATCATCGGGGTCGTGGTAAGGCTCGAGGTAGGGGTGCTTGAGAGCTTCCTCAACCGTAATGCGCTTAACAGGGTTGAAAGCGAGAAGCTTCTCGAGCAGGTCAAGAGCCAAGTCAGACGTCTTGGGGAAGAGAGTACGGAAGGGCACCTTCTTCTTGAAGGGCAGCGATCGGATATACTCTCTCGCGCGACGAGACTTGATTCCGTAGTAATCCTCCATTGTCGGCGTTCCGAGGACGTCGAGAATCAGGGTCAACTGGTGGTGGTCTGTTTGTCGTCGTCAGCGTCACAGATTCAGCAGCGCGGTTGACGATGGAATAGACTTACAGTCCTTGCCGGGGAACAGGGGCTTTCCGCTCAGCATCTCAGCCAGGATGCAACCCACCGACCACACGTCAATGGCTTTCGTGTACTCCTTGAAGGTCAACATGATCTCGGGAGCACGGTACCATCGTGTTGCGACGTATTCCGTCATGAAACCTGAGTTGTCCTCCTGGGAAGCTGCAGAACGCGCAAGACCGAAGTCGCAGACTTTCAGATCGCAGTTGGCATTGAGAAGCAGGTTGGAGGGCTTCAAGTCACGGTGGAGAACGTTGGCAGAGTGCATGGCCTTGAGGGCACGCAGAGTCTGGTAGATGAAGTATTGGCAATGGTCGTCGGACAGGTCTTGGGTGCGGATAACACGGTGCATGTCCGTCTCCATAAGCTCCTGGAAGCGAAGGCTGGTCAGCGATTGTGTCGCGCGAAGCAAGTCTTCCAGGGGTAACGTACTTGGATGAGGTAGACCTCGTTGAAGGTCTCATAACTTCGGGGCTTCTGGATATCGAGGATGGAGATGATGTTCTCATGGTTGAAGTATCTCAACAGCTTCATCTCACGCAGCGTTCTCAGGCAGAACATGGAGTGGTCGAAGGGAGTGATCTTCTTGATGGCCACCTTTTGGCCGGAGGGCTTGTGTATCGCGGAGCTGTAATGGTCTCGGTCAGTTGGACGGGTCTCCCGGGGTGCGAATTGGAACTCGTGCCGACATACCAGACAACTCCGTAAGCACCCTCACCGACAACATCTTGGATGTCGTACTGCTCGCTCACGTTGAACGAGATCTTTCGGGAGCCCGAAGCGTTGGGAGGATTCGCGCGCGACATGGTTGGAGTTGTGCGAGGATGGTTTCGTTGGTTGGTTTGGTTTGGTTTGGTTTGGTTGGTAGAGGGAGTTGTCGAGGAGGTGAGGTCGTGGTAGTTGTCGACAGCCCAGAGCAGTAGCGCAGGCGGGTCCTCGCGAAGGGAATACCACGTCGAGCGGAGCACGGGAGAAAAAGGGGGGAGAGAAGGAAGGGTGAGAATTAAGTCGTTCTAATAAGGCGTTCTCTCGCAGAACCACAATTGCCTTGCCTTGCCTTGGGCGATAGGTTAGGTAGGGAGCTGTGCGGTGCGTTGCGTTGCGGTGCGGTGGTTCGGTAACGAGCCCAGGAGTTATTTGGTATCGTCGTCTGCGGGGGTATAATTACTGGCGCGGGAAGGCCGTTTTGTGACTTGTCGGAAGGCAGGGTGGCGGGATCGACGGATGTCCAAAAACAAAATACAAGAGGACGGTCGTCGCAGAGACAAAAGGTTTCGCAAAGCAAAGCAAAGCAGGAAAGACTTTGTTCGTTGACGGGCTGCGGAAGGGAAAGGCGAAAACCAGGTCAGTCCAGTCAATGGACAGACACAGGCAAATCGGGTTGGGATATTTTTCGAGAGTGAGGGACGGGAGGGGAGGGGAAGGGAATGGGGGGGGGAAAGGTGACAAAGAAAGACGCAGATGCAGACGCAGACGAAGCGAAGCGCAGCGACAGCGAGCGGGTGGGAGGGAACACTGGAGTCTGAGTCTGAGTCTGAGGTGACGGGAGGTGAGTCTAGAGTCTAGTGCAGACGGGAGACGGGGAGAGGGGAGTTTGTCGTCGGAGGATCGAAAGTGGGCGAGGGCCGTGTTTCTTGGGTCCGCTCGGGCCTTGGAGGGAGGGGAGGGGGTGCTGTAGGCTGTAGCTGTACCTTATGCTGAGGTGGTAAGGCACCTTACAGAATGGTGCTGACTGGTGGTATTGGTGGTGGTGGTGGTGGTGGTGGTGGTGGTGCTGGGTGAGGTCCGCTTGTCACAGGCCGGGGAAGTGTTTTATTGTAAGGCAACGTCTCGGGTTTGCTCGTTCTAAAGCACGCAGCCAAAGTAGACGACCAAGCTTGCTGCTGCCCTGGTCGCTGCGTCTTTGCAGTAGTAAGGCGAGACGAAGCCGATTGAAGGAAACCAGAGTGGTAATCAAGATTCCGGTAGCGAGAGAGCCAGACACAGCGGAGGCCTATTGTGCGCAGAGTTGAATGTTAGCTGGAGGGAGCTCCTACATCTACCGGGTTAAGAGACAGAAGAGGCAGGTATCCCGGCATGGGATGCGCAAGGTTGAGTGAGAAGTGAGGGTCCTGACCAGCTGGGTCGGACGGGATAGGGATAGGGTCAGTCCTCTCCTAAGGCAAGGCAGACAGACTCCAACAAGACAGGGCTCGCAGACGATACGTGATCAATAAACCCTCCAGCTGCGAAATTGAGTTGCGGGGAGAACAAGCAGTCCAGAGGCGAATTGCGTCGACTTCTTCCTGTCTTCTCGAAAGCCGTCCGTCCCTCTCAGCCGGCACAGGCACAACCGGAGAGTTTGAAGCGACAGGCTTTATGCAGGGCGGGCAGGCTTCCAGAAGAGAAGCAGAGGCAGAACCCAAGCGCAAGCCCAACCTGAGCCAGACAGATGCGACCACTGACAGCAGCTAGTGGTGAATGCGACTGCGACTGCGACTGCGACTGCGCGACCGTGACCGTGGCCGTGACCGTGATCGTGACCTGTGATTCCGTGCAGCAACAATGACGGCGACTCAGGAAGCGAGAGCGGGTCGTAAGGTGAGGTGAGGTGAGGCAACGAAACGACTCCAGGTAAGGGGAACGGGAGACGGGTGATGAACCGAGCACCCCCTGCGACAGGACTTCAGACGAGAGACGTAGCCGTAGGTAAGATGCGCAAAGAAGCACGGAGAGCACGCGGGCCAAGAGACGGGTTGGCGACTCCTGAACCGGGGCTCAGGTTACTACTGGCAGTGGAAGCTGTTCTAGGAGCTGAATGCCGGGTCTGGACTAGAGCGTGCCTGTATGATCTTCGCGGCGAGGAGGGTTTGTAGACCGAAGGGGAAGCGATGGTGGAGGATGAGGAGGTGAGGATGAAGAAGACGAAGTACTCTGTAGACGGAGACGGAGACGGAGACGGAGACAGATGGGACCTAGGGTGATGAGCGGTTGCGGATGTGCATCCGGCACTCCAGTTGATGATGCTCCGGGATTGGGAATGCAAGCAAAGCAACGGACGGCGAGAGAAGGGAACCTAGGAATAAATCACGAAGAAGCTTAGTTACAGTATACGTACCGAGAGCCTGAACACTCAAGTAACCCAAGGTAAGGTAAGCTACCTAGCAGGCAGGGTGAGGCAGAGGCAAGTTGCGACGTCTAAAATGTCCGATGCCTATCAGCAAGTTGCCTTGGTCAGCCAAAATACGCGGACTCGTCGACGTGCTATATACCTATCGTGTGTCGATGTTAGGTGAGCTGGGGGAGGTATGACACAAGTGAGGCTGAGAGCAACAGGAATTGTCTTGCGAGCTTGCGGTGGGCAGAGAGCAAGGTACGAAGGGAAACAGCATGTCAGCTTGCTCACCTTACCCCGCCAACAACGTGTAGATTCCTAGCTCTGTCTTTGTTTCTCCTGGTCTCTACCACGATGAGTCGCCGCAGTTGTGTTGGTTTCTCGGCCTGATGTTGCTCGTCCGGTCTTTCACCGTTGTGTAGCAGAAGCCAAGGTGAGGTAATAAACTGGAAGAGGAGAGAGAGAGAGAGGAGAAGAATACGGATAGGCTGATGTTGTGGACAGACGCAGACGCAGGCGCGGATGGGAATCTGGCGAGACCTGGGACTGAAAAGAAGACGAATGAAGGCGGAGGGTCAAAGGAGGGGGAGGGGAAAGGACAGGAGAGGACTTCGGACTCAAGTCTCTCAGCATACGATTGGCGATGAGAAACTACTTTTCTATTCGTACCTTATTCCGGCCCAACGTCGCAGCAGGGGAAAGCTACCGTGGTCACCAAGATGTACGGGTACCTTCTCCTGTCTGCGATGAAGATTATGGCCAAGGTCCAGGTACCTTTGTTTTGGAAACGTGCTTGCTTCAGGAACCCCAAGCAGGGACCACTTTCAAGGGCCACTCACCTCTTCAGACTTCAGACTGCAGTCACCACTCACTCCCACCACTGCTGTACGGGTAGGTAGGTACCTGACTGCTCGTGCCCGATAACGTGGTTGGCGCGGGATGGGAGCTGATCAAATTGCGCGTTGACGACTAGAAGCGTCTAATCGGCTGTTTGTTTCTGCTGCTGGTTGAGGTACTCCCGCATATCCAACTTCTGCCAAGATCACGGACAGCCCGATGGAAGGTTTTCATACAATACAACAGATGCACATCTTCAATCATCTCCAGCCCATCCATTATCACGGCAAGTCCAGGCGAGCACGTATCGGACGTTGACGTCCACTTCACTAAGTACTTTCTTATGTTCCTAGGGGAAATGGAGTTAACCGTGCCAGGAACCCCCAGCGACAGACGAAGCCAATTGCAGAGTGCTCAGCACAGCAAATCGGAACGGCAACCATCTCACAACGGAGTACCTACTACGGTACCTCAGACTCGAGAGACCAGGGACGACTTTGCAAATACGAGAATGTGAGACCTGGTCCGGTGTTTGAAGCTGCGAACGCCTCCCTCTCACAGCCTCGCAGTAAAACAATCCGGGGTGAGGAACGGAAGAAACGTCGTCATCCTGTGAATCAACTGTCGACGCGCCGTCTCGCACACAGCAATTGCAATTGCAGATACTCTCACCGGATCGATCGCGTCTTGCTTTCTCTCGACGGACCACTCCTTAACAGCAAGGTTCGCGGAGTCATGCTGTCGTCTCGGCCTTCCCAAGTTTCACCCGGCCCATCCAATTGGTCGTTGATTGCAACTCTGGCAAGTCAGTTTCCTTCGTGATCTGTACTCTATTGCTTTCAACCTTGTAACCGATACCCGAACGGCCCCCACGATGAGGAGTCGAGTCGTGAGTCTGGACTCAAGGTGAATCGCAGATAGATGAATGTTTCTTGTCGTGGACGTCTTCCGACTCGCCCAGGTAGACACAGCCGGCGGCTACACATCAATGCTGTCCCTTATCTCTGAGTGACATATTCCCTGAAATCGATACTGAGTCTCGACCTCGACGGCCTTGGGGTTTGTTGCACCACACCGGGAAAGCTCTGGACAGCTCACGTCATGGAATGGCCCACGGTGGAAACATGGTCGTAAGCCAGCACGTGTCTTCCGTTCCTGGTCATCAGCTTTAAGCTATTCGGTTGTTCTCCTGCAATGCCACATCTTATCCGTCACTCTTCCCCAACCGTCTGGTTATCTTTGCATCGTCGGGTCCCAAAAGACGCGGCCAACCTACCTAATAAGCCGATGATGACTGCCACAAGACCGACAAAAATAAACCTTGCCTTATGCCATGTGATGAAATGCCATGCCCTGCGAGCTGCAGCCTGCCCGGCCGACATTGCACACTGGATGACCTCCAGTAACTCGTCTCGGAGCCGGCATTGGCCAGCACTCTGCAGCCCGGCACATACTTCGTACATTTCCATCAGCGACGGCGCCTAGCCCCGCCTGCCATTGGCCCCAGAGGCGTCTCCTCCCACTCCGGCGCGTGTGTTTCACTTCTCACTGGTGCCAGTTTCACCACCCACAACCCACCACTGCAGCCCGCCAATCCGATCCAGGTGACGGGTCCCTCCAATCCAGTCCCTCCAAGAACCACCCAGGCGCAGAGTGTGGACTGAAATGAACGTCACTCGACCCTTGCCTCTTTTTTTCTTGCGTCGTTGCGCCGTACGCGAGGCTGCGGCGGCTGGTCAAACCGCGCCAGGCTGGCTCTGCTCTGCCCCGTCTCGATGCTTTCCTTCGGCTGCACCTCCACGCGCGACAGGTTGACGGGTCTTCCATGCAGTTTGACAGGGTACTTTTACCCACAAGCTTATCAATCTTCCGAGACGACTTCATCTATCTGACGCG
Organism: Colletotrichum karsti; assembly: GCF_011947395.1. Lineage (NCBI taxonomy): Eukaryota > Fungi > Ascomycota > Sordariomycetes > Glomerellales > Glomerellaceae > Colletotrichum > Colletotrichum karsti. The sequence goes on from NW_024065931.1 coordinate 623,065, forward strand.
AACCATCCCAGGCGGCTGGCTTGCCTCCATCTGATACAACCTTTTTTGTCACTCGTCACTTTACGGTCTCGCCGGCCAACACCTCTCCACCACGCCCGAGAACCAGTGGAGGCGGCGTTTTCGGTATTGGAGCTGGAGCTGGCGTTAGCGACGCCAACGGGACAACCCGACGGGAAATGTCGCCGCTGCCCTACTCGTGCACTTCCTGCCAGGCCATGAGCGCATGAGTGTTCGGCCAAATTTATGCGTATTGTTCTCTACTATCGTGGAGAGACTGTTCTAAAATAATCAACCCGACACCCACCAAGTGCTCCCCTTTTGCACCCACCTTCCTCGTCGAGTTTTAAATCAAGTCACAACCTGTCCAAGTTGTTAGTCAACAAGTTCGTCTCATGAGGCGCCGACGCCACTCACCTTTTCTCTCAGAATTCCAAGCCATTGTGCCGCGCTCATGCCCTGGTCTGCCCTGTCTTCCACCAGTAGTGTTTGCGCCCACAGCTTGAGGCTCGGTTCGCCGTCTTCGCGGACGATGTAGAGGTGGGGCAGAATGATGCTGCCGACTCCCTTGGACTTGTGGTCTCGACTCTTGTGAACCACTGCCCGCACCCTCTCGTTGAAATCGTTTTCCAGTTCTGGCACAGCTCCCTTGCCTACCCGAAGCTGAGTCCTGTCCTCCACACCGAACACGTCGGCCAGCAACTGCGGCACGGCGTCTCTGCCCGCCCACAGGAATTGAGTCTGGCCGTCATCAATGAGATACAAGCCGTACGGAGCGAAACGCTCCGATGAAAGGTTAACGGGTGGTGGAAGCACAATCTGACTTGTTTCTTGGTCGGGAACACCTGCGTTGTCGGGCATGTCGTGCAGCGAGTAGAGTCGGGGGTAGATGTACTGCATGAGAAGAGGAACAGGAAGTGTCGACAGAAGGCAGAGCGCAGCAGAGCGCAAGTCTGATGGGATCTGTGCTGACTTTCGGAGACCAACGTTCTTCATGAGGCCAAGGAAAAGAATAGGAAGGCCGCGGAGGTTCGACGGGAACTGCAAGCCACCCCCCATGCTGCCACCCGCAAGTTCCTTCCTGAAAGTCTGGAGAAGCTCGATGAGCTTGTTCTGGAGTGAATCGCGGGCGGCTTCCAAGCCTCCACTCAAGGCGCGCTCGACAGCCTTGTGGCTGAAGTACGTCGTGATTGCTTGCTGGTCCGCCGAGGCGTAGATGTCCGCGAGGTTCGTTGTCGTTGGTAGAGCCAGGGTCATGACGCGAATGCGGCGCTCCCCGTTGCATGTCGTGTGCAAAACCGCCGTCTGCAAGCAGACGACGTTCTTGGTAAGGTTTTCGTCGATGGCGACTTCGACCACGTAGCACTGGTCTCTGGGGAAGGCTGGGAAAGCGCAAAGATCCGAGCTCCTGTTGAAGAAGTTGCCGTAGAAGGCATTCATGCGGAGACCAGTGGTGGCACGAACGCGAAGGACTGCCTCCAGCCCGATTTCCGACGACAGGTAGTCGCTGAACTCAGAAGCGAACTTGATGGCATCCTCCGGCCGGCCGGCGTTCCAGCCGGGGTAAAACCACGTCTGACCTCCGGTGTATCTCGGCAGGTTGCTGAGGGAGGCGACATCCTGATATTGCGAGGAGAAGAGGAACATGTCGATGGAGACCTGGTTCTTCGAGCATTCCACAGCGAAGCTCTTGTAGAAACTGTTTGAAGTTTGCAACAAGCTGCTCTCCTTGCTTGTACCGAGCAGCTTCTTGTCCTCGCGCATATCAAGCTTACCGACACCGACGTTAGGCAACGAGGCACTGAGCACCACAATCTTGCCTCCCAGAGCAGAGATGAGCTTGTGGCCAGCTCTCAGGGCCGAGCCCATAGCGGAACCGTTGTTTTGGTTGCTCTGGAACATCTCTGGTAGCTTGGCAAGGAAGCTCTCGATGCTCTGACGGCTTTCGGTCAAGGGGACAAGCAGGTCCTGGGGAACGGGGAGGAAGGGCTCGTCCAGGTCGCTGACAACCAACATGCTGGTTTCGGCGTTCTCCTCACCATCCTTCGGGACCGAGAAGTAGTGCAGGCTAGAGTCTACAGCAATAAAGCCAAGACGAGTACGGCGGTCGGCATTGGGTATTCTGTCAAGGCTGTCGAGAATCGTGCGAGCGCTGGTGGCCAGGAGGCCAGTCGAGACAGCGGCGTAGCTGACATCGAAGAGGAAGAGGTAGACGAGAGGCTGAGGAGGGCGGACCATGTACTCCTGAGGGGCAACAAATTCGACAACGGAGTAGTTCAGCTCATAGCGGCCCCATCGATCAGTGCTCCTCTGCGACGCGGCATCCCAGTCGAAGGCCTGGGGCACGTCGTTGGTCAGGTTGCACATGTTACAGCGCCATCTGTGCCCGTGATCCAAGAAGGTGACAAAGGGGTTAATGTAGGTCCTGCATCGTCTGCAACGCGCAATGACTTGATCCTGAACAATAGGAATTGGGTCTTCGTTATCGTGGAGAGCTCCATATGGCTGTATGACAAGCGCAAAAGGTAACCGCGACTTCTTGAGTAGGGAGTGTGTAGTCGGCACGGCATTAAGCGTCGAGCGCACGTATTTAGGAGAGCAGTTCGCGTCGGGAGAGGGAGTTACGCTGGTCTAGAAGAGAATGTCAGAGTTAAGCAAGCTTCAGGACGAGTAACAAGCGGTGACGTACGTTGGGAGGCAGAATGATGGGAGGGGGAGGCAAGTCCAACTCGGAGACATTGAAAGGCTGGTTCATCAGGTCGGTAGGGTAGAGCTGGTTCAAGGCCATGGGCCGAGCGGCCTGACCAGGAGCAGGCTGCTGAGGCTGCCCGCCGAGGTTCATACCGGCCATCTGCTGGTTGAGACCGGCGACTCCGCCGGCGGGAGGAGCGCCTCCGGGGGCAGGGTAGCCGGCATCGGGGGCCCGATAACCGCCGTAGGCCGGGGCGGGAGCAGCAGCGGGCTGCGGCATACCGTACTGCTGGGGTTGAGGGGAGCCATAAGCACCAGCACCAGGACCAGGACCGGCAGCGGCAGCGGGCTGAGCATCTGGCTGAGGGTAACCTCCGTAGGCCGGAGCCTGGGGTTGAGGCATGCCGTACAGACCGCCTGCTTGCGGAGGTGCGCCGGCGGCATTGGAATTGGCACCAGCTCCAAACTCATAAGCCTGGGTCGCATAACCTCTCTTCTTCTTCTTGCCCTGGTCGGCGGCAGCAGGTTGAGGAGCTTGGGCGGCCTGAGGGTCGTAGGCGTCCTGGGGCTGGTCGGCGTAAGGTTGTTGCTGCGGGGGATATTGGCCGTAGCCGTCGTTCGGCGCCGACATGGTGGGCGGTGTTTTCGGACGGGCCGTGCTACTTGCTCTATACGGATTGAAGAAGCAGCTTCGCGATGGATGGAAGAGGACGGGAGGCGGTTGCAAGAAACGCGAATTGTTGCGCGGGTTGCGGTGGGTTTTTGGGGTACGCAACAGGCGGCGTGGCGTCAAGGCAAGGTACCTTAGGTAGCGAGGGGCTCGAAGAGGACAGCAGACAGCAGATAGCTCAACAGAGAAATGTGTCCACAGCACCGACGACCAAAGTGACCGAGTTTGGACGTTGGACTGGAGTCGGATTTGGCTGGTCTGAACCGTGAATAGCCTGGCAGGGCTGTGTCGGAGAGAGGAAGGGAGGCAACGAGGCAGTAGCAGCCAACCTCGAGTACAATTGAATGGACAGGTGGTTCAACCCACTCGTTCCAGCTCTAGGTGTTGAGTGTTGACCTGTCTACACCAGCCCAGGCGTGGCGTGGCGTACCTTAGGTTGGGGTGGGTCCGGGGCAGATTACTGTGGCGGGTGAGATGGCGCACGAGCCAGGTGAGGCTGATGAATTCGGATACAGGAACATCATCCAGCCGGACTGAGCCCATGAGGTGATTACATAATGCCGTGCCTGTGGTCAAGACCCCGCCAAATGCCAGGGCATCCTGTACATAATGGCGAGCCAATATGTCATTCTAGATGCCACTGACAATCTGTCACGCCAATCAGTTGGTTTAATTGAAAGACGGGCTAAGGCAGCTGTGTTGTGCAGGATCGGGAGGGACTGTGTCAGGTCTGTGTCCCATTCAAGGCATCCATCCGTACCTTATGCTGGGTCCTCAGATCTCCTAAGGTAGCTCTACCTACCTCGTTTCCGTTCACCTCAACATTTCATTCACACGGCGGCACACGAGCAACACACATCGACAGGAACAGGCTGAGGTTCTGCGTGATCTGTGAACTTCCAACGTCGTCCGTATCAAATACGACCGAATCAGGTGGAGACGACGCCCAGCAACTGACGGCACAGGACAACCGGCAGAGCCTTAGCAGGCGCGGCAAGTCACCGAGACAGCCGAGCGAGAGACGGAAGACGAACCGTTGCCTCGATCAAAGTCAAGTCATTGATATTACGGTTGCCGCAGTCAGATCGTCGTCGTGTCGGGTCGTAGATGTCGAGGTGGCAGAGATAGCTTCCATCTGATAGACTGACGGCTCACCACACGGAGCACAATACCCAACTACCTACAAAATTCAGAGTTCAACTGTTTGGTCGGTGCGCCGGTCAGCGGCACCAGAGTTCCGTTCCATCAGCAGGGTGTCTGGCCTCGGCCTCCGATAAAGTGGCATAGCGGTCCCAGCAGCCCCCAAATGGTCCCGAGGTCGCCCTTGACGCCCTTTTTCAGTCCTCATCCCGGCGTCGGCGGGGCCGCCGCGGTGCTTAGCATCTCCCTGGATTCTAGGTTACCTAGCATGTTAGCTGGCCGGAGACCAATGGAAGTCACTTTTTAGCGTCTACGGTTGCACTAAAACGGTTGGTGGCCCCTCCCGCTCATCCCCTAAGGTAGGCAGGCACCTAGCCCAGGTAAGAGCCCCATGGTTCCCACCATTGGTCCCTGACGCGGCAACGGCCACTTCGATCCCCTGCGCCGTCGATTGCGTGTCGCAGTTCGCCGCGACTCAGCCCTTTTTCGGCTTCGATATAATATTGGTACATTACAACTTGCACCACATCGGCATCTTTCTTCCTCTCCTCCACCTGGAGACGCATGTATCTAGTCCAAGAAGGGAAAGCAGCTATCATTACGGAGTTGTGGGAGAGTAGCAGGTACTGCAATACCCCTTGGTCACATCCATAGTACATACGAATATCTAAAGGTACCTACCTACCTTACCTCGCATACTATTAGACCTACGCTACGAATATACGGAGGCCACCCAGACTTGTCCTTGTCCTCATCTGGTGTTGCGTAGGGCTACCCTACCTTTCACTTTGGCCTACCTTACTTATCCCTAATAAACGGTGCCTGTGCCCGTCTGTAAAAGTGCTTGTTTCCGCCTCCCATCTCATCATCTTGTTCATGTTCCTGGTCTCGGTCTTGTTCTCGGTTGGGCGTCAGAGGTCTCGTCTCGACTTGGTACTTGCTTTCTTGCTTTAGCTTCCCGACTATCAGCTCAGCTCAGCTAGACTCTATCCGACTCTGCTCCTCTGTCATTTCTGCCTTAAACAACGCTTTTTCCTTCTCCCCAAGATTGCTACGTATGTTCTACTTGCCTACCTTACCTTACTCTACCTACCTAACTTTACTTCACCCTTCGCCAGCCCGCCAACTGTGACCCTTCAACCGTCTCCCTGATCAGCGTCGACCCTTCCTTTATCAATCGAGCCAACCAACCAACCTCTCGACCGGGTTTTCGAAGCCGCTTCGATTTCTCACAAGTTTATCGTCTTCTCCTTCTCGCCATTCGTGTCGTTGGCGCCGTCACCTTCCTCGCCCTTTGATTACACGAGACACAGACGAAATTCTTGAGCTCAGTGCTCCCCAATCTTCTACCACCACTCTCACGTCGACCGCAATTGTAACCGCAAATCGCAAACATGGCTTGGGGCAAGAAGGCGCAGCCGAAACCCTCGGCTTTGAGGTAAGTCATGGAAACAATAACACAGAGGCGGCGTGGAAGAGAGACAATCGCATTCAGCATGGCGCATGTTTCGCGTCGTCTTCCTTGTCTGCCAAATCTCGTTTACTTGTCGCAACGCCGACCCATTCCTGTCAAAGTCTTGCTCGCCACTTCTTCTAGCCAGTCCGCTGATACAAAGCCTTGTGCGCGTACAGTCAAATTCTACCCCTCATCATCACCATCGCATTCGTCGTCGGTGTCGCCTGGGTCCTCTGGCAAGTGTACATCTCCGTCGTTAAGATCCAAGAGTCGGCCTCCGAGAGAATGGGGAAGAAGAACGTGGTCTTCACCAAAGACGGCATGCGCGTCGGCGTCAAGCACACCTCCAACGAAAGATATGTCGACCAAACGCAGAACTGGGTCGTAAAGGCATGGAATCTCAGCGGGAACACCGTCGGACAGATCAAAAAGACGAAGACTACTTGATTGTTACAATAACCTATCGACTTTTGCGGCATTCGGAGCTGGCGATGGATACTTTCATCGGCAATTCTAATGGACGATGACGCAGTCACACCTTTTTACTGGGCAAAGGAGAGGAACCAGGTGGCGATTCGGTCTGCGTTCGTGGCGATGTCAAATGGACAAGACGATAAGTCACTGGGGAGCGAAACCGGGAGAGCGAATTTCAAGATACCCTGGCAGGGCCTGAATTGTTTGGAGTACAGAGTGAACTCAACTTCCTTCTTTCTTTCTTTCTGGGCGGGAGGGGAAAACCTGCAAAACGCGCCGATCGCCTGAGCGCTGAACGGCCGTGGGTTGGGATGGCAGCGGGGTCATCCATCTTCAATGCAGGACTCGTGTCTTGGCACTGCCGAGTTTCGTCGGCGTCGGCATCAGGAGCACTAAGGCTACCTTATTTACGCCGCACACACGAGTAAGATGGGTGGACAACTACGTCAATTTGGCACCGCCGATGGCAGTTGATGATTCAAAGAGTCAATGAGTAACTGCAGAAACATTTTTTACAAGTTGCGGATCAAATGTGACCGTCAATCTCTACCAGGGTGTGATGTACCTCAGATCAACTGCATAGAACTGCTTGATGCATATGAATCCAGGGGTAAAGGAAAAACAACAAAAAAAGTCCAACGCCGTGGTATCAAATCCCTGTCTCCAAGATATTTTCAGGCTGCCTGAGCCCTCGCGGACTAGCGAGCCATTCCCCAACTTTTGTATTTCTTTTCCTCCACGGAAGCCTCGCAGTTTCAACAGATCCATCCACCACCTGCCTCGCTCAGCTCGTCATTGTCTTACAACATGGAGAGAGTCTAGTTCGTCAAGAGAATGAAGTCGTCAGGCAGAATCGAAAGAAACGTCTCGCGTAGACGCCAAAATGAGAACCGGCTCGGATCGTTTCTGTTAAGCCGCCGCCGCCTCTGAATGACCCAGCTGACTTTCCTCCAACTTCGTCACCAAATCATTGTGGGCCAGATCGCACCGTCAGCCAGTTTTGGGCAACCCACTGCCCTGCCTGGCCGGCGGTTCCGGTAGCTTTCGCGAGCAGCTCCGCCTTGTGCTTCTCCACGAACTCCTTTTGCATGGCCTCGCGTTGCTGAAGGGGATTCATCGAGTAGCCAGCCGTGGGAGGCGCATATCTCGCTGAGAGCAGCTTCTCAAAGTTGTGGGCCTGGGGGTACGGCTGCGCCATCAGGCCATCTCTTCTGATGAGCATTGACGGGATGCGGATTTGCATCTGTGTGCATTGTTAGTTTGTAAAATGCCCGGGACGGCATGAACGAGCCGGCTTACCTGTGAAAGAATGTGAGCGTACTTGACGCCGAGCTCGTCACCGATGAACTTGAGGCGCCCGACGACCCAGGCTCTCTGTGCATCGGTGGTGTAGTCCTGTCCGTGGAGACAAGCCAGCGGCCAGGTGAGGAAGTAACCGGGGAGACCCTTCTGCGACTCTTCGAGGCCACAGGCGAAGCCGGAAATGTTGGCCCTCTCGAGAAGCTCGGGTCTCTTCAAGTGCCAGCCCAGGTGGTATGGCACCGATGCAATAATGTCGCTGATCGTGTCAACGCATGTCCGCGCAGCCGTTGCGTATTCCGGAGTTGTGCGGTAGTCCACGGGAGAGCAGACCCAGGCGGCGCAACGAACGATCACCGACGCGAGAATGAGGCGAGACACTCTAGCCATGTTCCAGACGCTGGCAATCCAGAAATCTTGATACACATCCACCCGGCCAGGGAATACCTCCGCCTTGGTGTAGTCGCCATTAGGGACGTTGTCTTCCCATGCGACAGTCGTGTATTGGAAGTAGTCGGGTGTATTCCTCATCCAGTTGACGAACTCCTGGTCCACGGTCTGGGCACGACGAATCATGTCGAGCATGATATCGATGTTCTCCGGGCTCCGGGCCACAGTCGACATCAACCGCGTGACCTCGGCCCTCAATTCGGCGGTCTTGATATTGAGCCTCTGGCACTGAGCGGCTGACTCGTCCTTGACGGCGTCGCTGAGCCACCATTCAACGCCCATGATGGGCGCCGTTCCCGTGCTGAGAGTGTGAATAATCATTTGTGTCCGGACGGCGATGAAGAGGAGCAGGCCCGTCTTGGTTCGCAGTTGCTTGCGACCACGAGCCTTGACTAACTGAATGGCGCCTTCAATGTGCGAGCCCCAGGCGAACATACCCATCTGGCGGGCAGTCATGTTTTCAAAAAGACCGAGCATGAGAACAGAAGCCAACGTGGCGTCAGACTTGGACTGGTCCGGATCCTTGAGGGCGATATGAGTTGCGGCGAGCGCCTTCGTGTAGTGGCCCAGTGCCTTGTCGCTCAGTCCAGTTCCGGCGGCATTCGGTCGGTTGCCCAGCGAGGCCAGTGCACACGCGTTGAATGCGTGCTGAAGGTGATGATTTCCTTGATCGTGCTTGAGTAGTGGCAACAGATATTCCATGAAGCCGCGGGTACTACCCTGCCGGGGCAGGAGGACGTAATTTGCGACGAAGTGGCATGAAGCCATCTGCTCGACAGGCACATTCAGGCCTGGACTGACGACGGCTGGGGAATCGGCTTCCTTCTTAAACGTGGGTGAAACGACCTTCTCGGATCCGGAGGATGGCGAGTCGATATCCTTTCCTTTCTGCGCGAGTGCCTTGCGGTTTGCCTTTTGGGCCCTCCTCTCCGTAGCCTTGGTCTCATTTCGGAAGACGAGGTCGAATTCGTCCTTGTAACCAGGACATTGTCGGCGTGACTTGGCGCATTGGTTGCACGTGGGTTTCGTCTCGTCACACTGCGTTGCGCAGGCGGCTCATGTCAGTTGGCAGCTCACGACGGCTTCAACGAGCAACCGGTGGCTCGGATGAGAGGGCTTACCTTTATCCTTCGGGTCCTGCACATCTGGCAGCCCCTCGAGGGCTTTCCACAGTAGACCATGATGTCAGCTTAGACGCTAGTGTCGATGTCGTGTCGCAGTCGGCGAATCGGTAGTATTCGTTGATGGAATGGTTTGAGCGGAAGAGCGGTCGGGCTCTCTTCGGGTTCGAGCTGATGGAAACGACGTGTCTTTGTATTCGACAGAAATTCCGTACGGCCAATATGGCGAGGAGGTTGCAAGAGCGTGATACGCCGTGTGATTAACACGCTGACGGTAGATCAGGGTGAGTGTGAAAGATCGACTGGTGATGTCTGGGCCACGGGGCTGGGACTTGAAACTCCAGCGACAGGCAACTTTCCGTGGTGTGCGGAGGCAACGATTATTCACTCTGACAGAGAGAGAAAACCGGCAGCCATGTGGGATGTCTGGAACCAAGTGTCGGGGACAGGCCGGGCCCGGGAGCGCGTGTTCGTGTTGAGATGATGGGAGATGGTATGTGGCAAGAGACGGTAGAGTGCGGGTGATGGGGTTAAGTCTGCACCGTCACGCAAGAGGATAGTTGGTGTGTGTTTGTCTGGTCGTTTCGAGGAGCCAGCGGACGGGAATGGGAACAGACCGTTTCTATGCGAGGTTCCCGAAGTGGATGTGGGAGAATGGGACGGAGGACGGAGGCCGTGGACGTGATGGAAGAATGCCAGACAAGCGCATAGATGAGAGGCTTCCAAGCCACGCCGGTGGTGTTTGAGAACCGGCGGTGTTGCGAGTCTCACTGGGCCTGTTTCCCTGCTGTGTCCGGGGGTAGCCGTGGTTTGGACGATCCGGGGTGGTCCTGGTCCGGCGACGGCAAGTGAGGAGTGTCAAGGTGGAATCGAGGGTTGCAAACTTGCGGCCGTGATGTAGCGTTCGGCTAAGGTTGAGAGAACGACCGAGTTGAGGGTTGGTTGACGGGGTCCAGTTCTAACGAAAAACCTGAGAAGCTTGAGGGCAAGCAGAATGCGGTTATAATGGCTGAGATGTGGATGTCGTGGGTACTGCAGGTATAGAACGTATGTTTGGCCAAGCTGCCCTCGAGCACTGGAAGAGCTAGAGAGAGAGAGAGAGAGAGAGAGGAAGAGGGGGAGAGAGGCACAGAGGAAGACAGAAAGACACTGTGTCGTGAGAAACGTTTACTGGGGACTTTCGACAAGCAACGTCGTCCCTTTTTTTATTTTATCTTTTCCTCAATCTGCGCAAAAGTTACGGATAAGAGAAGAGAGGTCCCAATTGGAAAGGGTCTCCTCCCCATTGCAGCCAAGATGCAGCAGGCATACGAGTACTTGTAGGTATTCGCATGCCGCGCCGTACCTTACCCCATCCAATTCTGGCCAGAGGAGCATGCACAGTGGACAATTGAGAGGGGGGACCTTGACCGGACCCCCATCAGATTAGACGTACCTTGGCTAGTGTTGGCGTATGTAGCTAGCCTGTAGCAGGCGATGCGTTACATGGGGAGGGGTAGGGGGAAATGATGGCAATCATGGACTCTGGGCGCGGGTGGAGAAGAGGATCAGGGCCAGGCTCGAGGAGTCGAGAGCGAGAGACGACGAGGAGCAGGGGGGACCGGCCTGGTTCAAGAGACTCGGAAAGGTTGCTATTATGTGACTGAGGAGAACAGCAAACACATAGGCCAGCCATGGAGGAAGAAAGGATGAAGACAAGAGAGCGAGCTTAGGAGAGTGGAAAGTGAAAATTGAAAGTGGAAGAAACGGGGGCAGCCGCTTTGACAATGAGCTGCAGACACGCAGATCCGACACCCGTTGACAAAGGGTTGTAGGTATCTATCTATCTCTGTGAGGAGAATCGAGTACTGATACGACTCTACGAATAGGTACACTTGTCATACCTAAACTACCGCACTTTTTGGATTGGAAGTTTAGGTAAGGAATGTTGCGTTTCAACCGTTATGTATCGTCCTGTTTATTGATACCTCGGTCTTCTCCATTTTCCATCCTCATTCAAGCTGGGAAGTAGTTCGTTCCATTCATATTAAGAAACGATACCTCATTCCCGTCAGGTACGGATACCGCTCAAAGAGCTCACAGGTGACAGAGGCGCAGCGAAGGAGGAAGACAACCCCGTTCAGCCCGCCCGTAGGCCAGGATGAGCCCGGCATTTTGAAGCCATCGGGGACTCGGGGAGGGGCCGGAGTGTGGTGGAGTGAGTTGAGCGTCTTGACTGGCGCACACCAAACGATCATTCTCCAGTGCCTCTCGCCCCCATCTTGGCTTGTCTTGCCTCGAAGCCTGAACGTTACCTTACGTTGTGGACCCCCCGCCCCGGGTACTTTCTTATGAATCTAGGGTGGCTCTGGACTTTTGAGAACGGAAGGGTGCTCACCTGCTGGTGTGAGATGCTGTACTATGGTGCGGTCCGGTATACTCGGAACCGTACTATGTAGTAATGGGTGGGCAGCTGGGTTTGAAGTCTGCCTCAACCATCTAATCCAGTCTCTCAGCTGGTCTTGATAGCTAATGATGCGGATTGGATGAAGGGCACTATGTAGACCCAGGCAGTGCTGGAGGCAAGGTTGATGGCGGCTGATGGGCGCTGTTGACTGAACGGACTAGTAGCGGGTTGGCTTCGAAGGAAGAAAGAAAAGAAACGTACGAATAGTCAAGCGCCGTTCAAAGGAAGTTCTGACCGTTTGCATCGGGTTTGGATTCTGCTGATCTCCAGGGATCTGGTTGATGGCGTCGACGACTCGACGGGCTGACAGACGGCGTTGACTAGTGCGGTGGCCTTTGGACGGTTTCACCTACGACGTCTTCTCGGCCAGGAACAGATTTCTCATGTCGATGACGGGTAGTTCCGCATCGTCTTATCGAAGCGTGAGCTGTGAAGCGTGAGGCGTGAGTCGGCGTTGGCGTGCCCAAGGCTCAAAGGCAAAAAGCGCAGTCCGTCGCGCCCGAGATCCCGGGGCAGCGATACTTCAGACCCTCTGTCTCTCTCTCTCTCTCTCCCTCTCAATAGTCCGCACGCACCGCAACTTACCGTCCGCACTGTAGACGATGTAAACTGTGGGAGGCCTGTTCTGCTGTGCTACCCAAAGAAGCGTGAGGCCGAGACAGGTAGACCGAGACACGTGCGGCTCTCCATTCCTCAAAGATACCTACTTGACTATGTTCACTGGGTGATTAGGTGCTAATAGTAGGTGGCGTGCGGGCTAATCTGCTGTTGACCACCATGTAGAAAACATGCAGGACGAAGACGAGGCAAGACAAGACCAAACAAGACAAGGCAGATCTTGCATCGATTTGACTCATTTGCAGCCCAAGTCCACGTTGTGCTGTTGTAATCATGCTAAAAGCAACCATGAGCCCAAGACGACTTCGACAACAGTCCACTTCGCCTAGATGAAATCATATCGGATGCAGGGCACCTGAGGTACGCAGCAAAGCCACGTAGGAACGTCGGTTGGAACCCTTCAGGTAGAATAACCCGCTCTATGTACGGATACTGAAGTATGTGTACCAACAAGGGTCGGAAAGTTCCTGTTTGGATTCGACTGACACGACTCTCACAAAGGAGACGGCACACTTTCCAATGAAACTCACGGGCCTCGCGTGGCGACCTGTCGTGCTTCAGCAACCTTGTCCCAACTCTCCGTCTCTGATATCTTGCACCACCTCACTCTGTTTTTGCTTCTCACGCCAACAGCCCATTTCTCTCTCTCTCTCCACTTTCCGCAGATTGTACTGCAGTGGCATCGAAGCCGCGCTAGAAGCTCGGAACCTTCTTCTTTGCTGCACAACTCACCAGCGACTAAGTCAAGCCAAGGTGACATGTTAGAAAACCTCCATGTCAGGGCCGAGTCAACGCTGCCGCGCGAATAGACATGGGAAACTCCTGCCGGGCCGTCCGTGGTGGGATATCATCCAACTGTCGAGGCCGCTCGTATTCTGTTCATGAAGTTATCCTCATCTTCCAAGCCCCTCATCCCCGCTTGGTGCGACGACGGTGGTGATGTGTGACGGTAACTTCCTGGATCGTCCCATCGCAGGATACAATACGTATTCCACCCCCCAAGCTGTTGGACAAGATTTTTGACGGCTGTCTTTCTTGGGCCCGCTGAGATGGGTGGAGGCGCAGTTCAGACGCCCAGTCGAACGAGAACGAGACGAGCATAGGATCAAGACGGCGAGATGCGGCAGCAGTGAAGAAGCCTCGCCGCCTTCGCCGCGTCGCCGCAGGCTCTGGCCAGCAAGCCACCTGATACATAACAAGACCAGGGCACGTTCCTTCACTTAGTAAGACCTTCTGTTAATCGTCTGCCGTTCCTGCCGCCCGAATGTAGTCTTTGGCTTACCCAGTTCATCGGGTTGAGATCATGGCCGCCGCCGCCGCCGCCGCCGGTCACCGGAACTTCGTCAAATTATCGCGGAGACCCGGGGAACACAGGCCTCTGTTGCCAAACGTGAGGATCGTGCCGAATGACCGTCTTCCTTCCCAAACATCAAACACGTCGAGGTCCCTGTCACCCGAGTCTCCAGTGCTGTTTGCCCATTAAAGCCCAATCCGGTCTCCCGGGGGTGCGGCCCATGATTGGGTTGGTCGATCATGGTGACCCGTGCCGGGGTTCCTAGATCTCTTGATATCGTGCTGACGAGCGACATAAGTACTTCGTGCACACACAACCCACGACGGATACCCATCAGTTACCGGTGGAAGCACTGCCGAAGCCTGGTTCGTTGATGGTGTTTATGTACCATCCCAGCCAGCTTTGTCTTCCACGCTTGTTCCTGCGGCAAATGAGTACAAGTTGACAGAGGTATGAGGTGTGAGGTGTGTGGACCGCTGGTCATTAGTTACTTCTGTGTCAGGGCCCCGTTCAAATCACTCCATTTTAGTACTCCCCGTCAGGCAAACCTGGATTTAATTCGGAGATCAACTCGATATTTGACCACGCCTTACTGTCCGCAATAGGGAATAACACAACCTAAGCCTATTGATACCCAGCAAGTGGACTCCATTCCGCTGTGTCCGGTGTTGGGGAAGGTATTGGGCCAAAGGACATGGCATCGCGAGTTCGGCATGGACTGAGCCGTCAACAGGCCATGGCTACAACCAACACCAACAACATGTTTACTTGAGAGATGGAAAATTCCCTTACTCGCAGGCGTGGGCATGAACGCTTCTTCCATACTGCACGGGACATGTCTTGAGCACGCCACGGCCCTGTCTCAAACGTCTCGTCTCCCGTCCATCCATGTCTATCCATATCAACCAACGGGCAAAGTTCAGTTCTTCTTCCTGCCAAGGCTACGAAGTGGCCGCCTTTTGTCGCCATCATCTTCTTTACCTCCTTGGCGAATCTTTTTCTGCTCTAGTGCGTGTGATGGCGTCAACTGCATGACTGCTCCTGTGCTGTGTGACTTGGCCTGACTATCACATTGGCTGACACTGACGGCGGCCGTGTCCAAGCGGTTGGCTTTTCCAGCTTCGATTTGTTTTCTTCGTCCCATCAAGTTATCTCGGAAACTATACGCATTCACTTGTTGCCGCGGCATGTTCCGTTTCCTGTTTGCTTTTTGTGTGTTGCTGCATGCATCATCCCATGGCACAGTCACACCGATCCCCATTCTCCATCTCCTACGTACGAATACATGGCAGGATCTCTCACTGTTCTCCAGATTTGATTCCTCCTCTGCCGCCCCTTTCGTTTTCGCTGGTTTCCTGGCCTCTTCATCGCTGAAAGTCCCAATGCCATGCAGCAGAAGATGGACGATCGTGTGTGCGTGTATGTGTGGTGACTGTTCAAGTAGACATATTCGACTTTCAGCAATATAGGAGAGCCATTCCACGACTGTAGCGAAAGTGTACGTCCCAATTACCGCTTGCCCTCTCAATTCGAAACAACGGCACCCTCCTTGCTCTAGATTGACCCAGACCAATGGAACAAACTGTACCCCTCTAGAAAATACTCCGCGAACCTGGCCGAGGCTACATACCGCAGTACATCAGCCGACGTAATCAACTCCCATTAGACGACGTCGACTTCAAGCCGGGCAAATTAGTGTGGCAAGCCAAGGTGATGACTGGCTCATCGTCTCAGAAACTCACGTCTTCAATGCCTCGGCCGAAGAGGATAGAGAGGGGGCCCGGGAAGACAAACCCGTCTCCTCACTCTTCCGACTGATGCGCTGTAAGTGGACGGAAGTATCCGCAACGTCACCGCATGATGGATGTGACAAACGTGAAAGTAAACACCTATCGGGTTCTTTCTATGATTTTGTTCATCGTGCTATTGACTCACTACGCGTTGGTGCAACTGTTACTTGATGTGGATAGAACAGAACGGCTTGTAGTTCCTGAAGCACGCTGAACTCCGCAGGCCTGCAGTCACAACATCGCGGCGGTTCAGGTAAGGCGCAGATCTGGCCGGGGCAGGGGTTGGAGAGGCGAATGCGCGCGGTGATGCGATGCGATGCGGTGCGATGCGATCGCCGAGGTTGACAATCACTTCTCTGTCTGGTTTTGTTCCCGTGCAGCCCCTTACCGGGCTGCGGCTTATGGATGATGGGATGCCCTCCCGCGTCTCGTCCTCCATCCATCTGGCTTTCTCCTTGGTGATCCATCGCCCGAAGGTACGGATCGCCTGTGTGAGCATGGGGGTCCCCGTTTCCCTACAGCTGGCCCAGTCAGATCTTCTCCATTTATGCCGGCTGGTGTGCCGGGACCCCGGATGAAGCTATCTCAGTCTGGAAATGCTTGCGGTTCTGTACTTGCATGAGCCCCGTCAACTGCTTTAGATGGACCGCATGTTCCTCATATTCCGTATTCGCAGTATTCTGGTTCGGAAACTGGTACATAGCGTCAGGACTTTTTGCGATGAAATGACCGTTCTGGACAGCTGCTCTACAACGGCGCGGAAGGCTGGCAACGACATCTGCTTCACATCATCGCGGGCTAGCGTTCGATATGCCCTCTTGCGCCGGTTGAGCAGGTAAGGCCTGAGGTATGTGCTCTTTGGTCTTTCTGAACACTTAAATACAAACCTCTGAGTAGGGCGCACCAAACCAGCCCGTATCGCTTGCCGAAACATAATGGTATCTTTTTTCTTCTTCTTCCTTGCCCCCTTTCCCGAACCCGAGCCGAGATCTCAGTCCTTGCCCAATCACCCCGCGAAATGTCTATACACAGCAACATCGACTCCACCGTCTCATCCATCCTCCTCCTGGCCACTAAACCAACGCGACGCCGCTTAGGAACGAGCATAAGCCCAAGGGCGCACGCTCGAGTTTGCAGACTCAACGGAAATAGTAGCAACTGTACCAGCTTGTATGCAGCGATCATGGCGAGTGTGATGTTGGGGATTCTCCTAGCCCTCAAACAGGTTGGCCACTCCCTCCAGGCCGTCAGGCGTGCCTCGCCTGGCCCCTGAAGCCGCCCCGCTTCGTGTTGTCGACTCGCTAGCGGGCGTCATGAACTCTTGTGCCATCTTGCTGCGGCTCGACTTCTTGGGCCGTCCGAAGCTGCTGTTCTTGGGTAGCTTGAACTGCTCAGCGATGCTGACTCCTTTGAGATCTTTGAGAAGATCGAGCACTAGCGCTCGCTGTTGGCGAGTGTGAGCGCTCGGCTTAGACACAAAATCGTTCAACTTGTCAAGGTCGGCTACTCTGATGTTGGGCAAGGACAATAGTATGTCTCTTGGCGTGTTCGTCAAAGGGCTATAGTGGACCAAAATGGAGGCTATCGAGGAGGCCAGATCCTTCTGTAGGTCTACAAAGTAGGGCTCGTTGAATGAGCTGATACAAGCGCGGAGCACATCCGAGGCTATGTATTCCCGAATCGCAGAAGCTGCCTCGGGGGCGATTGGCGTTGTGTCAAGGTAGGGATCCCTGCCGGAAACGGTCTGATCATGGCCGTCGTGCGCGAGTACAGACTTGGGCGAGACGGCTTCCGCAGAGTGGAATTCTGGAACGATAGATCGGAAAACTCGCAAGATAATGCTGCAGCACCGCGTGTCCCTCATCCGGATGGCGTGAGTGCAAAAGAGGAGTAACGGCTCTACAATGGCGGACTGCATCAAGCAAAACTTCCGAAGTGACGGGTATCTGCGAGGCTGCTCGTGGCCATTTTGAGATCTCAGTGGCGCAGGATCTACATCCTATGTTAGTCGAACAAGACGTTCTGTTGACACTAATTTGACGATTGGAGATTGAGAATCAAGGCAGTGCTAGCCGCAACTTTGCAATGCCGAGGCATCTATGAAAAGTGAAGCGGGGTAGAGAGGAGCAGGTGTGAACCGGGCATCGAAATAGGCCAGGATGCCAAAAGAAACTACCAGGGGTTTAGAAAAGAAACAACTTACTTTTCTTCGTGGGATCCAGGAAGTCCGCCACCATAATCACAGCAGTGAAGGTAACCTGACGCAATATACTTTCAGATTTCATTTCCTCGGTGAGGGCATCACCCGCAGCCTCGATAGCCTGCTGCCGCTCCAACTTTTCCCACTCCGAGTTGATTTTGGTATCCATTTGCTGGAAGCATGCGGCCAAAAGTGGAGGAAGGAAGTGCTCGCGTTGTTCGAGGGGACAATCATCCACAAGATACCGCACGAGGTTGAGCAGGTTGATCTGTTGGTGCGCTGATAGATAGAAAGAATTCTGGAACAGAGCTTGCGCAAGGGGGTTGGGGAGTTCGCTGAAGCCATAGAACTGCATCTCTAGCCGGCTCATGCAGTATATGATGGCGTAGCATGTTTCTCGAACAAATCTAACGGTGCCGCGGATCGTTGAAGCCAGGCCTTCGAGAGTGTTCTTCTTATCCATTACGCGGGCGTAGAAGTCATCTTTGCTGCCCTCGGAGATGCCTGCCTGCCAGAAGCGGTCACTCAACACGCTACCAACGACTGAACGCATTTCTACGGGCAGTTCTGTCCAGTTGTCTGGGTTGTGAGAGGCATGGGCGTGACTGTAACTTGGATCAACATCAAAACTTTAATGGGCGTGGTTCAAGTGCTCACCTGAGGAACTGCAACAGGTCAGGTAGGATGACAGGGAAGCTATCGTTCCATAAGCGATACGAGATTTGGAAGGGCGTTGATGACTTCTCGAGCTTCTCCACGGAAAATGACAGGAATGACTTGGTCGGGCGCAGCGGTAGCATCTGCAGCGATGTCAGGAATTTGAACCTCAAACGCGTGCGTTCACACTCACCTTCTGTCGCTGCTCTAGCTCATTTTGTAGAGCTAGGCCTTCGGAATCGAGCTCGCGGGAGCCCCAGTCCTTGATCTCATGCACTCGGTGGTTCAGTAGGTAACGCTTGGCCTTGTCCAATGCCATCATTTCGCAAAAGCCGGTGTACGAGGACAATGCGCTTTTTAGTTCCTGATTCTGCCAGAGGGACGTAACAGGCTTGATGAAATCCCGAAGACGCTCGAGTTGCTTGGCAGGGTCGATATTGGCGGCTCGGTGGATGATAATGAACAGAAAGCTCTGGTACGCAATTTGGCGCTTCTCATCCAGAGTTCCCGAAGAGATCATGTCGTTGACTTTTGCCTCGATCTGGTCGTAAACAGCGAGTAAGTGGTCGGGCACCTTCGAGGCCAGTCTTTGCAACTCGACCATGCTCTCGGACTGGAAGTCTTTGATAGCTTCATTGTAGGCCCGGTGCTCTGGTTGAGGGGCCGGCCAGGTCATCAAAATGTGCTCAAGTACCTTGAGCATGAAGCCGGGATTCTTGTCAAGTGCTGTGGTAGAGAATGCAACCAACAGTTGAAGCACTCTCTTGCGGATCAATGGATCCTCGAACTTCATCTCAAGGAGTTTGCTGCACCAGGTCTCGAGGTCTCTCTCCAAGGCGGCACGTTGTTGTTCCTGGCTTAGTGTGAGTGTGGGCTTGAAGCAATTTGTGGATGATTACTAACGTAGTCGGGCAAGCTCTGTTGCGTTGAGCTACCTCTCCATTTCATGTAGCCCTTAAGCGCAGCTTCGATGACGGTGAACTGTGCGTCAACACGCAAGACGGGCATGGAGTGTTTGACGTATTTCGTAACTGATGGATTTAGCCTCGCTTTCTTCGGCTATACGGTGCAAGTGTGCGAACTCACCATCCATCGGAGGGTGGCCATCATACAGATGCTGCAAGACTTGCTCGGCCTGGCCAAGAATATGGTACACAGCATCCGACAGCTTCAACTGCACAATGGTTTCAATGACCTGTGTACTGAACCTTCGGTAGTTGCCAAGGAAAGCATGACGCTCAGGGATAGTGTCAGTATCCTCCATAAGGAAAGTGAACGTTGGATCCTGGGTATCTTCTGGCAAATTCTCATAGCGAATCAAGCGAGAACCACACACTTCGAGGAGAGGCCCGACTAGGTGAGTATTGGCCGGACTCTGCCCAACCAACCTATTATTGAGCAAACGTGTCCAGGTAGCCAATACGGGGATCGCGATGATGAGGCTCTGGCTCTGCACAGTGAGAAGCAGCAAGTTGAGGAACCCGTTGACATCTGCGTTCGTGGGTATGGCAGAGAATCTGCGGTCAAGGTAGTTACCAAGAAGGGACAGCATCTGTACGTTGTTAGCCGACATAGCGGAACCAGTGTACAAGCAGTCTTTACCTCAGAAAACTTCTTGCCGAACTGATACTTGTCCTCATCGATATCGTCCACATCTACGGCGGACCACTCCAACAGTCTCTTCAGCAGGTCAACCGAGCTTGCATCATACATTGGCGCAACGAGATCCTTGAATTCCTGCTCGGTGAAGTTCGAACGAGAATAGAGAGCATGCAGAGCTTCTAGGGACGCCTAGGTCGCGTCAGTCTCTACACTCACTATTTGGACAGCGTACAATGATAAGGGACCCACGTACCTTCTGGATAGACACCTCAGGGGTCGCCAGCGCCCTGCACATGACGGGAACACAATTGGCAACGGCAACAGCCTTCGGAATAGCCCAAGGCATGAGAGAGTGAAATACAGACAGGGACTTGACGGCGCAGGAGCGAATCTGACCGTTGTTTTGAGCGTCCCCTTGGAGGCACTGGGTGAGGAATTCGGCGACCCGGGTCAACCATCCTTCCTCCCCATATCGCACTTCGGGACCGGCCGTTCTGTTGGGGAACGCCTCCACGAGAACCGTGGCAGGCGTGAAAATCTCAACACAACTCCTGCTGAGCACGCCTTCACGCATAGCCACAACGGCATCGTCGCCATTGAAAACTTCGTCGGAGAGGGTTTCGAGGACGAAGAGTACGAGCTCCTTGTGCACGGCGGAATCGGGTGTCTGCCAGAGGCGGAACAAGGACTCGTCCATATCCATCCACTCAGCACCCCAGCATCTCTTTGCAACCTCAACCCAAAGTTGGGCCGTCTTGTTTCTGATGTACAGCGGATCGTCCTTGGACAAGTTGCGGCATAGATCCATTACCCAGCCGCGCAGGGTTGCAGACTGCTCTTGGTTGTACTCGGCCCATTTCTGTTTGATGGCATGCTCGAGGAGAGAGAGGGCATAGTGGCGCACGACGGGCAACTGGGACTTATTCGACGACAGGTTGAAGCCGTGGAACGGAGCTTCGTCAATGCCCTTGATGTTCTCTAGGAAGGTTTGGGCGTCTCGGCGGGACGTATTGGACGAGTAGGGGTTGTGTATAGCCTCGAGGGCCTGGTGAATCTGGGAGATTATGTCGGAATTTCCGCCGTTCACGGAGGCGGCGTTGGCAGCGCCATTGGCGGCCGGTCCGTCCATGGCAGCTGAGGTCGATGGGGGTACGGCAGAAAAGCCACCAGTGGAAGCTGCTTCTCCAGCAGGAGACTCAATGGCAGTTCATACGTCGACGTCGTTCGGACCGGACTCGGTAGGCGAGGGCGACGAGGCAGAAGGGGGGCTGTATGGCGGATGGGCGCGATGGAGATGCGGGATTCGGTGAGAGTGCTGCCCAAGAGTCTGAGGGTTAGTGAAGGCTGAAATACGACGTAAGGAGGGGCGGGCGGCATAGATGAGGCGCAGATGGAAGGTAAGAGGCCTCACCGTGTAGCTAAAGCTACTTTGTGTAGTGCTTGAAAAGGTTTGTTCTAACGAGCTGATGCGCTTGGCCGGCTCCTGCTCGACCGTTTCTCCCGTTGGTGTTGGCGACACGAGCAGAGAAATATGTGTCTCGCAGCGAATGTGGTGAGTAAATGAACAGACGGGAGAAACAAAAAGAGCGATAATTAAGTTGACCAGGGAAGTCAGCGTAGGCAACCGTGCAAGTTCACAGATGCAAGAGCAATATTGGCGAGAGCGGCGGCCGGAGAAGAAGCAGCAACAGTTCCAACGGCAAGCATGATTTGCATCATCAAAAGGTAGATGGGCAGCAAAGCGAATGGAATAATTATTAGTCGCGTTGTCGGGCCGGGGCACCATTGCGAACCGTGTACCGGGGCGGGACCGCCTGGATCCATGGATGCCTGTAGCCACTGGACCTGGTAGGTAGCTGATAAGGCAGGCAGCCTTGGGTGCCCTAGTACCTTGCAGGTTACCTGCCTCACAGGTCCACGGGTACCTTAGGTAATTAATTACCTACCTACCTACCTACCTACCTTGGGTAGCTACCTACCTAGGTAGGTCCAGTGTCTGTCTACCTCAATGAGGAAACAGTGTTGGAGTCGGGTGAAACCAGTGTCTATGCCTCCCCACACCGCGCAGGAGGTCGGGTTTCTCAAAAACCACAGCTCTATATTTTCTATGATGAGGTCTTTTTCCTTGAATGAACTGGACTATCTAGGTAGGCCTTAGTTACCCAGAATACCTGCGGTCATATCAACTTGAAATGCCCAGGTGCAAAGTAAGGGAGGTAGAGAGGCAAGGTAGAAGTAGATCCAACGCCACAGTAAGGTACTTCCATACTGGATTTTTTGGGTGTGGTTGGAGTATTTATATCAACAGATAGCGCATCTGCAACCGCCCCTGCAAACTTCCAAGCCTCATGTTGTTATTACTACGAGGACTAACAAAACAACTAACCAACTACACGGTACTATATCTCATCATAGCAGTATCTCATGATAGCGGAGTTTCCCATAAACACAACAGCTGGTCGTAAAAACTTGTCGACACACACACCAGGTGACCCTCTGCAGGGCCCGGCACCAAATCGCTGCCGTAGTTCATGCTCTGATGTTCTTCGAACCGGCCCAGAACGTTGATTTCCCACTCGCCGCCTTCAATTGGTCCCTTGAGCTCGACGACTCTTGCGCCTGCGTGCATGCATGATGCCAGGACTCTTAAGCGGCACTGGCCATCCTCCTCTTGAAGGTCGATTAACTTGAGCCTCCACACTCCACCACCCAGGTTCTCGTCCGCTAGCCTCTTAAACTTGCGAATGCCGTACGTCTCGTGCGGATGCTGGACGGAGAGAACCCGTATCGTGTCGTCGTAGCTTCCCGTTACCACAATCATCGAGCCGTCTGCTAGTCTGATCGGGACTGGTAAAATGGCAGTCACTCCGGCACCGTGGTCCCTGATGTTCAGAGGGGGATACTGTGTGGTCACAGTTGAGATTGTTTCATGGTTCCCAGCCTTGTCCTTCGTGCAGGATGCGTAGCGCAGAGCAGAGTCGTCTCCGCCCGAGTAGACGACGAAGGAGGAAGTACTGTCTGCCTGGCCCTTGTCCTCTTCGTGAGGGGAAAAGGCCACTGTCCAGGCCTCCAGAGAATGCGTGATGATAGCTTCCGCGCCATCATCGACAATCTTCCACGACTCATCAAGCTGCACGACACGCACCTCGCCCGTCGAAGTCGTGATGGCAAGCGAAGCGGGGTCGCTCGGGCTCCAGACACCTGAAAGGAAAAGCGCACCTTCAGGAGTTTCGGGAATTCGACTCGTCGCCAAATGCTTCAGAGGCTTCTCTGAATCCGTAGTCGGATCCAGCTTGAAGACAGATAGCGTTCCAGTGCTGGAAACCACAGCCAGGACATCTTGTCTGCTTGACACAGGGCAGAAGTGAAGATCCAAGATCGCTGAGGGATGGGAGATGGTTTGGACATGACGTCTGAGATTGATTAGACAACGATGGCCACCGTCCAGACTCTTCTGACTCACATGGCTCCCTTCTCTAGTTGAAAGACAATCAGACTGCCATTGCGATTCTGAGGCTTTTTCGTGGTTGACACGTTTGTGTCTTCCGACTCCGTATCACGCGGCTCGTCTTTGACAAGGTTGTAAGTACCGACAACGAAATATGCCGGATGTGAGAGGCAGAACTCTATGCAGCTTGGAGGGAGGTCCAAGGTGAGAGACTGCCTCGATGTGATGGTGTTGTCTGGTCCGCCCATTTTTCTTAGTCGAGAAATTTTTTCCCTCCGAATCGCCCGTCTTTTGCTGCCGCCGAAAACGAAAGAAGAAATAGCGAACCGCCAGCCGAGGTAGATTCGGCGGGGATGAGAGGTCTACTTAG
This sequence comes from Colletotrichum karsti, assembly GCF_011947395.1. Taxonomy (NCBI): domain Eukaryota; kingdom Fungi; phylum Ascomycota; class Sordariomycetes; order Glomerellales; family Glomerellaceae; genus Colletotrichum; species Colletotrichum karsti. The sequence goes on from NW_024065931.1 coordinate 646,788, forward strand.
AACTGCGTCAAGTTGCGCGCGACTCGGCAGAAAAGACAGAGCAATAAGCAAAGCCAGCGGTCAATAAGTGGTGGCCAGATATCAGTCTTAATTGAGAGTTTCCGGGGTTGGATCGGCCGCGCGCCGGGGGTTGCGTTCCGGGGAACTCGGAAGGATCCCGCATGTCGCCCACAAATTGCTTTCCGGAATTGGCGCCGCGAAGTCGGATCGGTTCCTCCTGGAATCAATTTAAAAATGGCGGGTTTCTGGCTAGCCTCCCTTCCTGGGGAATCTTGACTACGGGGCCTACCTACCTTATTAACCTTCAATGTTACGCCTCATTCCTCTCGTTCTACCTTATCTCCAACTTTTCTCAGCTACCTGCGTCTGAGGCGTAGGTACAGTGATGGTTGCGGCGGCTCATAAGGCGGCCACTCGAAGTGTAGTATTGAGCGAGGCAGTTCCTTCCTTCGCAGGCCTTTTAATTCTCCTCGCTGCACAACAGTGACGACGTTGCTCTTTCTGTCTCAACTTGAGGCACCTTAGCTTTTGGCCCTCCTTATCCCTGCCAACCAAACCCACTGTCCTTACACCGCGTACCCAGATTACTCTGCGCGTTGAACTCCACGACCATGGACTCGGATGAATCGGACTTTTACGGTTTGTGATGATAACTAGCCTACGTCTGGCATCGCTGACGGTGGCATTAGGTGATGAGGAGACGGTGGCCGGGCTCGAGGCCAGGGTCAATTCATTCAACGTTGCCCAGTGGTGGGAGGAAACCAACGCAGTCCACCTCAATCGAAGGGTGAAGACGGAGCCGGTTGACAGTAAAAGGTTGCACAATCCGTACGCCGGCGTGCCCTATGCCTGGCAATTGACCGAGACTGTGGACGCTTTCCTCGACCGTCTGCCCCCTGAGACGACCGAGGGGAGCGAGGAGATCCCCTGGATCTTCATCTGTAACCCCTATATTCCCCGAAAGGACAGGCTCTCAGCCCAAAATCAGTTCAGCAAAGGCAACGAGGATGAGGCTCCCGAGGAGGAAGGCTCACAGCTTGATACCTTAATCGAAGGAGGCACCGAGAGGCTGAATATCCTGCGCCACTTTACGAACGACATCCAAAGGACACCAACGTCCAAGGCGGCAAGGAGAGCTGACATCAACGATGAGAAGAAGCAAGCTGTCCAGGATATTCTGGCTCTTGCCCATGCGTGCAAAGTCAAGGCTGGCAAGGTAAATAACCAATATATTACTACCCAGGTTTGCACTATGACTGACGTGCTTGGGCAGTGGATGATATTCTGTCCTCCTAGGGAAGTAAACGAAGTATGGCGGATCATTGCCAGAGCCACAGCGAACAATGAGCTTGGCATTGCGGCCAAGGTAGCGCCGCGACAGGATGCGACCGGGAAAAAGGACCGTATCATTGCCGTCTACACGGCTGATTTTAGTGACATGGCAGACGTCACGAGAGTTCTTCGTCGTCTTCGGGAGTTGAAAGTGGTTGAGTCCACGGGGCGCCCCATATACTACAAGCCAGGTCCGTCTCTATCGCCAATCAAGTATTACTGGATACTGATTTTGCTCAGATGCCTTCACATACATCGGTATTGCTCATGGCAACCACTGGGACATCAAAGCCTCAATCTACAGCTCGCTAGACGTCTTGCCCAAGCCATTGCTGCCCCCAACACCAGTACACGATAACGAACGCAACGACTGGACTTTTTGAGAAACCCGTGCATTGGGAATAGCAAACCTTTGGGGTAAGATCAAGACGTGGCACGCGAGGGAGACGAGGCGGTCTCGTGGGAGGACGGCCTTATTCTGAAGGGGATGTTTCATTATGGTTTTGATGTCCGCATTCATGACTGGAAAGTCCATCATTTCGTTTCCTCTATACCGTCACATGGCAGTAGACTATAAAATGATACCTTTTGCTGAAAAAGGTTGGCTGCAATGAATCCTCTGCCATGCAGCATGCGGTTGCCAACATCCCTTGAAAATCTTGCGTGCTCTTTTTCCCTAAAAACCGCTTTGCCACCTGCTATGCTGAATCCCAATACACTCACATGGTCCAGTGTTGAGTCCGTCACCCGATGCCGTTCCATGCTGCAGCCATGTAACCAACGAGACGAATGTTCCGTGCAAAAGAAAAAAGAGAAAATGAGACCCGTGTCTACCTCTGACGTATACGCGAGCCGTTATAAGGGTCCGAGGTACTAGCTAATGCCACAAAACAAGTCCAGCAGTCGTTTTGACTCGGACCGCACATCATCATACAACCCCCCTCCAAGTCATGGCGACTGGCCATCAAAATCATCAATGATGGCGTCTGGATCGATGGACTTTAGAAGCAGCACCAGTCGGTAAGCGCTGTTGCCGTTGAGATAGTATCTGTGCAGCTTCTTGGACCGCAAGAAACCCAGACGCTCATACAAGCGCATGGCTTGGGTGTTGGTTTCCTCCGTCTCCAGAACAACCTCGTCGGCGTTGCGCTGGGCCATGGCCTCTATGGCGCGTTTCACGAGGGCGGTCGCGATGCCTTTCCCGCGGTAAGGAGAAGCGACGGCGAGCATGGCAATATAGCCGCGGCGCGTCGGGGGTGAGTGAGACGAGTGAAGTTCTAGTTTGCAAACGATGACGCCAATGAGGGACGAATCGGTAGGATCCAATGCCTGGGGGGAGAGTCAGCATCATCACCGAGAGAAGGAAAAGAAGATGCGCACCATGAAGCACAGGTGGCCCCATTGATAGAGGAAATACCGATAGACATAAATGCTATAAGGCTCGCTCAAGTCCTTCGCGATCAGAGAGCGTATGGCGGGTAGATAGGTCGATTCCAGGCCATGCTCGTATTGAATGTACCGTAAATCCTCGGGGAGGCCGACAACTTTGGATACGTCCATGATGTCCGTTGGCGACTTCTGAGAGGGGAGATTTGGACCCGGAAAGCAAGGGGAGAAAAACGAAGATGTACACAAGGCTTGAGCCTGGACCGGCGGATGCGCGCAAGATGCTCAACTCATGACAATGCGACGAAGCACAGACTGAAACAAGAATGCGACGAGAGGCAGGATCGGTGAGAGAACTCGAGAAGGACGAGAGAAATACAGTCGAGATGGAAGAGGAGCGGCAAAGCCGCAAAGGCGGAAAGAAAAGGGGACGAGTCTGACGGTTGCGAGTTGTGCGTTTGCAGGATGACTGGTAAGGCGCGCGGCGATAGAGTGAGACGTTGTCTTGAGTTGATTTCTCGGAGTTGAAGTAAAGGCAGTCAGGTTGGCTGTACGGGACGGATACGCAGGCCAGGTTGATTTGCTGGCGGCGCCTTGTCAGCTTAAGGTAAAGCAATGCAGTTTGCTGTCCCAGCCAAATCGGAGCCGGAGGTCCACCAGCTGCAGCTCCACCTTAGTATTCAATGGAACCTATAGTGTAGGTACCTACCTGGAACGGCGGTCCAGTTGCGCGTGATGTCGCGCGCAATCGGCGGTTCGTTGTAGCACTGCACCCTGCGGGTGACACTTTCTGGCACCCATTCACGGCAGCGTCTTGACACATTTCTGTCAGGTGTGCCCAGCTGTGCAGAGGTATCGGAGCCGCTATCACATGTTAAACGGGCGGGAGCGCATCTAGGTAGGTAGCGTAGCGTACGCGGTTCTTGAATACCGGTAGACTCTTCGGTGTACGGACAGCAACGTCTTGCGGCGGGGGACCCTCGTTCTTGGTCGGGTTGGATGACCAAAGAGGAAGCATGTCACCGAACTGCTACGTGACGTTGCTCTCTTCAACTACGACTTCTGTGTGGTTGTGTCTGGTTGCTACATGATTCAAGAGTGCCAGCTGGAAAGGCGGTCATGAGGTCGAATTCAAATCTTGTCGTTGGGGTAAAGTATCAGTGCATACGGTATGAATATGTGATAGAAAAATGAACAAAAAACAAACAATGGTCTTGTCTACGCGTGGCGGTTCGGTTCGTCCAAGGTTTTCTTTCACGGAGCATAATGCATAATGCCTGCGTCGATGATCCAGGGGTGCTTCACCTTTTCACCGTTTTTGGTAGGTTCTGTCCAACTGCCAACATGTCCCATACCTGACCTTACCTACCTTTCCTATTCGTACCTAGACTAGAGCCTGCGTAGGTAGGTAGTCTAAGGTAAGGTAAGGTACCTTAGTTCTGGAGCCTGAATTTCTGGCTGGTCGTATGGAGTTCCTCTGAGCCTTAGGTAAGTTACCTAGCTAAAAGTGCCTCATTTTATGCAATACTACTAATGCATGTTCTTGTGTTATGAAAGCGCATGGGCCATCCTGGCTGAAATTGACGTCACGCTGAGCATCGGTGAGAAAACAGCTCCCCGGTGGCCGCTCCCGCCGGAGCGCAACGAAGCTGGGCTCCCGTCTGTCTGGCTCGGGCAGTCAGCCACTCTTCTTGATGTTCACAAAGTGTCGACGATTGGACGCCCTGCACTCAAGCGTGCTTTCAACCCCCCCTGCACACCTTCAAGACGTACCTTAGCGTCAGGACTACTTTAGGAACTGCCGCCATTCCTCACACTCGACCTGTCCGATCAATGAAGCACAGCAAAATAAGCTTTCCGCATTTATCCCGGTCGCCGCGTCGTTCCATTATCCCTTGCCTGCCGCTACCTAAGGTAGGCTTGAACATCCGCTGCGCCCGATAAGTATCGAGCCACTCCCACGTCCGCTACGCCCTCCCAAGCTCCTCGTAGCCCTTCCATTCGACCTTGCTCAAAGGCAGGTTGTTACCTATCCGTTCCTCCCACGCCCATCCTCGCAACACAGCTCAGCAGCCTCAACTAACCTCGAGACCACAGAACAGTACGGCCGGTCGCAACCGGCTGCGATCGTGACCATGTCTTCGTCGACCCTCAGGAGGCGCGCCCTACCCGCCGATCCACAAACAGAAAGCGAATCCTCAACCCCACGGGATGAAAGCCCCGAAAAGTCCGAACAGCATGTCCAGGTTGTACAACACCTGAAGCCCAAGACAAGAAAGCGCCGCAATACCGCCATTTTTCTGCTGGGAAGCTTGTTTGGTATCATAGCTGCCGGCTTCTTCGCCAAAAGCAATGACCTCATCGACTTTCCCGAGCTCGGTGAGCTCAGCATGGACAGTTTATTTGATGTGCTGCCCGCTGGGTTGGTCAAGGATATGCGCGATCTAGTGGTCAGTAACACCTCGTTTCTTGGGCACGAGGGGGACTTGGCGCCTAGCTGGGTTGAACTAACACGGCTACTCGTAAAGCAAGGCGAGCGTGAGTTCGTCGATAGCTACGACGCCTTCTCAGTAGGTTTACAAGCACGCGCCGAAGGTCTCAATGCACATCATCCCATGATCATGGTGCCTGGCGTCATATCAACAGGTCTCGAGTCTTGGGGCACCACCAACGTCTCCCGTCCCTACTTCCGCAAGCGTCTGTGGGGCAGTTGGAGTATGATGAGGGCTTTGGTCTTGGACAAGGAGAACTGGAAGAGGCACATTATGCTGGACCAAGAAACAGGCCTTGATCCCCCGCACATCAAGCTGCGCGCTGCTCAAGGCTTCGACGCCACCGACTTCTTCATTACCGGGTACTGGATCTGGAACAAAATCTTTGAGAATTTGGCTTCCATAGGCTATGACCCGACCAACTCCTTCACTGCCGCTTACGATTGGCGGCTGGCCTATCCGAACCTCGAGACCCGCGACCAATACTTCACGAGGCTCAAGTCCTACATCGAAACGGCACACGAGTTCTCGGGTAAGAAGACGGTGCTCGTATCTCACAGCATGGGTGGACAGGTTCTCTTTTACTTCTTCCACTGGGTGGCGTCCGAGAGTGGTGGTCGCGGCGGCGATGACTGGGTCGAGCAGCACGTCGAGGCATGGATCAATGTTAGCGGCTGCATGCTTGGCGCCGTCAAGGACCTTACGGCGGTGCTGTCGGGCGAAATGCGGGATACGGCGCAACTTAATGCATTTGCAGTATATGGACTCGAGAAGTTCTTGAGCAAGGACGAGCGGGCTCAGCTGTTCCGTGCGATGCCCGGCATCTCTTCCATGCTTCCCATAGGAGGAGACGCTGTCTGGGGCAATTCCACCTGGGCTCCTGACGATCAACCGGGGCAGGACCTTTCGTTCGGGTCTCTTCTGAACTTCCGCAGCGGCATGAACTGGACAACTCCAGACCGGAACCTTACAGTCGAGTCAGCCATGGAGTACTTGTTCAACACGACAGAAGAGTGGTACCAACGGCACATCAAGAACAGTTACTCCCATGGAGTAGCACATACTGAGGAAGAGGTCGAGGCCAATGAGAAGGACCCGCGGAAGTGGATCAATCCTCTGGAAACTCGACTTCCTCTGGCGCCGAGCATGAAGATCTATTGCTTCTACGGCGTCGGCAAGCCCACCGAGCGAGGCTACTACTACCGATCTCCTGAGATGCCAGCCCTCACGAACCTGAACATCACCATCGATACGGCTTACACGCAGGGAGAGGTGGACCATGGCGTTGTCATGGGAGAGGGTGACGGCACGGTAAACTTGTTAAGCACGGGTTACATGTGTAACCGTGGATGGAACTACAAGAGATATAACCCGGCGGGTTCCAAGGTCACTGTCGTCGAAATGGAGCACGAGCCCGAGCGATTCAACCCAAGAGGCGGCCCCAAGACGGCAGACCATGTTGATATCCTCGGTAGGCAGCATCTCAACGAATTGATCTTGAGAATTGCGGCTGGCAAGGGAAACACCATCTCGGATTATGTTGTCAGCAACATCCAAGAGTACGCGGATAAAGTCAAGGTTTATGACGATGCCTAGGGCTTGGTTGAAGGAAGGGTTGGCAGGATGGTCTAGATGACAATATAGATCAGGATTGGTCGGTAATCATACATGCTCATGTAGTTTCGGATAGAGGCGTTCACGGCGAATAGCTGAAGAGGGGGTATAAGGAGACTTGGCGGCGGTTACGACATGATAAATACCCTCTTGTTCGGACATTCATGTTATACGAAACACATGTATCATAACATACATACACATAGAGAGCTCACAGCATCAGCAGCAAGACTTTAATCTCAGGCGTTGCATGAAAGTCGAGGACGCGAGATGAGTGGTACCCGCCTATTTGCTGGATATCACCGATTGAATCTGCTGGGCTCACTAGCCGGCTGCAGGGGCCACTACCTGTACCTATGATTCCTTTACGGTCCGGTGACGGCCCGGGGAGCTCAGGTCCTGTCGTTGGAACTCCCGTCACTAGGTAGGTAGGTAGGTAGGTAGGTAGGTACCTACTCAGGTAGGTAGCCTGCAAAACCCGGTGCGATACCTACCTAAAGGTACTTTAAGGTTCATATGATCTCTTAATGGAAGGTACCTTAGGACGGGAAGGTAAGGTGATGCTGTCTCCATTCCTACCCTCGAGGAGTGGCAGAGTGGGGCGCATCCGGCGTGATGTGAAGTCGGCGTCCGGGTCCCATGTGCTGTGATGCGTCCGGGTAAGGTGCCTAGGCACATTGGACCTCCGCGCAAAGGTTGCCAGCTGCACTGCGGTAAGCCGCCAGTCCAGTGACACATGGTGCTTTTTCCTCAGGTCCTCCCTGGTTTTCCCCCACCATAACGTCAACCCCTCACTCTGCTGCCCTGCTCCCCGTCCTTCACTGTTCAGGTTCACTTCCCCTCCAATCTCTCTCCCCAACTCCACGGCGCCAAGGTCCCTACCGACGTCGACCACGAGTGCCAACAGAGCGTGCCCCGACCGGGTGCCCTCGTGCTGTGGAGAGGGGCTTGTTATCAAGCCTGACCATGCCATGCGTGTATCAACCTTCCAGAGTCGAAACTCCAGCCGGCCTCATCTTCATCCCACGAAATATTTCGCTGCCGCATTTCGACACGCCCCGCGCCAGTGATGCCGAACGTGCTGGGCACCAATCTTTGGCGATTCTAGCATCATGGCCGACTTTGATGTCTACGAGTCTCTCGAGACTCGCCAACAATTCTGGGAAGGTCAGTAGCTTTGCATCGGTGGCGTTGCCCTCCTCACCATCCTCCCGCACTACCTACTATCCCATCTGTTCTTCCTTTTGGCCCGTCTCGTTGGAATCTGTGACTGATGTTTGTCTCGACGCAATAGAACTTGACGATGTCGTTACCACCCAGTACCAGTCGCATGATCTGATTGACGAGACGCTCAGGGCCTGGTTACATCTTGCTTCGAGATTCAGGGATAAGTTTTGCGATTCCGAGGACGACGTCGCCGCATGCTGCGAGAAGCTGGTCTCCAGCCAGCTGTTCCGAGAAAATAAAGACTATATTCGCACTCAGATCGTCTACAGCCTACTCCAGGAAGATGACCCGGCATCGCTGCATGTCATCGCCCTTTTTCTCCTGCTAGATGGCCAAGCCGACGAGACTGCCTTCTCCCGCATGATCGAGGAGGCCTGCTTTCCCCGACTTCTCGAACTGATCAACGGCCGCAAAGATCAGGATCCCAGGCTGCATCGTCTGCTGCTGGATCTTATGTACGAGATGTCTCGCATCGAGCGCCTCCGCACCGCCGACTTAATGCAGGTCGATGACGGTTTTATCGCATACCTCTTTCAGATGATCGAAGAGCTTTCTAATGATGCTCACGACCCATATCATTATCCCATCATTCGAGTATTGGTATGCTACTCTCTTCTACCCCCCACCCAGGTCCGAGACTTGCGTAGATCACTGGCTGACCTTGCGATAGTTGATTCTGAACGAACAGTACATGTTAGCTTCCACCGACGTCGCTACCGATCCGACGACTCCCTCCGTACCGCTCACGAACAGAGTCATCAAATGCCTCAGTCTACACGGTTCGCTGTTTCGCACGTTCGGAGAGAACATTATTCTCCTGCTGAACCGTGAGACCGAGACCTCCCTACAGCTCCTCATCCTCAAGCTTCTATATCTCCTGTTTACGACCAAAGCCACTTACGAATACTTCTACACGAATGACTTGAAGGTGCTACTTGACGTCATCATCAGAAACCTGATGGACCTCCCGGACGAGAAGATATCGCTGCGGCATACCTATCTACGCGTGTTGTATCCACTCTTGGCACATACACAGCTCAGCCATCCACCTCACTACAAGCGCGACGAAGTCAACAAGGTGTTGAGGATACTCGGCGGACTAGGCAATTCCCATTTTGCGCCCGCCGACGAGACAACCGTAAGGCTTGTGGAGCGTGTGTCCAAAGTCCAGTGGCTGGCCGACCAAGAAGGCTCCGGCGAGGTGGAGGTGGCTCGAAAGTTTTTAGGCATGACATTGTCGCGGTCGGACACGGCCAGCAGCATTAGTGTTGTCGACGTGGCAGCAGTCATGGAGAAGCCTGGCGTTATCACGCCAAGTCGAAAAGCCGAGGCCAACGCGGAAGGCAAGGGAGAAGAACCGAAGGCGAGCACAGGATCAGCACGGCCAAAGAAGCCGTTGCCTGAAGTACCGAAGCATCGACATGGAACTCCTGTCGGACAAACGACGACACTACACTTGAACGGACACAAAAAGATACCGCCCAAGGCACCTCCACCGCGCCGGAGGACGAAACTTAAGCCTGTGGAACCAACAACTGCAGATGACGCCCCCGACACTGGGACTTGATTTGTGCGGCAAGGAAAACTAGCATGGTCCTGGCGGCCGGGCAGAATGATGTGATGATGGGACGCGGCGTCTGTTCGATTTGGAGGACACCAGTTAGGCTGGAAGCGCAGCAGAAGGCATTGCAATTGCTAATGCGATTCGAACCAGGTCGTTGGCGCACAGCGTTCAGTCATGGCATAGCAGGGCGTTTGGGTTCCGAGAGGCGACATCGTCCATCTTCGCATAGGTAGGGGCCAGAGACGCCCGATTGGTTCACGGAATCCTGGTGAATGAAGAATTTCTATCTTTTGGCCAAAGAAGATTGCGCGTCGCTCATGTGACCAAAGTCTATTCGCACGAATTTCCCCATAATCGGAACGGCCGCACGCCGAAAAGTTTTGGTCGGGGGATGCTGATTAAGGTTGGACTTCTCGAAAGAGGTCAAAACATGGGATGAACGCTACTTCTATGTTGATATCATCTTGGGAGCTGCAGCTGTAAACCTTACAGATGCACAGACCGGAAGATAGGGGCACGACAATTTGGAGGCGATGTCTATTCTCAGAGGTTTTCGCAGGCGACCATCACCTTGGTGAATTTGTCGTCTCTGCGGTTGTGTCCTTTACTCATGTGATGATTGAATGCCGACTGAGCCATCGGTGGCATCCTCCTGCTTTATCCAACCAGATGGCAGGCTCAAGCGCACGAAGCGCTCACTCAGCGACGAGGAGAAACGACGTGAGCGAATATTTTACCTATGCAGCTGGAAACAGCGATGAAATGTAATATCTAGACTCGACGATGGTGGGTGGGTGGTGGGCTTATCTACTACCTAACTAGTCTCGGGAAGGCCGTGGGGAGAAAGAAGCTACGCTGCGGTCGACTGACTCAAGGCACGGGGCTGGGGTTCAAAAGCATCGTCGGCTCAGCGACACGGAGAGAAGGGCGGAAGAGCAATGAACCTCCCATGCGTTGGTCTACTACGGTAGTTGGTGTAGCAGCTGCCATCATCAGAATCTAGCTGAAAGTGGGAAGACGAAGGAACGAAGCAGCGAACCAACGACGTTGCAGAGATGACGATACGTGTCCGAGGTTATGGGCCATTCGGCCGGAAGTGATGACGATCACCCGTTCATCAGGACTCGAGTTACCTTAGTGTGGCTTGGATTTGATTTGCCGTATCCCTGATCAGGCTTGGTCGGGTAACGCGGACGAATGTACCATAGTACACGTACGTGGGTAGTTTTGGAGGGCGACAAGCAAGTCAGCGGAAGCCAGCATGGACGTCGGGTGATATGATCTTCGAAGAGCACGGCTTCACATCTACCCGTCACTGAAAGGCTGCATAGTACATACTATGTATGTAGGCGTTGAGTTAGACCCTGCCGACCAGCGTATTCTATCTTGACAGACCTCAGCGCAAGGTTGACAGTTTGGGGGGAGGCATGCATGGGGGACCAAGGGGGGGCGCAGGAGAGGCAAGCTGAAGATGCAAAACCAAACTCGGTGGATGGTAAATGATGCTGAGGTCGTAGCGAAAATCCGCCGCAGTGGTTGTGGTTACGTCGCGGGGGAGGAGGCAGGCTTGGGGGAGTGGGCGCGAAGGGCGCATACGTCATGGGCCGGGCTGGTTTGCAAATCGTTGCAATGAGATACTTCTTAGCTTTCTTGTGTGCGACCACCCTGAACCACACTACAACACCTCTAAGGTACATAAGCAAAGCGTATTTATATACTATATAACTAGTATTCTAACTTAATATAGTAATAAAGTTAGTACTATTTCTAATATTATAAATAAATAGGTTCTTTCTTAATTTAACTTAAGAGTAAATTATTAAAATCTAAACTTTAAGTATATAGTTTACCTAAAAAGTAGTTATAAATAGCTTTATTTATTTAAGTCTTTATACTCTATTTAATAGAGTTATTAAGTAATAAAGCTTAATTAACTTCCTTTTTTATCTCTCTTTTTTAAGCTTCTTTAACTTCTTTAAAATAATACTTATTACTATATTAATAGCTATTTAAATATTTTATTAAAACTTTAAAAATAGCTTTTATAACTTTTAAGTAACTACTAAATAAAATAAGACCTCTTTTAAATACTTTCTTAAGAATAAAGGTATTATAATATACTAAAGGCTTAATTATTTTAAGGGTATATTAATTTAGTTTTTCCTTTATAATATATAGCTCTAAAAGATTACTATTTATAATAATATTATTATTTAGCTAAATTATAAAATTTTATTAAATATATATTAATCCCTCTTAGTTAATACCTATTAGAGTAAATACTATTTAGCTAGCTACCTCTATATATTAATTTATACTTTATATTAAAATACTATTTTTAATATTATTAGAGAGGCTTAATAAGAAGAAGGGGAAATAACTAATTTATTCTAAAGGTTATAATAAAATATAGGGGGGGTAATAGCTATATAATAATAATAATAAGGTAAATAATATATAAAGTAGAGTTTTAGCCTAATTAATATAATAGTAAAGAAGTTTAAATAGTATACTTTTTTATAGGAGCTACCCTAGGCTTTTTTATAGGAGCTACTACACTATAACACCTTATGTCGTGCAAATAGAGAACTACAGGCCACCCGCAACATACTATGCGCGCCACCCTCATTGAGGGGGAAATTCTGTAAGGGCCGAAAGACAACGTTTGGGTGCGCTTGGAAGCGCAGTAAGTCTCATAGGAATTTCTCCAAGGCGGAAGGGAAGTAAGCCATTTTACACCTACGAAGTACCTGCGGATAGAGATCTAGGACAGTCGAGGTCGAGGTAAGGTATCCGAGGGAGGGAGAAGACGACTCGATCCCTATTCGTATCCGTAGGTGCTCCCTCCTGATGAACAAAATGTCCGACCCCAGACCAACACCACTACGTACCTCACGAACCAACAAGCGAGACAGCGGGGTTGGAACGCTGGTGGCCACGCCCATCCGTACGTATTTGTGCTTGCAGTGAGGTAAGAAGGGCGATCGCAATAACTCACATACCCCGGCAGGCGAAGCAATTCGCAATTCAGGGTCCAGTTCCGTCCCGTCTCGCTTAAGAGTGAGGTGAGAGAGCCCCTTTAACCCTTGCTTGACCATTGGCGATCCATCCAAAAGTATGAATCCGTAAGGTATTCATTCATCCGTACCTTTGGGAGTAAGTACTCTTGGACCTCAGCAGTCAGACGGAACACGCCGCCAGACGCGATGCTCTGAGCCATCATGTGTGACGGACGGGCCGACAATTGATGATGGGATGGAAGAAATGCCATCCCAAATCGTCTTTATCGGGTCAGACCGAGGGCGATGTTCAGGAATTCGGAGAACTTGTGGATGGATGATGGCAAGGACCAGCATCGCATGTGCGTGGCATGACATGGATGCCACTGTAGTGTATGAATGGGTGAGCTTGTGCAGAAGGACCAGCACGCACTAAAAAGGCACAGCCAGACTGGTTGATGACAAGGTACATAGCTGCGGGTGTTGATTCCCAGCTCCGACACCCCTCCTTCACCTTACCCTGCTCGCCCGCTTGCTGGCTCGAATGACAGGGCCCGGCTTCCGGCCTGGCGACAAACGTTTAATTACCTACCTTTCTTTCCTGCCTGCATTGCCGATTTCCTCTCTCGTGTCTTATCCTCGTCTTCTTTCTTACACTACCTTACCTACACGAACGCAACATTCCCAAGGCCTGCAGAACATCTCGTCTATGACACGGTCCGTGGCCGATTCGACCTTATCACCCAAACTCGAACTTGTCTTTTTTCTTTCGTCGTCCCCCTTTCTGGCCCGGTCTCCCAGGTGCGAAACTACTAGTACTTCAATCTCCTCTCTCAGGCGACCAAGACACTCCAACATTCCACCGAGACGAATCGGGGGCCACCGCTGCGACTCGCGCGCCTTGATGACGACATTGGTCTGAGCCCATACTTCAGTATAGCTCTTCCGGCTGCTATTGCGTCAAACATACGGCGACGCGGTACGCCAGCCAGCCATTCGATAATCATTAGACGCGACTCTTTTCTACGCTAAATTGTCTAAAAAGGATCCGGTCGTCTTGACCCTGATGCGCTAGACCTTGAACCACCAGACTAGACTACATCTACGCCTACGTCCAAACATCCCAAATCATGGCCGCTAGATCCCCGCTCGCGTCCTCACCCACCCCAAGATCAAACCATCCGCCGCACCTCGCCGATGCTGATTCCTACAGGGAAAGGGACTTACAAGATCGATCCCCATACGCCGCCGCGCCAGCCACGAACTCAAATCGCAACTCTTCTTATTTCCCCCAACAACCCCCCGCTACCACCTCTTCTACTCCCCTCTCCCAAGCTGCTCCTGTGCAGTACGACGAAGACCAAGAAACACAATTCAACACTCTCGCCAATTCAAACACTGGCCATCACCCGCAGTACTTTTCGCAAGACGGCGATCTTGCTTACTACGATACCCAGAACCTGGCTGCGAACAGCACCCTGCTTGTACCTCCAGCCACTGCCCGCGGCAAGTTCACAGAGGAGTGGGATGCAAGTCAAAGAGGCAGTAGTATTATAGACGGGCCGTCTTCCAACATGCCGCGCTCGAACTCTTTCGTTTCCAACGCCGGGGAGGATCACCTGAACCTCCCCTCGAGGCACAATACTCTCAAGAAGAAGAGCTCCTTGCGCAGGAATGGCAGTCTCAAGCGCAGCAGCAGTCGGAGGAGTATGAAGGCCGGCAGCGTCCGCAGCTTAGCATTGCAGTCAACTTCAGATCCCGACGAGGCGCATAGCGCCTTCCACTGTCCCGTTCCGACATCTGGCAACCCTACTGAGGCACTATCCAACAGGTTTCAGTGTAAGTCACAGTCGACGCGAGGAAACAATCTTGGTGGCACCTACTGACTCCTACCGCAGCTTGGCGCAAGATTCTCAAGGATTTAATCGCATACTACCGCGAGATTCAGACACATTACGAGCACAAGTCCAAGTCGCTTCTGAAGCTCGCTAACGTCGCCAATAACATTTCCACTCCGCCCGGCTTTCTCGAATCGGGAGGTATCGACGATGCCTTACAAATGCTGCGTACTTACCATAAGAGTGCCATCCTTGAATCCAACAAGGCCAAGGAAATCGAAGAGGACGTCATATTGGCGCTGACAGGCCTGAGAAGCGACCTGCACCAAAAGATTAAGGAGATCAAGAATCTGTCAGGCGACTTCAAGAACTCTGTCGAAAAGGAGATGGACGGCACTCGGAGAGCCGTCAAGGTTTTGCAGGATACACTAGGCCAAAGCGACCTAGACCCATCCCTGACGACCGGCAAGCAAGACCCCTATCTCTTACGTCTTGCTGTCGACAGACAAGTCGAACGACAAATTGACGAGGAAAACTATCTCCACCAAGCTTATCTCAACTTGGAAAACTCCGGTCGCGAATTGGAATCCATCGTGGTTGGCGAGATCCAGAAGGCGTATAATGCATATGCTGGGATCCTTAAGCGTGAGTCCGACGCCGCCTACAACGCTATCGAGGAGCTCCGTATCGGGCCAATCTCGATGCCCAAGGACCATGAGTGGACGTACTTTGTTCAGAAGGACGACCAATTCGTTGATCCCAATATCCCGATTCGCTCGGCTGAGCACATACACTATCCTGGCCGAGATCACGTCGCCAGCCAGGAGATCCGGGCCGGGCTTCTCGAACGCAAGAGCAAGTACCTCAAGAGCTACACCGCAGGCTGGTAAGCATTGACATGATTTCTCGCGAGAGTTTGTTCCATGGAAGCTGACAATACTCGTCGGGTTTTAGGTATGTACTTTCTCCGACTCATCTTCATGAATTCAAATCGGCGGACAAGGGTCAAGCACCCGTCATGTCCTTGTACCTTCCAGAGCAGAAATTAGGTTCTCATTCCAGTGAGGGAGGGTCTTCGAACAAGTTTATCCTCAAGGGACGCCAAACGGGATCTATGCACCGTGGCCACACATGGGTTTTCCGGGCTGAAAGTCACGATACCATGATGGCTTGGTATGAAGACATTAAGGTGCTCACCGAACGGTCACCGCAAGAAAGGAGCGAATTTGTGCGAGGCCACGTCCGGAGTCTCAGCCAGTCTTCACAGCGGTCCATTAGCAGCGACGGTGTTCTCGACGACGACGACGACGAACCATACTCGGCGGACACAGCAGTCGCAGCCAGCACGAGCTCGAAGCAGGACCTTCGCCGTCCCGAAGCAGGTGGGCGGTTCCCATCCGACATCCAGGTCAACGCGCAGCGAGGCTTACAGGCACCTCTTTCGCCATCTAGTGTAAGCTCGGGTTTCGACAACTTGGAAAGAGAAGCGACTGTTCAACCGTCTCCTTTGCCAGGCGGCATGCTGAGCGCTTCTCACCCCAACGGATACGGTGGCACTGTTCGGACTCCGATGGAAGAGACGCCCTCCAATGCAGCAATCGTCAGCCAGCAAGCCAAGGAAGATGGCGTCAATCCTTACACGAACGAGCCACTGCGTCGTTCCCAGTCTTTGAACCGAAGGTCTCACGCAGCATACGTCTCCTCGACGGGCATGCAAAGGACACATAGCCAACAGGTCACCCCAGCCAAGTTTGACGATGATTCTCGGCCCGCATCATCCATTGATTATGAGCGCGGTCTCGAGACACCTGGCGGCAACAGTCAGTACGGCTACTGGATGAATGGCAGCGGGAAGCAGACGTCGGACGCTTCTCATCAGGCTTTTTCACCGCAAAACACCAATGAATACCCTGCATCTGGTGGCCGGAGTGGAGGGGATGTCAACGCGGACCCAAACGTCAGAGTTGGGGGCGGACACGGGCTGAGGAATGGACACACCCAGATCGATGTTTCTTCAAACGGAAAACCTGCTCCTAAGAACCAGGATCTCCTTCGTCAGTCTCTTACACGGCCCACGGTCGGCACCATGAGGAACGATAGTGTTCCGACGATTTCCAACTTACACATTCCTGGCGAATACCCCAAGGGCGGCACGCCAACTGTCGAGGCGAGACAGTAATCGGCTGCTGCAGGAATACGTAACGGCGTACACGGTGTGAAGGATGGACAATACAGTGGTGAGATTTGGGTTTCAGTCGTCACGTTGAAACAAATGCTCGGTTTCTTTTGTTCTTTTTCCTGTTTTTGGTTTTTTCCAACCATTTCACGTACATTGGAAGAGGTGACGAAAGAAAGCGAGGCGCTGCAGAAGAAAATTCAGGGCAGTGGGGACTCTTTTGCTGGATTTCGAACGTCAATTCTAAGATACTCTCAGATCAAATGCGAAAGAAATGTTGTGCTTTGAGCCCACCCCCCTTAATCGAACGTCATCCCCTCTTCCTGTCGGAGAAACACTGGAGCAAGAGAGCAGTTGCCAGTGTTGCTCCCAATCCACCAACCCCAAGCCCGAAACATTGCGCTCCCCGAAGTCCAGGCAACATTTCGTGCCCTCCTTGATTTACTTGTACTTGGACAGTCCTCGCTATCCCCAAGGCAATCGACATGCTGTACGCTGAGATGGTTAAGACCAAGCTACTGGCGATGCCTTGGTATTCTTCTGTGAGGCTGTTGCTCAACAGCACTGTTGCTAAGGGGCCTGACATTACCATGCCAAGGGGCGCCAGCAAGTTGCTAACAAACGTGTTTGCCCAGTACGTCTGACTCGTCGGGCTTGTTGCCATCAACACGGACGCCAATAGGAAAGCCATCAAGGATCCGACGAAGGCCCAGTATACCTCCACGCCGGACAGGAGATAAGCCAACAGCACAGCCGCCGCGATACCCACGATAGCGAGTGGTACGAAACCTGCGCTCGCGAGGAGGCAGTCCCAGTCGCGCAATATCTCCACGAACTGAAAGCTGTAAAAAGCCCAGATGATGAAACATCCCCAGCCGGCGGCTATGCAGCCCAGAACCAGGTTCGTTGACGAGTTCATCATTCGCACGGGCAACAAAGGATTTGTCACGGCGGTCTCATTATAGAAGAAAGCTGCGATGAACAATATCCCGATGAGGAGGAGAAAGTAGGTGTACGGCGTCCGCCAGCCCACCTCTGGAGCCTGGTTCCACGCGAAACTGAAAAGGACAAGGCCCGTGGCGCCGAGCAGGATGCCTGAAATGTCGAGTTTCATCCAGATGCTGTTCCCGGAACGTAGCTTGCGGGGGTCCCGGCGTGGAAGAACAAGAGCGCTGAGCCCAGCGGCAGAGACGCAGACGGCAGAGAGTACGAAGAAGGACCATTCCCATGCGGTGTTGACAGCGAATAGAGATGACATTACGGCGCCGATGACGAAACCGAAAGGCGCGGCGGCACTGTACAGTGACAACGCCGTGTCTTTTCTTTGGCCAGACGGAAAAGATGCTTCGAGGATGGAGAAGCCGTTGGGCACGGAAAGGGCTGGGCCAATGCCCTGCATAGCACGGCAAATGCACATGTATACGGCGCCGTTATAGCCGCCCTTTTGTACGCCGAGAGAAAGCCCAGCGAGGAGACACCAGACAGCGAACCAGAGACATCCATATATCGCAGTGCGTTTGTGCCCGAATATGTCTCCCAAACGGGCTGAGGGCAGAGCGAGGACGCCCAGGGGCAGGGTATAAGCTGCTGTAAGCCACGAATGCTGACCTGTCGTCATGTCGGTGAGCGTGTCCGCAATTTCCAGAGCGGGAGCGATGGCCTGCGAGAGACCGGCGAACATTAGTACCTGGTAGAGACTGACGACTATCACGAGTGACGCTTCTTGGCGGAAAGTCAAGGTTGGCTGAGGGGCTTTCTCCAAGAGCGGTTGAGCTTGATACAGATGACTCTGCCTTGCCCATGGGATATGGTCTTCTGGGGCATCTGTCTGCGTCGCTGTTGAGAAGCGAAGGTTTTCGCGACTCGGAACTGGTGAGTAGTCGGGGTATCTTCCTCGTTGGGTAATGACTATCTTTCGCGCGGCTTCGAATAAGTTTGGGTACTCTGATGGGTGTGCCAATGCCTCCGGTGCCAGGCCCCTTTGCAAAGCTACGCCGTGCGCAGTATTGGGAGACATGGTTACGGGGTCTGGCGTTTGTATGCGTATCTCTGGAGTGCTGCGAGACGTTTGGAAGTATACTGTTGGATGGCTGGATAGGGGGCCGGCCAGAGTAAACGGAGGAATCGTGGGTTCGCGGAGTGAGCCTGGTGATTCAGGTGATATCGGGGAAACAGGTGCCATTCTTTGGGAATCGAACGTTGAGGGAGCTGTGCTAGGTCTCGACGGCGACGAATGTGTGTGGTTGTCTTCGATGATGGGAGACACAAGCTCCGGAGCCGATGCCCGCCATCCCAAGTCTCCTGGTACGTTTGGGCCAACGGCGCCATTGCCGGCACTATGTTCTCGGAATTGCTGTCTGAAGGACTCGGTAACGGCTATCATGACATCGGCCACCCTCTGCATGGCATCTGTGGCACTTCGCGTCTCCCATGCTGTTGTTGGCGTGTGAACAGAAGCCGACGACGCAGGTGAGCTTGTCATGTCCACAGGCGTGCTTTGAATTCATTTGGGAAGATTGGTATCTTGGCAATGAGTGAGCGTCTACTCGTAAGTGTTTGTACTAAACATGAGGCATCATTCCCGACACAGACAGGAGTATATTTCGAATGGGAACGAAGCTGGGTATAGGAAAAGAAGGTCAATGTGCGAAGGAGAGAACAGAGGGAAGTCAAGAGACGACGAGTCGACCCGGTGCGAAGGGCCCGTAGATCAACGCATTCAGCTGGGTGGATTCCTAACCCATAACCGGCTGGGGGATGAATGGAACGGCGAAAGCCCCCAGGAAGCGGATCTCCCGTTGGAAGGATGAGCGGACAGCAATAGAAACACAGAGCTACGCCGACCTTGCTGTGCCTTAGCCTACCCTGCCGCGCATCAGCTTGCTCAAGCAAACGAAGCCCTCGAGGCTTGAGCCCCTCGTCAAAACGGGTTTTGTCAATGGCTTGCAAGGGGAGGGTGGCTGGCGCAGGCGATACATGTTGGTGTTGTTCGGTCATGGAGTCTGAGCCGTGCGTGACACGGCCGCCCAGAGACGGGCCTGCCTGCGCAATGGAGTTGGATCCAGAATATGCCAATCGGCGACAAGTTTCGTTGACATCCGGTAGTTACAGCCCTTGGAAGCTAGTGCTCGATCGCCTGTCCCAATGTACGTGTATATCCTTCTTCTCCCGCGGGCCGCCCGTACGACATGATACATCTCATCATGTTTGCCAACGAGTGTCGATCTCACAGTCGGGAATCCAACTTCCATATGATATGAGATACGACTATGTAAGGTAGTCTGGCGGGCTCCGTGATGCTTCAGAGTCAACTTGAAGGATGTGCCATCAAGAGCTTCGAATGAAAAGCCGTCGCCGTCGATAGCCCATGAGCACTAGCTTGGTTGTTAGCTCTAGCATGTGTGTATGTCGGAGTTGAACCCCAGCGGATGATTGAGGCTGAAGCGAGGAGGATGAGGACTCGCGCCAATTGTGCCCCACGAGCAGTGAACACCGCCACCGGCATTACATCCTTCGCGTGGCCATTAGTTGCTGATCTCATCTCGTAATGTCTTTCCCCAAAACGCGTCAAGAACGTCAAAGTATTGGGAGAGGTCAAAGGCCAAGACCATCTGATATCAGATCAGAGTACGTCCTCATCGTCCGATGACAGAAATGCGACGAAAAAAAGTTATAGCGAGACCTGCTCGGTTTGGGATGAACGTGTGAGAGACATCATAAAACCAAGGGTCCCTCACTTGATGGTCGTGGGTACCTATTGTGATAAAAATGGAAACAGGCACCAACCTGCCTGGCCTTAGACTAAGCCCGCAGCCGCGCCATATTCCTACGTCAACCTAGCACCAAAAGGCGTCTATCGCTCAGGTTCTTTCCGCGTCCCGAGCAAGCATCCAGCCAACATCAATCATTTTGTCCAAAGATGCGAGGGTTGCATCAGGCCCATCAAACCCAAAAGCCAAGCCACACTACGACGAGCTAACACGCGTCGCACTCATCGCGACCCGCCTGGAAAAAACACCAACAACACCTGCTGGACGATGAATCAATCTCGGAGCCCGCGATCAAGACCTATTTTTTAAGCGACCATAGTGGATGATATACATGCAGCCTTGAGCCCCTTTCGCCAGGACTGATGTCGAAGCAAAGCAAACCCGAACGCCAGAGTCGTAGTCCAACAGAAGAAAACCTCCCCCAACCCCTTAAGAGCTGATGACCTCGGTGTGAGCCTACCGTCCTCTGCTGAAACCTCCACGGCCGCGACCACCACCGAAGCCGCCACCGCCTCTCGGTGTTCCTCCACGGCCACCGAAGCCGCCGCCTCCGCGACCTCCGAAGCCGCTGCCGCCGCGTCCGCCTCTTGACGGGCCTCCGCGTCCTCTGCCACCGCCGCGTCCGCCAAAAGCAGGACCGCCGCGGCCTCTGCCGCCAGCGCCACCACGGCCTGCACGCTTCAACTTCGGGGCACCTGGGGGAGGCTTGGGCTTGGGAAGGAACTTGTCCAGCGGTAGGAGCTTCTCGGATCCGATGTAAAACTTGTCGCCCTCCTTGAAGGAGGTGGCCTGAATGCCTTCGGAAGGCTTAATCGTGAAGTAGACCTGGTTGATGGGGCCGAGGACCTCATCCACTTTGCCTACAGCCGTCTGTCAAGGTGTTAGAAATTTTTGTCGCGTTGACCGGGGGAAATGTTCGACGGATCGGTCGCACCTTGTTCTCGAGGAAAATCTGAGCGTTGAAGTGAGGAACCTTGGGGTTGATGCTCTCGCAGACCATCTCGCCTTCGCACGCGTGCATGAACTTGCCCATCTCTGCCACACGAAGTCATCGGTCAGGTAGGCGGTTCTTGGGACACAGTCTAGAGTGCGCGTTTGGGGACATACCAAGAATCGTCGCGGGCGGGCCCATGTCTCTCTGCTGGAATCCACCACGGCCTATATGGCGACTGTGTCAGTAAGGTGCAAACTCGAGACATCGAGCGTCGACTCTGCAGGGGATGCTGCGGTAAGGGCAAAAAAAAGCAGGATAAAATGGAAAAAAGACATACCTCCGCCGCCGCGACCACCGAAACCACCGCCGCCGCGACCGCGCGGAGCTCCTCGTCCAAACGACATATTGATGGTGGGTTGGCTGTGACTTGGGAGAGCTGCTCGTGCCTACTGCTACTGCTGCTGCGATTGGGAAAACGAAGCCATTGGCGAGCCGACAGAAAATTTCCAGCGACCCAATTGTGGTGCACGCCAATCGAGCTTTCTCATTGGCCGATTCCACCGGGGCGGAACATGAGTAACTCCGAACGACCCCGCCAAAAAATCAACCTGGAAGTGTCCCGTCCCACCATGGAAGGCAACCTAAGACAGGGGTCAAAGTGGCGGCTGCTTTTGCGGGTGAGGCACCTTAGGTACGGTGGTTTGCGTGGTGCGGGACAGCAGCGCCTTGCCGAACCCTTGTTTGACTCACCGTACCTAGCTTTGGCGGGGTGACTTGCTCGTTCCGCCCAAAATTGTTGTCTTGATTCTTGGCCTCTTGTCTGTTCGTTTCCACCCTTCCGCACCACAACAACCCCTCAATTGGACGATACCATGGAATCCGCGAAGCAGGCCGTCGATTCCGTCGCTGAGGGCGTCAAAAAGGTCGCCCTTGGTGGCGCTAACAAAGACAAGGCCCCCAAGAAGGAGAAGAAAGCCAAGGACGCTGGCGATGCGTCGGCGGGGCCCCTCGAGCTCAACCCTCCTCCCGAGTTCTTGCAGAAGCGTCTTGACCTGTTCGACAAGTTGAAGAAGGAATACGACGCCGACCTGGCCAGCAGGCCTCGTGAGCCCATTACCATCACCATGCCTGACGGCTCAATCCGTCAGGGCACGAGCTACGAGACCACCCCCGGTGAGATCGCCAAGAGCATCTCCAATAGCCTATACAAGCGCACTGTCGTCGCGAGACTGGACGGCGATGAGCAACAACTGTGGGATCTGGATAGGCCCTTGGAGAAGAGCTGCAAGCTGGAGTTGCTGAACTTCGAGGATGAGCAAGGCAAGCAGGTGTTCTGGCATAGCTCGGCGCACATCCTTGGTGAGGCGTGCGAGAGGAGATTCGGCTGCTCCCTCTGCATCGGACCCCCTGTCGACAACGGCTTCTACTACGAGATGGCGCTCCCCGATGGCGCTGCCGTCCAGGCTAGCGACTGGAAGCCACTTGAGTCCATTGTGGGATCCATTGTCAAGGAGAAGCAGAAGTTTGAGCGTCTCGAGATGACCAAGGAGCAGCTCCTTGAGATGTTTAGCTACAACAAGTACAAGCAGCACATCATCAACGACAAGATTCCCGACGGCACCAAGACCACGGTTTACCGGAACGGCCCCCTGATTGATCTTTGCCGTGGACCCCACGTTCCTAGCACCGACCGCATCGAGGCTTTCAGCATCATGAAGAACAGCTCCTCTTACTTCCTTGGCTCGCAAGAGAACGACTCGCTCCAGCGAGTGTATGGTGTCAGTTTCCCCAGCAAGAAAGAGATGGCTGCGCACAAGAAGTGGCTTGAGGAGGCCGCCGCCCGTGATCACCGCAAGATCGGCCAGGACCAGCAGCTTTTCTTCTTCCACGAACTCTCGCCCGGCAGTGCCATGTGGCTGCCTCACGGTGCCCGTATCTACAACACCCTCCTGGCCTACATCAAGGAACAATACTACAAGCGTGACTACCACGAGGTTATCAGTCCCAACATGTACAACGCGGACCTCTGGAAGATCAGTGGGCATTGGGACCACTACAAAGATGACATGTTCGTCATCGACGTTGACAAGGAGAAGTTTGGTCTCAAACCGATGAACTGCCCCGGTCACTGTCTCATGTTCGCCCACACTCCTAAGGCCTACCATCAGCTGCCTTGGCGAGTCGCCGACTTTGGAGGTGAGTTACGGCTGGGCCGTTGAGTTAGAAGCAATGTCACTAAACCTTGCGCGTGTAGTTCTTCACCGCAACGAGGCAAGCGGCGCCCTGTCTGGTCTGACCCGTGTTCGCAGATTCCAGCAGGATGACGCCCACATCTTCTGCAGAGAGGACCAGATCAAGCAAGAAATCAGCGATTTGTTCGATTTCCTCGGCGAAATGTATGGCCTCCTGGGTTTTACTTTCAAGCTCAGACTTTCCACTCGCCCTGAGAAGTACATGGGTGAGCTTGAGACGTGGAACAGAGCAGAAGGCATGCTTAAGGAGGCCTTGGACGAGTTTGCGGCTACGACTGGAGGTAGGAAATGAGCACCTTGCACCTTGCACCTTGCTTCATTAACTGAGAGATACTGACTTACAGCAGGCGTGCCCTGGACTTTGAACGAGGGTGATGGTGCCTTCTACGGCCCCAAGATCGACATCAAGATCATGGATGTCCTGAACAGGGTGAGACTTGTTCTGATATGGTCCATGATGGCAAGTTAACAATGATATCAGGAATGGCAATGTGCTACCATTCAGCTCGACTTCCAGCTCCCGCAGAGTAAGCGTCGCCTGCGCGAATATCGATGACGGTGAAAAGCAAGCTGACGCACTGCAGACTTTGGCCTGGAATACATCTCGGCAGATGTTCCACCTAAGCCCAAGGAGGAAGAGGCGGCCGTCGCTCCCAAGGCTCCTGAAGTTAAGGCTAAAGACCCTCAGGCTATCATCGACTCCGCTGCCGGCAAGACCGAGGAGGACACGAAGAAGCGAGTGATAAAACCCCTGACGAATGGATGCCAGCGCCCTGTCATCATTCACCGTGCCATGGCCGGTTCTATTGAGAGATTCACCGGTAAGTGCACCCCACGACGTCCAAAGTAAATTTCGTGCTAACGCCATCACAGGTATTCTCATTGAGCACTTTGGGGGCAAGTGGCCTTTCTGGCTCAGCCCCAGACAGATCATGGTCATTCCTGTTGGCAAGGGCTTCGTCTCTTACGCTGAGGAGGTCCAATCCATCTTCAAGAAGCAGGGCATGTGGTGGTATGTGATTCTGCATCTCTGCTGAGCAGAAGTGACACCGCGCTAACCTTTACACTAGCGATATTGACTTGACAGGCAACACTCTTCCCAAGAAGATCCGCAGCGCTCAATTAAGGTACGTGTGTTATGGTTATTTCATACTCCGGACCAGCCTGCTAATTGCAACAGCCAATATAACTTCATTTTCGTCGTCGGTGATGAGGAGATGAAGGGTAGACAGGTCAATGTTCGCTACCGTGACGACACCTCCAGCCAGGACCGTGGAAAGCCGGTTGCGCTGGATGACGCGATCGAGAAGCTCAAGAAGCTCCGCGAGGATCGTGGTACTTACAACCCCTTTCCTGCTGCCGCGAAGCCCGTAGCTAAGGAGGCATGAATAAATACGACTGATTGGTGGGGAGTTGACACGTTACACTTAGGCAGGTAGCGCCTAGACTAGAAGCATGGCTTATGCTCCCGAATCGCGGGATGCAGGTTCAGAAAGATGATTGACATACACATGACTCGGATTAAATGAATGGACGTGATGGGAGAAAAGGGTATCATGCATGTTTGCGTATGCGCTATATAGGTTGACGGGAAAACCCCGGGCTTCTTGCCTATCCGGTCACGTCCCAATTTGTACGCCGTAATGATAATGACTCTGAAATAACCCAAAGAACACCAGAAACTGGAAGCTCAGCGTGTAACCAGAAGACGACAATACCTGACAGGGTCACCAGTCAGCACCACCCATTACAATGGTGTGGGGGGGCGCATAAGCACACCTGCAAATCCAATCACCTCAGGCGACCCTGCTTTCCTCATCCTCGTGAGCCATCTGTTCGTCAACACCGTATTTCGAAGATGCACTCAGGGCTTAGGGATGTGGATGCTTCTGCTCGTCATCATACATCCGTGGATGATGAAAATGAGGGCGATGGGGTGAAATTCAAAGGCTGAGCCAGCGAGCCATGTTCCAAGAGGCAGGTCCTGCAAAATCCAGCGCTGTGAAATGAAGTAGGCCATGACGGCGTCGAGACCGAGACTCGTGGGGATGGGCGTTCCCTCAAAGTATTTGCTCTTGCCAGTCGCATCCTTGGGGAGAACCGAAACGGTGACATTGAAGCGAGCAAGACGGGTGAGCCCACAAAGCACGAAGAAGGTCAGGCAGGCATGGTCAACAGCGGTGCGTAGGCCGAGGGCGAAGGCCACGGAAGCGGGAGCGACGCCAAAGGAGATCTTGGCGAGGATTAGTCTTGTCATTCCCCTTCGGTGCTCTGTAATATATCTTACCAAGTCGGCCAGGGAATCAAGCTCCTGACCCATCATGCTGCTCTTCTTCCTCCACCGCGCGACTTTGCCGTCCATGAAGTCGAAGAACAAGCCAAATGGCAGGAAAAAGAGGGCGAGATAGAGCGTGTTTACGGACGCAGGGTCGCCAAGGCAGTAGCGAAGGGAGGTGAAGATGGACATGACGCCGCAGGCACCTATGAACGGCAGGTCAAACTTGTCAGCTAGGTGTCCTCATCTTGTCGCAATTGAGGATTGGTTCCGTGACACTCTAGGCGAGGGATGTACGCACCATTGCACAAGGTAATGACGTCGGCGAGGTGGAGGGCGCGGATGAGAGAGAAGTGGCCAGTGTCGGCAGACAGGAGGAGCTTCTGCTTGTCGTAGGCTGTAGAAAAGCAGTCTGGTTAGCTTCTGAAGTTCGGGACATGCATCGCACAATATGCCATGTAGTGGGCGACGACATACCCGGGGCGTTGAAGTTGCCGGCATCCTTGGCGGCGCTGCCGTTTGTCACGGCGCTGCTCGTTCGCTTCGACATGGTGGTGTGTTTGGGTCCGATCTCGCGTCTATTTGCGGTACAGAGCGGAATGTTGCAGTCTTTTCTTGTCTTGTTTGAACTCGGTGGCGGCTGGAAATATAGCTGAGTTCGTAAGGCAAGGTAAGGAAAAGGCGACGGGGGAGGGCAGATTGCGAGGGTTTGGAGTTTATGTACTGAGGAATACCGTTGAGCCCCCAGGCGGTGCAGGTGCCGATGTACGAGTGGTAAAAGTAGGTAGGTAGGTGCAGGTGCAGGTTCAGGTGCAGATGTAGGTCACACACTCTTCCGCCTCAGAAAATCAACAAGGATGGCAGGGAAAGGCACATGCCGTCATAGCCCTGTCGGTTCTAGACTTGGAGGCGACTAGTGGGAGCTGCAGCTGCCGCTGCCGCACGTGATTCGTCCCGCGTTGGCGAGTTGTGTAGGCGGTGTCTCGGTACGTACCGCCACCTACCTACCTAAGGTAGGGGAGGTAAGGTAGAATCACCTCAAGGCTAGGTCAAAATCGCATCCCTACGACTCCGGCCCGAGGAGGAGGGGGAGGGGTCTGTGGCTTGTGTCTTTCCACGCTGTTTGCCCTTTCATGGATGTACCTAGGCACCTTACGTGCTGCGGTAGGACACCGTCCTAACTCGTGTTCCGTACAGCGTTTAATTTGCCCTTGCATTTGACACCGGATGATGGTCTATTTCACCCAAACACTTGGTTGCATGTGCGTGCATATAACAATCAACTTGGCATGTCTGTCTAGCCACCGGCCACCGGCCACCGGCCCCGGTATCTGTATGACGTCGCCATTCCATGATCCGCGTGTGCCTGCGAGCCAACATGCTTCATGCCAAAATCTCAACACTTTCCGTTTGGTCATGAGCGCGGCCGGCGCGACTGTACCCGCCCACGTATATACAGAAAAGGCAAAGTAAACCAACCTCCTGCCGCTGTGACACACCTGTCCGTGGCGTGTAGTTATTACACAGCTACCGCTGTAGTATCTCTAGTATGTCCAAGACGCCACGTGTGCTAAGTATGTATCCCGTTCCTTGGGCCCTGTTATTTGGGTTATCCCTCTGATAGAAACCGATGTTATATCCCCGTTGTTTGTTACTCCAGAATAAAGGCGCACGTCGCCAGGAAATGGTATCATAGGCGTGCGAATCCAATCAACGGCTCTACTGAGCCAGCAATCCCTCTCGATGAATGGTGATACTCGGTCATCCTGTTCCTCCTGTTCCTCAACCGCATTACTACTAGGTCCTTCCTTTGCAATGGCAACACGGTTGTTTCATTTAACGATGAGGATCGAGAACCCATCGACCCAAGGGCCACATGAGCCGCCAACGCCACAAATGGTGTATCCTCTGGGGGGAATCAACGTGTGCCTGGCAGCTTGTCAGTTTTGCGTCGCAAGAATTGTTCGTTGGCATGACGTACGCAGATCCGCCATGAGCATTGCCGTAGATGGGTGACCTCCTGCCCAGGCTGGTGAGCACCTGAATGCCATCGATCCAATGTCCAGATCGGACAAGGAAGCCCGAAATGTATTCGCCCCGCCGTATGTCTGACGTATTCCACCATTAGCCAACGAGAACTGAGCAACTTCAACTGCGGGGGCTGTCTTACCAAAGTCGAAAACATCACCGCCTTCCTTGCCCCCCCTCTTCCCAAAAAGCTGTGTTGAGTCGTCGTCGTACACGAATTCCACGCCGTCTACTGCATACCCGTGGTAGAAGATGATTTTCGACAGCACCCTGTTCTGTTTGACCGCGCTCTCGAAGACAACTTCCTGTGCTTCACTGCCCTCCATGGACGAGAGTCCTAGGGACTTTCCCCGGAATGCTGTCTTCCCAAGTGGACCAGGTGTCAATTTGAACGAGGATTCCTTGGAACCCAGTTTCTTGAAGTCATCAATGTCTAGGGTGCCGCCTCCGTGAGACTTAACGGCAATCCTGAGTCGCCCCTTCCGCTTGTTTTCTGGCAGCCGCTCACGCAGCTCCTGGTCGCTGAGAGTCAGTTGGCGTTGAACCGAGCCACTCTCTACCAGGTATTCGATCCATGCCCGACAAACGTCGTCGTCCTCGGCGAAAACCTCAATGAAGGCGATGCCCGTCGCCGCCATGACTACCACCTTGCCGCCTTCGACGGGGAAAGCGTGAATGCTATCGTCGGGGTTCATCGGAGGATCGTTGGGGAGTCTAAAACAGGGGTGACTCCGGAATCGCAAGCAGTCCAATCGATGCCAGCCGCACTCATCGCTTTGGCCTACTAGGCCACCCTTGGATTTGGTTCTCGTGCAGAAGGCTTCACGAGCAACGAAGCTTCGATTGAGCGTGAGATAGTCGCGCAGCATGACGCCAGTCTCCTGGTGAGGGCATCCGAAGAGGTGGCCCGTCTCGTGCAAGTGCGCGCCAATGCCGATGTTGGCAGCCTCCCAAGAGCTGCCTGCCTGGTTGCAGTCGTTGGCAACGAATTCGAGGTCTGTCGGAGTGCAGTCCGTAAACGCGGGTACAACCTCTTCGAAGCTCGCAGGGTAGCTCTGCAAGCAGTGAGAGCCAAAGATGGCCAGTTGCAAGTTACCAGCGTTTCCTCCCAGCGCCGCGTGGCCCCTCACCAACTTGGCCTCTTTGTCCCACCTTGTGTCGAGAATTAGTACTGACACGTACTGCTTCTGACCGCCCAGCGACTTGAAATGTTGTTTGACTGCCTCGGCAGCGATCCCGTACAGGTCTCCCTTTTTGGATGCCTTCTCGTTCTGTTGGGCCAATTCCAAATCCTGTATCTCCGCGACAGTCTTGTCCGACCTGATGACATGTATTCTGGCTTCGGACCGCAGCGTTCCGTTTTCGCGGTCTCGGTGGTTCGAGGTGCCGGTTACCCATTCCTCTTCGAACCTGAAAACCCGGCGGCCAAGCTTATTGCGCCACATCTGCTCAGCTGTAAAGGCTTGCCAAAGGTAGGCGGCCATGCGGAACTTGCGCACTGCCGTGTCCAAATCGTTGCCTTCTCGCTCGACCCGAGCCGGAACCGCATCGAATGTTTCTGGTGAGTCCTTAGCTACGAGGATCGCGAGCTGCAGCGGCGGCGCATTGTTGGCCGGCAGCATATGGACCGTCAGATAGGACGCATGGATGGGGTTTGAAGAGGAGCTGTTCGGTAGCTTGGGGCTTGAAAAGTCGAATCGTATTTTATTCGGTCCTGGTTGCAAGTAGACGAGCGCTTTGAACTGAGAGTCGCACACTGGCCAATAGGTTGGCGGGAAGTTGTCGTCGAGTCGGGTTATTGAGAGAGTGCCATCAACAGATGGCCCGGAGGGCTCGCCGATGGTGCCATGGACGAGAAGCACCTTTTGGTAGACCTTTTCAATTGTCAGCAGCGCACTCTGAAGCTGCAGCTAGTCGCTTGACGGCGGGCGCGGCCGTCTGTGGCGGGCTGTCTGAGTAACGCTCCCGTCCGAGCAGAGGAAAGGATTGGAGATGCATGCAAGGAGAACGGTAGCGCGGCGCAAAGGGCACGCACAGACTACTTACCCAAGCATTTTCGGCAACGTTGGCAATTCGAGGTGCATACTGAGATACGGGCAAACTGGATTTACCATTGACAACAGGAGAGCCCAAGCCTGCCATGCCGGAGACGCTGTGTCGATGGGAATTATTGACGGGCTGCAGCGGCGGGCGAGCTTGAGGTTGCTGATTGGGGTCTTTGACTTGGAGATCGAGGGCAGGATCGGAAGCGTAGGCGAGAGACGGTGGTGTCGAAGCGCCGCTCGTGGGTGTCGGGGCGGTGCCTTGGCTGGCATCGCTGGATATGTCGGTGTTGGACCGGTCGGTCTTGAAGCTGGCTTTGGAGCGGCGACGCAAAGCTCTGAAGTTGAGGATGGAGGGTGCCATGACGACAGAGGTGGAAGCTCGGTCAGAGGCGGTATTTCTACCGCAGACGAGCAATCAACGAGACAAGTTCCAACATGCGCAGTTTTCGAGGTGAAGGTGTGTGAATTGGTGCCGGGCGAAAGTCTGTCGAGGGCGTTGTGCGAGGAATGGTGTCGGATCTCTCTCTTTCTCTCTCTGGCTCAACAGAAGATGGGCATCTGGAAGAGGGAGGGAGACGGGGAAATGATAGGACAGACTAGGAGGGAGAGTCGTATCGGGTCACTGATCAGCGAGAGACGTGGACATGTGCAGTCGTAAGTAAAGTAGGTAGGGTGTCGATTGGGGAGTAAACGTAGGATGGCCAAGTGAAGGAGTCGAATCAAGATGGAGGAGGAGTTGGACAGGTAAGGTGGGAGGAGGAGGAAAGGGATCGAACCGATGTACAAGGAAGCTGCATGTACGCCGAGCAGATGGGAAGGGAGGGCAAGGTCAAGGTCAAGGTCAAGATGGACCGCAGCAAGACAAGACAAGACGGGACGAGTTGGAGTCCGGATAAGTTTCGGCGGGCAGCGAAGCACGAGGTGGGATGGGATGATGGAGAAGGGACGAGGAAGCAAGGAGGGAAGTCAATTGATTCAAGCCATCCATCCACCCACCCGTGATTCAAACAGGCGCAGGCTCGGAATACAGGCGCAATCTTGCTAGGAAACAGGAGAAGAGAGACGACTGACGAACGTGCGCCAGAGACGGGACCGTGTCTACGTACGTCTGTCCCGATTTAGCAAGTCTGGGCCCAGTCTGGTCCACGTCTCCGTCTCTCTTCCGAGGTAGGTTGCATGGGCAGTGTGGCAGTAGCGTACCCGTCGAGAATAAAATGATATTACCGAACTACCTTAGTGTCAAGGAAAGAAAAAAAAAAGGAGCAGGGCCCGGTTAGTACAGTGGAATCTGGATGGATGGGCGGCTGCGAATGATCGATGACGTCGGCATGTTTCGAGGTGGGAAACACACGGATTGAGATTGCGACTGGATACTTGGAACAAGGCAAAGGCGGGAAACGGAACACAGGAGTTGAAACGAAAAAAAAAAAAAAAAAAAAAGGGCACTTTTGGGAGGTAAGGTAGAGACGGAGAGGAGGTAGGAGGAGGCAGGGAACATGTCCTTGGTGTTCGAACACGGTACAGATACAGCCAAACTGAGATAAGAACGTCAACCTGCCACGGGAGTAGAGCCCGGGGAGTCCCAGAAATGGTCGAGGTACCTATCCGTCCCTCCAGGTTCCTCTTGGTTTTCTCTGACCAAACTGAGGTGAGCACAGTTAGGAAAGTAGGCAGTGCGCCACGGCGTGGACTCTGCATACCTACCTTACGGATACCTGGTAGGTAGGTACCTTAGGTAGGTAAAGGCAGGTAAGGCACCCCCGGCCGGGCCTTGTAGACCTTAGGTACCTTACTGCACGTCTACACACTCACCTACACATTGACCAACGACAGTGGAATCATCATCATTATCATCGCCATCGTCGTAGTCGTCGTTGTCAAAACCACACCAGACCTTGCCAAACGAGAAGTTGTTACCTTACCTAGGTCTCGGTGGCAATCTCGAGAAATAAAGTAAGCGGATGCCGCAGGGAAGCAAGCAATGACATTGGCTGGCGACGTTGGCTGGCCAGACTCTCGTCTCCTTTCTTCCACGTCAACCTGACGTTGGATAAAAACCTAGTACTAGCTACCTAGGTATCTCACACCAGTGTCTTTAGGAGGTGCTGTTTTCCATTGTTCCTGCTTACGTCTCTATCCGTGCCTCAGGTAGGTAGGTAGGTAAGGTAGGTACTTACCTAGGTAGTCACTTGTGCCATGGTGGGATATTGGGGGACAGGTAGACTGATTTTGGCCAATCAAGACTTAAGATTAGAAGTAGCGAGCGGGTACCTGAAGGTGGCTTGGGACGTGGAGGACGGAGTTGAAGACCTCCCCGCCAGGACTACCTAAGGTACATATGTTGCCGGGCCACATGGTTAATTAGTGCCTGCCTCCAGTTCCATTGGATTGGATACCTTAGCAAGCTCGAGGCCCTAAAAGAATGGAATGTCGATATCCACGAGACCTCGTTGCCTGTTAAGCTGGGTATCGGAAAAGAGCAGAGGTGAGCAAGAAAAGACCAATTGAAATACCAACCGCCAGGCAAGGCTGATTACCTTACCTCAAGGCTTTGGCAGGCAGGCTACCTGAGGTACCTCAAAGTTCCACAGGTAACCCATCCATACCTAGGTAGGTACCTAAGGTACCTTACCTACCTAAGGTAGGAAGATGTTGGCGGTGCCTGCCAGCCCGGGTTCCAGTGTTGTCACTCGCACCGGCGGCTGCCGGAAAGTGTGGCTGGGACACAGACAGGCGACCTCCACTGTGGGTGGTGGCCTGCGATCGGCATCGAGAATTGCATTCGCTGGCCTCAGTATCCGTCCTCCGGACGGACGTCTGTAAACAGAGTACGGATATCCGGATCTAGATAACTTTGAGTATGGACACGGGAGCAGACAAGCTGTTCAAGTACGACGACACCAGCCAAGGTGCCTCGGAAGTATCAAAATGCACGACTGCAAGCTTGAATCGAGTGATAATCACCATCGACAATAGGTAGCTGCAAATTGCTCCCTCGAAAAACTTGAGCGTAAAAGAGACCGTCACAGTGTATGATATTTTAACAAGGAGGGCATCATCATGACGGGATTAAAAACCGGAGAGGGCCCATCTATTTCCTTCTGCAAGCCTGCAAGCCTACGCGCGCGCGCGCACCTGACACTATCCCCTTACGGCTTTGAGCGGGAATAAACCCAAAGGGAAAAAGTCGGTTCGTCAGTCAGTCGCTATCTCTGAGATTCCATCACAAGTTTACAACCGACGTCCATTGACCGTGTAATCAGGTCCGTATCTAGGCTGGGCTAGGTATGGTCGGATATTCAACACGGAGTCGGCCCGTTCTCCGCTGGCGGGCAGAACGCCCACGGAAACTATCCAGTATATTAACTAAATGGAATCATCCGCATACCTACCTGTGCGCAATAATGCAGTGTCTGCCTACCTATCCATAGCGCAAGTCTAATGCTCATATTGGGTATACCTACCTCTGAAAGGCATATACCACGTTAGTCCTCGCCGTTGTTCAATATCCCAATCGACCATGACAGTAACATAGGTAGCCCTCAATGCTGCTTATTTCAAATGCTGCCACAGGTTGAATGCAATCGGTTCAGCTGTCGAACAGCCATCCAACTCGCTTGCGTTTTCCCTCCTCGACACTTATCTTCTATCCCGTCCGGTTGACGGTTGAATGATGTGGACAGCCACGGACAGTTCTTTAACAAGCAGGACGGGAGCAGTCACTTCAATGTGATTGGTCTTACGGGCCGCGAAACGTGTCAGCCAATCGGTCTCGGAGAGTCCTGTTCGCTTCGGCGCCAACAGAGCAGTTCCTGAGGGTAGGTAGGTAGCGTGTGGGTTTTAGTGCAAAGGCAAGAGAATGACAGGGATCTAAATTGATTCTTTCGGGCATCTGGTGTCTTGCTTTCGGGTACGAATATGTCAGGTACATCCTCAGAGTCCAGACCTAGGTCCCTAGGTAGGGACCTAGGTAGGTAGGGATGTAGACATCTCACCACAAGTGGTGATTTAGGCATATGGCAAGAGGGCACTGAGGCACCTTCATGATTTGCAGGTTGACATTAGCATATGATACTGATGGGCAATGTCCAAAGCTCTTGCATTACGGTTAGACACCTGGCCGTCTGAATGCAGTAATGAAGCCAATAAAACAGAAGCAAGTATATACCACATGTCCAAGTAGTAGGGCACAAGAGGCCGAAAAAAAAAAGGGAGAAAGAAAAAGAGGCAGGGCATGGCAAAGGAGGCCGTCGAAGTTTGAACCCCTGGCCTCGCTCGCCTGGGTTGCTGGGCGCTGAAATGAATGCGAGCTGAAAATCCAAATGCAGACTCGGAACCCCCCGACTGATACGGATAGCGCACCTCACCTCAGGTAGGTAACCTGGAAGGTAAGGTAGTTGGGTAAGGCGGTCACTGAAGGGTTAAGGTATGGAAGGTACCTTAGGTACCTTAGCTCACGGTGTCCCCAAATCACCCGGTGACAAGGGGAAAAGCGGCACTTGGAGTGGGCTGGTAGTGGCACTGACGCCCTATCCACTGGCGCCGGCGCTTGGTTTCCACGGGAATGAGCTGCGAATTCTGCGCCGTCCCTCCACTGTCGTCCTCCTCCGCCATCCGCTGACGCCGAGCACCATTCAGCAGGGCAGTCACCTCAGGAGGACTTCTCTCCGTGACTACCTACCTACCTACCACACTGGATCGTGATAACTCTTTCAGCTGCCTTTGCCCTCATCTCCGAGCCATCTATTCATACATCTTACTTAGGAACCTTCCCAAATCACCACTTCACGACGCCGTCGACTGCCTCTTCAACTGCCTCTTGGCAGCACCACACAAGAAACACCCATCATCGTTTGCTCTTTGACACCCGACTGCAATTCACAGACTGCTTCTCGCAGACATTCCAAGAGAACAGATC